>NW_020954581.1:3937662-4082355 GCF_900497805.2 Vombatus ursinus
ACACACACACACACACACACACACACACACACACACACACACACACAGAGTTTCCTCAATCAGAATATAAGTTCTTTGAAGGCAGATACTCGGCTTTGTCCAGTGCTTAACACAGTGCTGACATGTAGAACATGTTTCATTACTGCCTCCTAATTGAGCTATTGATTAGTTTCTGTCTGTACCAACTCTACATTATGTATATGGGTTTTTTTGCATTCTTACCCCAGTCTCAAAGGTTATTAGATACCACCCTTGAGATGACTGTTAAAAAACACTTAGCATGTATTGCCTGTACTCCTAAGGACTTGGTATTCTCACCTATTCATGATCATATTAATAGATTTTGTGATTTGACATTCTGAATGTGTAGCCTAACAGAGGAAATTTCCTTTTCAAAACCTTGTTTAAGAAAAGCTTTTTAGTTTTCTGGAAATCAGGCACACTTAAAATTCTTAAATGTGTCATTATCAGATTTAGATGCCCTCTCTCCTTAGTGATAATTCCAGCTCTTTGCAGGAATTGGTCTCACTATATATTCCTTTGTGTCCCCAGTGCCTCACACAGTGCACAGATTGCATGAATAATGACTGTGAGTCATTGATCAGAGTCACAGAATTTTAGAGTTTGGCAGGGAGCTCAGTACTGTCTAGCCCCACTCATAGACAAAATCAAGCATGCCAATTACAGTACAACCAACAAAATGTACAGCCTCTTTGAGAGACAGAGAGAGAGCGAGAGAGAGAGAGAGAGAGAGAGAGAGAGAGAGAGAGAGAGAGAGAGAGAGAGAGACTGAGAAAGAATGTTACTTTTCAAGGAAGCCCATGACACTCTAGGACAACTCTCATTGTTAGCAAAGGCCAAGTGTGCCTCTTTGCTCCTACAGCTCACAGTCCTTAGTTCAGCCTCCTGGGGTCAAACAAACTGTGTCTAATCCCACATGTACATGATATCATTCTATAAACTTGAAGACAGTTGTGATGCCCAACTCCAACCTTGTCTAAATATCCCTTCACTTCTTCAGCTAATTCTAAATGATATGAACTCTGGGCACTTCATTGTTCTGCTTGTGCTCTAGAATCTCTGCAGGATGTTGATGTCAGTGCTGATAAGTAATGCCAAGAACTAAACAGCAGTCCAGAGGTGAAATGATCAATGTAGAATACAGTGACCTTAGCTATGGCACTTCTATTTTAGCTCAAGAACATATCAGCTTTTTCAGTTGCCACTCTAAACTCATATTGATCTTTCAGTTTAATTAGTCATTAAGAATTTTTTTTGAGACAATCTTCTGTTGAGCCATACCTTTCCTTACTTCTCTCTTATGCTTAGAAATTGACTTCTTTAACCCAAGTGTAAGACTTTATATTTATCCATAATGAGTTAGATTTAACCCAGCCTTCTGGTCTGCCATGGTAATTTTAGGACACTGGCTATAACATCCTATGTAGTAGCAATCTTTCCTATCTTTATTAATCTTTAAATATGATAAGGAGATCTTTCAATCTTTTCATCCAAATGATTGAATAAAATATTAATGAGCATAGGCTCAAGTATTATGAGGCCATATGTTCTGGTGGAAAGAGCATTATGTTTGAAATCAGAACATCTGGTTTTGAATATTGCTTTTGTCATCTGATGAACTTGGGCAGGACATTCAAGCTCTCTGGAGCCTCAGTTTCTTCATCAGTAAAATGAAATGTTTGGACTACATGACTTTTGATATCCCTCCCAATTCTAAATCTATGATCTTTTGATATTTTAGGTGAAAAAGCAATCTGAATCCTGTTGTTAGCATTTATTGTTACCATGTTGTTTTTCCTAGTAGAATGTAAACTGCTTGAGGGCAGTGACATTTTTTTTAGTCTAGTCTTCGTATTCCTTTACCTAGCATGATGTCTCCTGGCACAGTCAACAGAGTTCTGGGCCTGGAGTGAAGAAGGCTTACTTTCAAATCTGGCCTTAGATACTGGCTGTGTGAACCTGGGCAAATCACTTAACCTCTATTTACCTCACTTTCCTCAACTGTAACATGTGGATAAAAATAGCAATTACCTCTCAAGGGTTGTGAGAATCAAACGAAACAATGTTTGTAAAAAGCACCTAGAACAGCACCTGGTACATAGTAGGTGCTGTAAAAATGTTAGCTATTACTGTTTCCTCCTGCCTTATATGTTCCCATGCTGCTAATGACTCACATGTGTTGTATTACCCAATGTAATATGTATGACTTAATCACTAAAAATACCTTCCTGGAAAAATGTCCTGAGCAATGGATTTTATTCCCAGAGCAGCAGCTTAAGTAGGCCTTTGAGAAATTCTCAAATGCAAAACATTTGTTTACATGAGCAACAGTCCCCAAGATTCCAGTCCCAGACACATCCCTTACAGGTTCAATCACCTGTGAAAAGGACCTTAGTCTGTGATTGTTAGTGACAAAACTTTATTAGGGCCAGTTTGTGTCCTTCAGCCTCAGATCACGGGGCAGTCAGTCACTTGGTCTCTGGCAGTGAGGGCCCCCCTTGAACAGCAGCTGAAATATTTCCCTTTACATGAATGCAGAAGTCCTCCCAAAACCCTCCCTCTGGGAATGTGCACAATAATAGCAGAGTTAACACTGGCTCAAAGTCACAGCCGATGACGGTCCACTGGCTGCCTGTGAGGAGACCAACTACGGAGGATGCTTTCTGACAAATTCCATTGTTGACTTTCCTCCCCCCCATCCTTTGGCAG
Source organism: Vombatus ursinus (assembly GCF_900497805.2). NCBI lineage: Eukaryota > Metazoa > Chordata > Mammalia > Diprotodontia > Vombatidae > Vombatus > Vombatus ursinus. Next base: position 3,940,393 of record NW_020954581.1, read on the forward strand.
GACAAGTATCACACGAGGGATTACAAAGTCAGCGGCGGTTCTCTGTTGAGATACCACATGGATCTAAGTTCCACAATGGCCCAAATCAGTCACTTTCTAATGCACCATGATTGGCCATGCATGCAGCTTTGGCCATCTCTGCATTTAGAAATATATGGTATCAAGAGAGGCATTTTTTCTTTCTTTCTTTTCTTTCTTTTTTTTAAACAGACACAAAATAAAACTGACATATTTAGAAAATACCAAACAGACACGATAGGCAAAGCAGATAGTCTAACAAGAAATCTCAACAACTATAGGTAGATTAATAATATTTTTTAAAATGAGGCAGCAAGGCTGCAAAATGATTAGAGCTCTGGACTTGAAGTCAGAAAGATCTGTGTTTGAGTGCCTCAGTAGCTCTCTGCTTACGTGACCCCAGACAAGTCATTTAACATCTCTCTGCCTCAATCTCCTCATTTGTCAAGTGAGGATTATAATAACACCTATCTCCCTGGGTGGTTGTAAGCTTTCAATGAGATATTATTTGTAAAGTTCTTTGTAAACTTTCAAGTGTCACATAAATGCTAGATGTTATTAAAAATTAAGCATATTTGTGAAAACAAAAGATAAGCAACTGAGAAAAGTATTTAATATATATGTATGCAAGCACATATACATGTATGTATGTACCGTATAGATTTGTACCTGCATATCATTTATAACAAGAAGAACTAGGTTTTCTATATTTCAAAAAAATCAGCATCTTCAACCAGGTGCTTAACTAAACTAGAATGACCAAAGCTTGGACAGATTTTGAGAGCATGGCAAACATTTGCAGTTATTACACACAGAAAGCACACTGCTTATTGTCAAGTTGATGAGAAAAGAATCACAGATGACAGGGTCATAAGGCTAGAATTGGAAGGGATCTAAGAGAACTTCCAATCGAAAGGTTTCATTTTACAGATAATGAAACTGAGGGATAGAGAAGTAAAGTGACTTGTCCTAGATCACACAGGTAGTAAAAAATAATTCCTTTAAAAAAAGTAGAAAAGAGACAGAGACACACAGAGACAGAGACAAAGAGAGGTTGCCAAAGAACTGAAAACCAAGGAGATGTCCATTAATTGTGATGTGTGGATAAAATGAAATGTGGATCTCTGGCTAGAAGAAAGGGAAAGGATATGTGTGGAAAGCAAAGTGATCTAAAAACAAATGATTTTATTTTTAAAAATTTATTAGGGAACTTGGACCTCATTGGTCAGTGCCCTCAAATATTTATAAAAAAAAAAAGATCGCCGGACAGTGAGCTCCAGTGAATTTCCCTTGTCCGTCCACCTCAACTGAGGGCACAAAGTCATACTACCACCAACCTAGGGCATAGTTAATATTAGTTGTCTTCTAAAGAGTTTTCAAAATCTGAAACTCAAAATCTTATAAAAAAAGAATGTTGAAAACTATCTTTACATGTAATTTGAAAAAAAAATAAAGTACTATTTACAAAAAAAAAGAAACTTAAAGAGCTTTCACTAATTGTTGTAGTTACAAATGTTGATTTTATATTTTACTAGATTCACCTAAGATTGGAGTTTGTGAGCTTTCTTGATGTGTTGGTCTCTTTTGGCATTCTGTGAAAGCCCATGGGTCCCTTCTCAGAAAGATGCTTAAAATGCATAAAAGAAAATGTGTAGGGTGACAAAAGAAACTAATTATATTGAAATAACAGCTATTCAAATATATATTCTTTAAAGTTCCTATATCCCAAGTTAACAGTTACTGATTAAGAAATCAGAAGGCATCATTCAACGGACCCTTTTAATTAACTTCAGAACACTGGTGCTTGGATACCCATGGCAGCTGGCACCCTCTTCATGATCCGTTGCCACCAACGTTTTGCCTTAGATGTCAGACAAACCAGTCACTGTAAGAAAAGTCTTGTTGACATAAAGCCAGGACCTAATACCGTGGTGCCTCTGATCTACCCTCAGTTTTATAGATTTTGAGCATTGCCCTGAAAAAGCCCTTTCCCTTTAATAAGAATCATCCATTTCACAGAACTTATGTTGTACAAATTTCCCTGAGGGGGAAAAATAGAAGGGTGTGTGGTAACTTATTCCTTTTCCCCAAGAGTATCTGGAAATGCATCAGATTTAGAGACCAAGGAAATCGATGCCACATGTTTAAAAAAAAAAATGAACAAACATAGACGTTTCTCATAAGGGAAGATCATTTTCCTTTTATCTCCATATGAAAATACCCCCTCTGTGGTTGAGTTGCTTCACTAGTATTTTATATCTATTCTGTCCTTCTTTAGAAACTAGTGTCCTTAAACTTGTCCTGAGCAGTGGCAGGTATTTGTATGCAATCAAATGTATTTGGTCTTGAAAACTGACGAAAGGTTTTTCCTCTAGGGAGAACGGATGAAGAACATTGCAGATGGACCCAGCCTTCTTGTACATGTTACTCATTAGTGTCAAATAGAGAACAGTTTTCATATTTTTTTTTGTCGAAAGACAGGTGCAATGCATAAGCTGAGAGTAAGACGGAGTGGGTAGAAGACTATGGCACAATAGGAAACTATGGAAAAAGCACTGGGTTTGAATCTCAGTTCTGTGATTTTGTATCTTGGGCAGCTTTAAAGATTTTCTCTGAGGGGATTGGATCAAATAATCTCTTAGATCTCTGGCTTCAAATCTATAGCAGTCACATGGCTTAGTGTATAAAATGCTGGAATTAGACTCAAGATTTGTGTTCAAATCATACCTTTGATACCTACTAGCTTTGTGACTGTGCTCATGTCATTTGGCCTTCCTAGGGGGCTCAGTTTCCTCATCTGTAAAGATATTGGAATAGATGACCTCTAAAGTTTCTTATTGCTCTTAAAGTATGATTATGTGGTCCTAAGTACACTATATACATACACACATATAGACATATAAATATAACATGTGTGCTTGTATCGATGTATGCACATATATACATTCATATCTATATACATGTATGCATACATACATTAAGGAGTGGATCAAAGGGTAAAGCACTGGACTTGAAGTCAGGAAGATCTGAGTTCAAATCCATCTCCAGTGCTTACTAGTCACATGACTCTGACCAAGTCACTTAACCTCTGTCAGCCTCAGTTTCTTCACTTACAAAAATGAGGATAATAGTGCATACTTTTTAGGGCTTTTGTGAGGAACAAATGAGATAGTATTTATGAAGCACTTTGCAAACCTTAAAGGGCTCTATAAATTCTAGGTATGTGTATATACATACATGTGTGAATATATATATATTTATATGTACATATATATGTCTGTATTTGTGTGCATGTGTATACCCACATATGCGCTTAGGAGGGCAGCTAGGCGGCATAGCAGATATAATACTGGACCTGAAGTCAGGCAGATCTGAATTCAAATCTGGCCTCAGATGCTACCTACCTGTATAACCTTGGGCAAGTCACTTAATCCTGTTTGCCTTAGTTTCCTCATCTGTAAAATCAGTTGGAGAAGGAAATGACAAACCACTCCAGTATCTTTGCCAAGAAAACCCCAAATGGGATTATGAAGAGTCAGGCATGAATGAAATGCCTGGATAACACCACACAGTATCATATAGGATCATATGGGTATATAAATACACATGCATACTTACATACATGTGTGCATATTTTCATGAATATATGTGATATTAAATCCCTGCTATACCACTTGCCACCTATGTGAACTTGGGACAGTTAGTCAAATTACTAAACCTTTCAGGACAAGGAGAAGAGAGGCAAAGGCCTCAGTGACTTCTACAATCTCTTTCAATAATAAATATATTATTCAGTGGTCCCTTCCAATTCTAAATCTAAGATCCTTTGAACTCAGTTCAGTCCAGCACCTAGCACAAAGTCTGGCATAATGTAGGCATTTAATAAAAGCTTGTTGATTGAATGATTGAAGACTCATGATTTTGGAATGTTCTCCTTCTCCAAATGGTGACACAGCTAAGTTACAGAAACCAGATTGGCGGTTCCCTCCTTCAGCACCCATGCCGAGCATCTTGGAGAAAAAAGCCAGGATGTGGCTATTCATTTAAATGCATTCACATCAGCTCTTTCAAGCTACCACGGGATTTTCTGGGTGAAGCCTTCACCTGCTTCTCTCTTAGAAAACAGAACACAAAACCTGCCTGTTTGGGGTAGGTGCCTAATAGTTCCAGAGTATTAGGCTTTTAATTACCTTTATTTAAACAATGAACAGTTTTATTAAATGACTCAAGTCCCAGTCTCTTAAAAACACTTTTGCAGTTACAAACTTTCCCTTCTTCCTACTTTCTTATTGGAGGAAAATAGTTACTGGTGATGCCCCAATGTAAAGCTGTCTACTTCTCACTAATGGTTAAATAGGCTGCCTATTTGCTACCTCTCCTGACACTCCCCTAAGACATTAGCTGGCTTCATTAGCTTGGGCTCACCTATTTTAGCAGAGGAGTTGAGCTTTAGTAATTCAGACAATAATTAGATGTAATGCAAAATAGCCCCCGGCAATCGAGATGTATATTTAAAAGCACTTTAGACCAAATGTGCCAGTTTGCAGGATTTTTTTCCCCTTTCTATCTTCTACTTTAGAGCAGTTTCAGGACTCAAACAATCTTTTAAATGAAAGAAAATTTAATCCTGTTTTAAACATATCATCACTTGGCAACATGAATGCTAGAACTATACTCCCTCTTCTTTATGGAGAAAAGAGGGTGTAGGTTTTTATTTTTATTAATTTATATTTTTACATTAATACTTTGTGTTTTCATGCAGGGTGGGCCAGAAATAGGGAAATCTGTTTCCTCCCCTTCCTTCTGAATCACTATAATTTTAATGTTTTGTACTTAGGACCTTTCATTTAAATTCACTGACTCTGTGTGCTCCAGGAATACTAGGAAGGGGCCCTCCCAAACTTATTGTGGTTACTAGTTAGCTTACTTACTTACTTATCCCTATTTAGCACCTGACATCATCAACAAGGTAATGGAGACCTAAGGCTGTGGACCAGGTCCCTTGTCTCTTGGTTACCTCAGCCAGGACTTCTATATTCTTTGGATAATGCCTTGCGCACCACCATGTGCAATTAGATACTTTAAAAAAGCATCTAGATGGTGACTTCATTTAAGATACAATGCTATTATAACTGAATTACCTTCTCTCACTCAAATAAGGGATACTTCTTGAGATTTGGAACAGAAAGGTTTCCCATTTCATCTGACGCTTTTAGGCTCATCAAACATTAGAGCAGAATTTGGTCTTGGCGACCATTTAGAGCAGAGCTTCTTAACCTTTGTTGTGTCCTGGATTCCTTTGGCACTCACTCTTGCAGAGCCTATGGACCCCATCTCAGAATCATATTTTAAATGCATTAACTACAATGTAGAGGATTTCAAAGGAAACCAAATGTTAGTGAAAATAAACATGCATTTTCCCCCATCTGATTTTAGAGAGACTCTGAAATCTATTTCCTTGACCTAGACCAGGGGTGGGGAACTTGTGGCCCTCTAGGTCCTCAAGTGTGGTTCCTTGACCTAATCCATACTTCATGGAACAAATCCCCTTAATAAAAAGAATTTGCTCTGTAAGACTTGAGGCAAAAGGCTGGACCTAAGGACCTAGAAGGCCACATGTAGCCTTGAGGCCACAGATTCCCCACACCTGACCTAGCCCAAAGTCACTTTTTAATAGATGGGGATAACAAGATAAATAAGTTAACACACATTTATTCAAAATCTGATCTTTTTCAAACACCATGCAACGGAAATTGAGGAAACAAAGACAAAAATTAATCAGCACCTGCTCTCAAGGAGCTTATATTCTAAGTTGTGTGACTTCAAAATATCCATAGCACATGAGAAGTAGAGCCAGGATTATACTATCATAGATTAGAGCTGCCATGACTGAGGGCATCTACTCTGAACCCATTGTTTTACTCATGGGGCAAGACAGGGCCAGAGGTTACATAGACAGCACGGCCTCCTACGCTGGTGTGTACTACTCCTCATCTATGTAGTTGTTGGGCCTTCCCTCTAACATCCAAAATTTGCATCGTATATGTCTCATACTTAATTGTCTGCCTATGTTCTGTACCTGTTAAGGAGAGCAAAGCTGCTGGGGGTCAGGGAATGTCTCCTTTCTTTTCTTGGGTGGCCGGCACCTATAAGAGTGTCTCACACACAGTAGGCAAAATAGGCATGCATATGGTATAGACTAAAACATCTGGAAATACTTGGCCCATACTCACAGTTGACACTGAAAAAAATTCTCATTGAATTAAATTAAAATAATAGAATTGGCACTCTTGTATTCTTTGCACTATGCAACCCACACTTCCTGATTCCGAGACTATCGTTAACTAAAAGAAACATATTCCATGGCCAGTGATAAAATAATCTATTACGAGACTTGAGATTTAGAGTTGGAAGGGACCTTAGAGGCCATTAAGTTCAAAACCCTCATTTTACAGATGAAGAAACTGAGTCACACGGGGTCACACAGGTAATGAAGATCTGAGGCATCATTTCAATCCAGTTCTTCCTGACTATGCAATGCACCATGCTGGATGGAGGACAATAATTTTTTTCTAAAATTCCATATTATTACAGGGTAGGATGGTCCATCAGTAATGAACTGAAATCAGGAGACACTGGGGTTGAAATCCCACATCTACAAATTACTAACTCTGTGTCCTTAGATAAACTTGCTTAATCTCTCTGAGCCTTGATTGTCTAACCTGTAAAATGGGAGTAATGATGTTAGAGGTGCCTTTTGTATCTACCCCATCATATAGTCATGAGAATTAAGTGAGGTAATATACATAAAGATTTTTGTTTAAGTTAAAGTACTTTATGAATGCCAATTATTATCATTATCACTGTTGCTATTTGGTAGCTTCAGTTGCATCCAAATCTTCATAGCCCTATTCAGTTTTTATGGTTTGCCATTTCCTTCTCCAACTCATTTTACAGATGAGGAAAGTAAGGCAAACAGGGTGAACTGACTTGCCCAAGGTCACACAGCTAGTACATGTCTGAGGTCACATTTGAATTCAGGAAGAATATGCCCCTTAAGCAATATGCCCCCTTATTTATTCATATTTATTAATGATGAAAGAAAATGCTAGAATATGCCCCTCAAGTTGGCTAATTCGAATGGAATAATCCTAGAGTAAAACATCTATTATCTTTCAACCCAGAATTTTTTTATGAGCCATAAGCAAAACATTCATAATGTTAAGTCTCAACCAATCTAATGTTCTTTTCAGTTGTGATGATGCTAAGTGTGAGTGGGGGAACAAAAACCACAATGACATTTAGAGATCATAGAATAATAGATTTCTATTTAAAAGAGACCTTAAAAATGATCAGGTCCATACCTCTCATTTTACAGGTGAGGAAACTGAGGCCTAGAGACATTTAGTGACATATCCATCATCTCTCTGATTACGAATCAAGTACTGCATTCATTACAAGAAGTATAAAATTAGCTATGTTCTTACCTTTGAACTATATATCTAAAGGAGAAGTAGCCTGGCAAAGTAGGTGGAATGATGTACTTGGAGTTAGAAAGATAGATGTTTGATTCTCATCTGAGACTCTTACTGGCTATGTGTAAATGGGGAAGTTACCTAATGTCTCTGAGCTTCAGGCTCACTCTTATGACCCAAGACTCATCTCAAGACTCTCTCCTGTTGTAGATGGGTAATAATCTGCCATGAGAAAGGGAACATTCACAGATCCTTGATGCACTGGGTGAGTTAAGCTAATGCATTTCTCTGAGGTGGCAAGGGAAGCCAGTGAGTTGCAGCTGGAGGCAAGACGTCCCAAGATCAAATCTGACCCCTAATACTTCCTTATTATGTGTCCCTGTGCAAGGCATTTAACCTCCATTTGGCTCAGTTTCTACACCTGTAAAATGGGGATAATAATACCACCTACCTCTCAGAGTTGTGAGGATCAAAGAGATTTTTAAAATGGTTTACAAACCTTAGAGTATTATGTAAATGGTAGCTATTATTATTACATGCAAGGAAAATGGCGGAAGGTATCTTACATAGGCAACTAGGTGGTTCAATGGATGGAACATACAACTTGGAGTCTGGAACAAAAAAAAAAACCTATGTTCAAATTTCACCTCAGATACTTAATAGTCATGTTATCCTGGGCAAGCAAATGACTTATCTTCTCTTAGACTCAGTTTCCTCATCTGTAAAAAATGGGGATAAAAATAGCAGCACCTATCTCCATGAATTAATTAATCAATTTATCCCACAGAGTTGTTGTGAGAAACAAAAATTTAAAGCATTATGTACATGTTAGTTGTTATTATTATTTATCTCTCAGTGATCATTACAGAACATTAATATTAAGAGTTGGCTCCAAGGAAAACAGAGCATGCAGTGGCTTGGCACAGAATTTTCTTACCTACTTCCTGCCCTGAGCAGGACATGTTTCTCACTGTTTCACAAAAGATTCCCCTCTGTGCAGTAAACTCAAGACAGGGCATCAAATGTAGGATCACACATTTAGAGCTTGAAGGGACTTTGGTTATGTGTCGTTGCAACTCCTTTATTTTATAAATAAGAAAGTGAGGTCAGGAGAACATCTTCCTTGTCATCTCTATAGCTTCTCACAGCACTTCTGGGATTTAATGGAGAGCTATATTCTAATTCATTAACTGAATGGGATGTGCTAAGCCATCATAGTACATTATTATGGATCACAAAGAGGATACCTTTACCCGACATACTCAGAAACGTTTCTGCTTCCACCTTGAGCAAACACTTGTTTTTTTCTCATGACCATACCTGAAGCTGTGGGTGTGTTCCCCTCTTGCAATCACTCCATACCCTTTCCTGGCTAAAAGAAGCTGAGTTACATTGAACTGGCACTTCTCATTTTAATTTATGCATGAGTATGTACATTGTTTTTCTCCTGCAGTTCTCAAAGAATTTTATGGGCCATTACTGAGTGACTAAAATGGGTGCAGATTTTGCAAGCCTCTGCCAGAAGATGTTTATTACCATCATCATTCTTAGGAAAATCATGTTCCAGCAGGTTCAGGCAGTGTGCAAAACGTGGCACATGTGTGAATTGGCCATTTCACATCGCTCCTACAATATTGTCAGGAATAATAAAACCAGAGGAAAGACCTTAGGGAAGGGGATCAGCCACACATTAATTTGGTCCTGAAGCTTTGATGTGTGATCTTTGTTAAGCCCAGGGATGCAAAGTGCATATTGTTTTATAAACTTCCTGCCAATGACTGAAGCATTTTTGTCATTATTGTTGTTGTTGTCTCTGGTTTTTTTTTAATTGTCATTTTTTAAAGGTTACTACTACTTGGTGACTAGTGTGGTGGCCTAGACTCGTAATGTTGGCCATTAGTCCATGAATAACATCTGCTGTTAGGTAATATCTACATGTTTTGTTTCCACCTGTCTCCATGCCTTTTTTTAAGCCTTGATATGGTGCTTCGATGATGTTCTTTGACATTGCATAGACACAGATGGGAAATGTCCTTAAGCCAACCTTTTTTATTTCACACACACACACACACACACCCCACTGGATTCTTCAATGCCAGTGGCAAACTTTTCAGCTATGTCCCCTTCTACTTTCCTACACATATTCTTTTCTTCGATCAAACTAGGGAAATAAGTAGCCTCTAGATCAAGGATCATTTGAAAGAAATAGAAATTTATAGATTAGAGAAGACTAAGGGAGGACATGACTGGTGTCTTTAATGATTTGAAGGGGTGTCTCCTGAGAGTGATATGATTTATTCTGTTTTGGTTATTATTTAGTTTGTTATTCCCAGAAAGAGAAACTGGAAATGATAAAAGGAAGCACTATGGGACAGTGGAAATGCACCAGCTCTGGAGTCTCTGGACAAAAACTTGGTTCAAATCTCTCCTCTGATACTTACTACCTACTTTATTTGTGTATGTATGTCATCTCACCTCACTGACCCTTATTTTCATCATTTATGATATGAAAGGTTTGCTCTAAAGAGCCTTTAAAGTCCTTTTAGGTGCTAGATTCTGAGTTACAAATAAGCAAATTTAGGTTTGAAATAAGAAAAAAAAATAGAAATTTGATTCACTCATAAGTGAGATGACTCCAGGACTATGCTGGTAAATTTTTAACAACTGGCTTTCCAACATAAAACAAAGCAAACAAAAAATGTAAACATAATACATTGTAAAGTTTAATCTCCACTGTTAACATTTTCCTATTACTTAAGCCTGGCCAATCAACAAAATAATAAATCAAGCTGTGATTTGCAGCATTTGCTAATTTCTAAAGTTTAGAGGCTCACATTGAAATTCTAACTACTGCCTCTTGTAAGCCTTTCCAAACTGGCTGCAGCACATTTCTGGAGGTCTCCTCACTTCAGACAGTCAAGCAAAGGTTTGCTCATTATGTATTGGTAGGGTTATATGGCCTCTGAGATGCTTTACATTTTGAAGACAGCATGATCATAGCAATCAGTTCCTTAGGCTTCGTAAAAATCTTCCAGATCACCATGATCTGAAGTGTTCTCTTCTTTTGGTGAACTTGAAAAAGCTCCTCTTGTCTAAACCAAAGCCACAACTGGTTATTTCTGCACATGGGGCAAGGGGCAACTATGGTGAGAGTGAAGGATGAGGATGAACTGGGTGAGGCTGATGGTGGGAGCAAATCACATCCTGTATGCTAACCGCCCCCATCTGAGGAAGGGAAGGAAAGTGCCCTGAAATGAGATCACTGCCACTATTGCCATGCTGGCAGGATGGGCAGGGGAAGAAGTGTCTTATCCCTGGGAGAGGGGTTAAAAGTATTCTGTAACCTTTACATCCTGGAGCAGAGCCCCAGTTATACCTTGTTAAGATCAAATTTTTTAACGTTTGCTGTGCAATTTAGCAGTGTCTTAGGATATATTCTCTTTTTCTTTGAACACCTTTCAATCTTTAATTATTTTGTAAGGATAAAGACTGCTCCAGGGTAGGGATCTTTTATCTTGTATTCTTTGAATATATCCGTGCCCCACCCCCAGGAAGTCATTGTCTATTGCCTATGGTAGATATTCAATACATATTTTATTGAGAAATCTCTCCTGATTTTAGAAATTGGAGAAAAGGTAGATTCTGCACATTATACATTGGTTTTCAAGAACATGGCTGGTAATCTCAAACAAGAAAACCAATTTTAGGATCATAAATTTCAACTTGGATGGGTTCTAGCAAAATTGCTTTATTTTATAAAGTTACCCAGAAAGGTTAAATGTTTTGTTGAATGTCTAATGCTAGATAGCAGGAGGATGGTAGTTTGAACACAGAATTCCTGACTTCAAATTCAGCATTCTCTTCCACTGAACCATACAACTTCCTATATCATAATCATTCTAAGAGAGAATCTTTGATTTAGTATTTTTCAAATACACTTGATTGTTCTTTCAGTCTACAAAGGCTCAAGGTAGTTCAGAAGCAGAGTACAATTTTCTAGTGGGGAGGAGGTGGAGCTGATCACCTGCATGGGCACTGCATGTGAGGAAGGAAACAAGTAGGGCATGGTATTACTTATACATGTAATCTTTATTGCAGCGATGTTTTTAACACTGTGATTCTTGAAACACTTTTTACCTGTTGTGTACCCATCAGGGCGCAAAGCTATTTATGTGTATTTCATATACTCCTAGTAGAATGAAGACACCATTAGGGTAGGACCATATTTTATCTAATCTATATATTTTACACTGCCAGGAAGGGAAGCTTAGAAAACTCCAAGATTCAAAACCATAACATGATAATAATAGATAGAAAACCTTGTACCTGGACTCAAAAAATCAACCACACAAAAGCAATATAAGTGAAACATGTCTTGAAAACATTTCATATGTTAAAAGCAAAATCTTTTATTTAAATAGAAATACATTTGAGTTAATAGAATGAGGTAGTTAACAAAAAGTTAATACTATCGTATGTTGTAATAATGGATGAATGTTGTCCAAATCCATGGGGTTATTTTCTCAGAATTCCTAAATCTTTATGATAATGGTCTGTGAATAAATTGATGGCATTATTGATAACACAGAATAAGGGAAAAGGCAACCTTTATCAGATGATTTCCCAAGGTGAATATTATAACTAATTATCCAATCTATGGTTGCATAACTGATGGAAAGTTCAGGAAGATATAGAAGTCTATGGTATTGCTCATTTGTTAATTTCAAATGAGTTTTTGATTTAGTGAACCAAAATATGGTTTCTAAGGGATATCCACAAATAAGATGTCTCCCATTTAGATGATAAAACCATAGGACTAGACAAAAGAGTTCAGTTAAAATCTCACCTCAGATATTTACAAGCTATGTGACCTCAGGCAAGTCACTTACCTGCTTTCAGCCTCAGTTTCCTCATCTATCTAATAGGGATACTTCATGAGGGTTGTTATGAATATCAAATGAGATTATATATGTAAAGTTCTTTTACATATTTTACAAGCCTTAAAGTGGCATATATATTAGTTATGGTTGATATTAATATTACCAAATGTTATTAAACTGCTAATACTGTTATAGACTTTTTGTTTTAAGATTAAATAACAAATATGTCCAGGGACATAATTTCTCTTTGATATCAAATGAGAGACAAACATAAATATTCACTAGTTTCATGAGGTATACTTTGCTTAGAAAAACATATACTGTGCATCCAATGTAAACAGAAGAAATCTCCCACTAATAGTGAGGGTTCCCAGGATACTTCTTTCATGTATTGTATTATCCTCTGAAACACTATTAACTCTTTGACTAAGTCCACAAAAATTTGCAAGTTGTTCTCACTATCAATTCTTAAGAAACAAAATAGACAAAAATGTATATTTCCCTTGTTATAACATGACATCAAATGGGCAATTTACTGAGTTAATTCATCTGGTGAACACATTCTCTGTATTTCTCTGTCTCTGCAGAAGGGAAGAAGACTAACCCGGAATTTGAGAGTATTTAACACTTTTTTTTTTCCTGGTTAGGCAATGGGGTCAAGTGACTTGCCCAGAGTCACACAGCTAGTAAGTGTTATGTGTCTGAGGCTGGATTTGAACTCAGGTCCTCCTGAATCCAGGGCTGGTATTCCATGCACTGCGCCACCTAGCTGCCCCTACTTAACACTTGCAGTGGCACTATGTGGATCACTACAACCAAAGCCACTTCTTCGGTAATGTTATGTGGCTATGACTTGTGGAACCCCATGAAATCCAAAGAATCAAGAATAAAGGTTACCCAAATATCAATGAAAAGATGTATAGCAGATGTCACTAGGCTATATTATCCTCATTTTGGTTTTCTTGTCTCCATTTTAAATTTTGATTTTTTTTTTTGTGGGGGAGGATGGTAACTTACAGAGGATACCTTAGTACTGGAGATGGTGAGTATGCATGAAGTAGGGTTATTGGTTTATGCAATCCTGCTTTTTTCCAGTCTTTCTAATACTTTTCACGTATTCCCATGTCTTTTAGGACTTTAGGAACTCAAACAGTGTTGGTCTAAGACCCTTTAGTCACCTTACTCACATATGGTCATTTACTCATCTGGTGTTATTGAGTGAGTCACTAGCACAATTTAAAATAGAATTTGAGGCCCCTGACACACCTGCTCCCTCCATTCAAACTGCTATAAGAGGCAACAAAATATAGTAGAAAAGGCCCTGGAAAAATCTCATCTAGAGAAAAGAAGTTCCTCACCCATCAGGAGGAGATGATATGACAGTTCTGGTGACAGGTTTACTTGAATCTCTGTATCTCACCTAATCCCCATCAGGATCAATGTCACACATATTACAAGAAGGTGGCTGGTTGGTGATACTGGTGTAGTCTCATGGCTTGCAAAAGGGAGAAACTTAATAAATATTCATAGAAATATGAGCAAATTTAACTGACCCATTTAAAGATGACACCTGTAGTCTTGGTTTCCTTAGTAGTCTAAAGTAATATACAGGACCAGGAGCGTTACTGAAGCCAAGGCTAATTGTTGAATTTTCAGTATGAGCATCTACACATTTGGGAATTAGTAATCTCTTCACAATTGAATTCTTCAGAAAAAAAACATACAGGATACACACTCAAATTTAATCTGCATTATCAAGACTTTCCTTAGTATAGATGGACAGCTAGGAGGTAGATAGAGTACTGGGCCTAGAGTCAGGAGCACTCGTTTTCCTGAGTTCAAATCTGATCTCAGACACTTGCAGGCTGTGTGACCCTGGGTAAGTCACTTAACCCCTTTTGACTCTGTTTCCTCATCTGTAAAATGTTTTGGAAAAGGAAAGGACAGAACACTACGGTATCTCTGACAACCAGGGGGTAAGAAAGAGTTCAACATGACTTAAACAACTGAGCAACAACAATATAATCAAAAGAATAAGTCAATTTATTTGTTGCTTGTCTATACTTGGGAAAGTCTTAATAATGCAGTTTAAACTTAAATGTGTGGCCTGTCATTTTTTTTTCCTTCATAGAACCTGGTTGTTAAGTGTTTACCAGCACGTCCCCTACCAGAGCTCACCAGATAGACGCCTTCCTCTTACTAAATCCACGCCAAAGAATAGGTGTTTCTCAGTGGCCTAGCATAGCAACCCACTAAAGGCAAGGTGAGAGATGTGTGAAAATTTCCTTGTAAATGCATTGGCCTCTGAACCCTTTTGTTCAGACATTTAAACAAGTAAATATTCATGTAATGAGGAATTTCCAAAAGAACTTGTGTTTCCCTCTCAGGAGATGTTGGAGAGGCATCTGTTTTAACACTTTTGTCATGTCAAGGATGGGCTTGGCATCTTTCTGAATTTGGATCATAATGTTCAATTTTGTCTTAAAAACCTATGTGATTTGGACCCTAATTAGCTTAGCGATCATCCTGCCTCCTTGGAAATTTCGTAGTGGTAGGTGATCAGAAAACAAGTACGAGTCACACAATTTGAAAGCTCAGAGAGATCACTGACTCCAACACCCTCATTTCACAGATGAAAACACTAGCAATCAGAGAGGACTTCCCAGAGGTCACAGAGCTAGAACATGGCAGAGTCAGGATTAGAATATAAATTTGCTGACATACATATTGTGGAATTTACACACATGTACAAAATGAAAGAGAAGCTCTGTGACCTTGGACAAGTCATTGAACCTTGTGGTGATTCTGTTTTCTCATCTGTAAAATGAAGTGCTACAACCAGATGGTCTGTGAGCTCCCTGCCAGCTCAAAATATTTATGATCATAAGATTAAAAGAAAAGTGTCTCAAAGATGGAGTTGGTTTGCAGACTTTTTAAAGGATTGTAAGTAAAAAAAAAAATTAAAGACTATATAGAAATGAGAATGAATCTACGATTTCCCTTGATTAGGGAAATCAGTTAGGAAAATCCTTCTATGAATATAGGTGGTCACCTTTTCTGGAAATTATAACAAAGTTGCTTAGGTCATTGAGAGGCTAAGTGTATTTGTCATGGTCCTTTATGAAACAGAGGTGAGATTTTATTCTAAGTTATTCTGGAATAGCACAGACTCTTGATTTCCTCTTCCAACTTTCACTCATGCTGGCATATTGGGTTTCCAGAGAGTCTCTATTACTACGTCACTCATACTTCAAAAGTAGCTAGGTGAGGCAGTAGATAGAGTACTAGGTCTGGAGTTAGGAAGACCTGAGTTGAATCCAGCCTCAGACATTTACTATGTGTGTGACCCTGAGCAAATCACTTAACCTCTGTCTACCTCAATTTCTTCAAATTTCAAATGGGAATAAAATACCAACTGAGATATTTGTAAAAAGGCTTAGCACATGTTTATTCATGTAACAAATGCTTTTTCCTTTATCTTCCCCTTTAAAGGGTATCTCTAAGGGTTCGTGGCATCTTATATATTTTAAGAAGCCCTATCTGGTGGGTTTTCCCTAATATAAATTGATCAGTTAATATCTTCCCAATAAGAATGAACACAAATTAGCTTTTCAAAAGGTATTATTTTCTGACAAAGTATTATAGCAATATCTCCCCTCCCCCTCCCCCTACTTAAAATGTAATCTCCTTTATTTATATTTACTTGGCCCTTGGAGAAATTGGAATAAAAGTGGTTGCTATGGCCAGCTAGGGGACACAGTAGTTAGAGTGCCAGATCTGGAGTCAGGAAGACTCATCTTCCTGAGCTCAAGTCTGACCTCAGACACTTACTAGCTATGTACCCTGGGCAAGTCACTTAACCCTGTTTGCCTCAGTTCTTCATCTGTAAAATGAGGTGGAGAGGGAATGGCAAACTATTCCAGTGTGTTTACCAAGAAAACCCCAAATAGGGCCATGGAAAGTTGGAAATGACTGAACAACAAATTAAACATACCTCCACCCAGCTTTGGGGGAGTATTTCCTGTCTCTGGGGGTCCTTTTCTCCATTCTTAAAGCTCTCGCCAATTTAATTTCAGTGTCTGGAATACTGAATTGATGAATTTCTCCCTTGCTTACCTAGGCTGGTTCAACAAAGTTCCTCCTCAGGGTAACTCCTTCATCAGCCTTGGTTGCCATTGTAATCAGGTCCAAGACTTCAGTTGTTGGAAAGATGCTGGCTCCCATTTATGGATCTCCTTGTCTTACTGTTCATTGAGTCTCTAAGATCCTTTTAAGTTTTATATAGCAGGTCCTAAGATCTTTCTCGATTTAGAAATCATTAGGAAATAAAGCAGAGCAAAAATATACAATGAAGCTATAACAACATGCTATGAATGAGCTTCAAGAAAGGAAGTGGTACAGGGAGCATCAGAGAATTCAGTACAGTAGGTGGTACTTAGAAATAAGTCTTGAAGGCTAGAGAGAATTTTGATAACTAGACGTAGTGAAGAGGGAATTCCAGGCATCCTAGGTATAAAGAAAGGCAGGAAATAGGCACAGACCCCTCTCTCAGCCCCCACATTATAGAACATAAATAATTTAATTTTGTTATAGAAGTTGCTTCCTTCACATTATCATTAGAATCTTTGTGGTTTCTTTACCTGAGTAAAGGGGGAAAAAAGAACATATGTTTATGGGGTGTTGGGGGGAGTGAAAGCAGACACTGAGCTCATATTGTGTGCAGAAAGGACTGGCCCATGGGGGTAGGATTACATCATAATCCTTTGAAAACCTGAAGAAATACTGTACCTTCCTTAGCCTTGTCTTCCTGTACTTAGACATCTAAACTATATAACTTTATTTTTGTTTCTTGCCACTTGGATAATTATTTCCCCTTTTACAGTGATGTTCAGAAAAAAAAAAAAACAACTATGGCAAATGCTAGTTATGCCTCCAATCTGGTGAAAGCCAAATGTCTTGATTTTTAGGAAGGGGAATAATATAGGGTCAGCAAAGTAGAGGCGAATGATCTTGACTTCAATGCTTAGAAAACAATTCCGTGATAGATTTTTACAAAGGTTTTAGGCTGTATTAAGAGAGATTTAGTTTCCAGGACCATGGAGGTGAGAATCCTACTGTAATTGTGCAAATAAGACCACATATGATATATTATATTTCATTCTGGACACCATAGTTTAGAAAGGACGTTGTTAAATGGGGAGCATTCGCAGAAGGGCAAATGGAGAATGAATAAAGGCTTTCTGACTCTCTATCTAATTATTCATCTGGGTCACATTTCAACTGTCATCTCTTCTGAACCTCTGAAGATAGGTTGGAGGATCTAGGGTTATTTTCTGAAGAAGAGAAGGCTGGGGGAGGGTGAAATAAGCTTGAGGACAATAGAGACAAGCTATACCACAGAGCTGTCTTTGTAGGGATAACTATGTATGATAGGGAATAGCTTCTTTTTTCTTGGTCTCAGAGGAAAGAATTAAACCTAGTCAATGGTAGTTCAAAAAGGCAGATTTTGTCTTGGGAAAACTGCCTAATAATTGCAGCTATCCTATGGAATGTTCTCCTTTTGGAGTTAATGAAGTCCTCTTTTTTCTAAAGATCTTTTGAGCAAAGGGTGGTTCACTGCCTGTCATGCATAATGTAAAGGAAATTGCCCTGTAAGTATAGGTTGGACAAGATGGCCTCTGAAATACATTGTAACACTGAGATTCTGTGATTCTTATTTTACTCAAAGGTTCCATTCCCAACTGAGTTATAGAAGCCATTGAACGAATCTATTTAGTTGCCATAAATACAAACCTGATCTTGACACAGGTTGTAATTGTCTTACTTTGGGAAAAAAAAATCTTGCCACAGTTTTGATTTTTCTTCCTTTTGTTGTTTCTCTTTAATTTTTTTTTTGTTGTTTTGAATTTGACAAATATAAAAAAATGAAAATTTTCATATGTTCAGAACAGAAAAGAGATTACCCAGAATTGATAAATCTTTCACATTCAGCATTCATTTTGTAAAGTATGATAAATTCAATATACTAGTTACAAAGGTGTCCTTCTCTGGATCCCCTTCTGAACCTCCATTTATTCTCTTCTATAGTTTTATAAAATGCTAAAATAGAATTCTTTTCTTTTTTCCTCAGCATCTTTATCACTAGTCTTCTCTCCCCTTCACATAAAAACACTACCCTGTACCTCCCCATCACATATACATATATATGTATACACACACACACACACACACACACACACACATATATATCAAATTAAAAAAATCCACATATTCATTATGTATCTTGAATTCCTCATCTTTCTATATGGAGGTGGGTGGCATGTTTCATCACTTGTCCCCTGTAATCATGGTCATTGCACCAATGAAGTTCTTAAGTCTTTCAAGCAATTTTCTTTACACTTTTCTAATTATTATGTAGATTTTTCCCCTGGTTCTCTCACTTCACTCTACATTAACTTTTCAAGTGAGTCACAATCTCTCTCAACTGCCATTTTTTTCTGAATCCTTGGAGGGGCTTTGGGAGATATGGTTGCCACCTTATGAAGTGCTTTAAGATCCTATACTCGAAGACCTTACAAAATATATTTGAATCCAAATTAGAACAATATGTTTTCTTGTAGGCTGGCACCCAATTAAAACGCACACACACACACACACACACACACACACAGGTCTCACGTGAGCAAAAGGCTTTAAATTAAACTTCAGTGACATAGCAAACCAGGTCAGAAAAATGTAGATACCTCTAAATTCAACTGCCACCCACAGGCAACAGAAACATTTCACAACCTATGTACCAGCTAGCCACTGCCAATGGGGTAGTTTAAACAACTCCTCTAGGGCCAATTTGAAAGGGTAAACATGAGAGAAGCTTTTATTAATGCTTCCCTTCATCACAAAAGCAATTTCCCACTGTCATCTGAGCTTTTTACGACGGCCCATACCAGCGGAAGCCATTCCAGTTTGATTCTGACTGTGAACCAAGTGGTATTGAGAGGAAAAGAAAACAAATCAAATAATCAAAATGGAATTCACCCCCCAAAAAAATGTACCATTTCAACATAGATTTTAAAAACATGTGAAAGACTCTCAGTTTGCTAAGAAGCCAAGACATCAAAGCAAAGAAACTGATTTTTCTCCCTCTTCTCAAGGGAAGTCAGAAAAACCTATTAGGCTTAGTTTCCAGTGCCATATAATTCTTTATCTCTGTCTCTCTTTCTCTGCCTCTCTTTCTCTGTCTCTCTCTGTTTCTCTCTCTCTGTCTCTCTGTCTCTCTGTCTCTCTCTCTCTCCAACTCTATCAGAGCCATTGGGACAGCTTCTATCCATCCATCTCTAAGCAATCTCCTGGTACCAGGCTGAATTTTTATATTTTCTGACTATTTTTAGGCACAAATGATATTAACATGGTAGTTAGCATGAGCTACCATTATCTGTTCATTCACTGAGTTGTTTCTCTTTTGAATGCCATCACTTGGCAGAAATAGGGTTAATTTTTTTTTCTTCCTAAGTCAGTAGCTACCACACCTGTCAACCATCAGGGCAGAGATTGCCAGGAACCAATGGGGATGGGCTCAGCTGGAGCAAATTAGTCTATCCTGAGGAGGTCCACTAGATGAGAAGTGAGCTCCTGACTATGTCTCTATGGGGTCTTGGCAGATCCAAGAGCTCAATTGCTCTAAGCAAAAGGGGGTTGTTGATGCCCCAGGGACTTCAAAACCCTCTTTCCCTGAACTAGATGTGTGTCTACATAGATATAACCATATACGCTCATAGATCCTGGTGATGTATACAATGGATCTTTTGTGATGAATGCAAGGCAGCTTACCATTTGGTCCATGTTTATGAGAAATATGAGATTATGTAAAATATGAGAAACAATTCTGGTAGCAAGGTGGCATGGGGAACAATGATAAAACCAGCTTTTTAGCTAATTCATGCCTAGGTATCAGAACCACATAATTGTTGACCAACAGCATTTAATATTTGTCATAGAAGCATCTTTTTCAAAGAAGCCCAGCCTCTCACAATTTGGCAATCATATGAGTGGGTGGTTGAGTAAGAAGAACCAACAATGAATAATTGGGGGTTGGCAGTGGATGGAATTATGGCCTTGAACATTTGCTACAATACTGAAATGCATATCTATGTCCATTCATTCATTTATCTACTTATTTCTTTAAGATAAAATTGTTTAAAGTAAAATGCAATTTGTTAAAATTAAATATTTTTTTTTTAAATTCAGACTGTAGGGGCAGCTAGGTGGCGCAGTGGATAGAGCACCGGCCCTGAAGTCAGGAGTACCTGAGTTCAAATCGGGACTCAAAACCAAACACTTGACACTTACTAGCTATGTGACCCTGGGCAAGTCACTTAACCCCAGTTGCCTTAAAAATAAAAAAAAAAATTCAGACTGTGGCACACCTATGTCTACATCCATATCTACATATTATTTTTTTTATATTTCCTTTTTAAATAAGGGAAATAGTCAAGGAGTTATGTTATAACCAAGCTTCTCTTTGGTATTTCTTCAATTTTCAGCCCTTTACATAAAATAAAATTTAGAGGCAAAGTCAAGTAAGATTCTTAGAAAGACTATGAAAGGTGAAAGGGAACAAGTAGAATTATTTCAGCATTAGTTTCACTTCTGGGTTTTGGTCAATTTCTGAAATGGTACTTAGGATGACTATTTCTGGCAATACCAGAAGTGAAACACTTCAGTGTGTGCTGTTTTTCTCTCTTTGTACTGAGCAGGGATCCCTTATTTTAAATACCATTTGCAACTTACCACAGTGATTCTACAGGCCAGCACGAAATCTCATTACTGAAGAAGAAAGGTAAATATACTTAATTGGTGGGAAAAGTTAGGCATGTTGACAATGGCTTAATTACAGTCTACCACCAAATGCTACATTAGTATAGGAGGAAAAAAGCACATCTTCAAAGGGTAAAATGAAATGACATCTTGGCATTTCAAAAGTTCCATAGCTCTGCTGGGTCATGACTTAATGTCTCACACATACTATAAGCCTCATTAATAGCAAGGATATAACGAAATCAATTTTGAAAGCATCTTTTTTCCTAGGGCTCTCTATTTAGTTATTGAGTTTCTTTGAAGGGTAAGAGGGCAATTGAAGGGATAAGCTTCAGATTTGGCCCAGCACAGTCATACAAAGCAAATAAAAAAGGCCATCTAAAGTGCTGTTTGAAAATCTCAGTAACTTACATACGTAATTGATTTGGAGACCTCATCTTACATCAAGATACCCCAAGCATCTTTGCCAAGAAGTGGTTTTAATTACTGCGACTATTATCAGACATTGCAGAAGCCATTTCTTCAGGACCTGCAGAGTCTACAACTTCCTGTTGAGCTGGCCACTGCATTGCAATGGAGATTCCTAGCAGGAACTGTAACCGACTCAGCAAGACCCAAGTGACCTGCAGAAAAGAATTCACACATGCTGAGTTTTTTTCCTCATTCTGTTGACCTTGTTCCATCATTGCACCTCAACAATGCCCTCATACAGATTCATGGGACCAGAGAATCTTAGATATAGAAGATATTTTAGAGGTATTGAAACATAGGCCAATGTTACAGTATAATTGACAGGCAGCCATCTATCCCCTGCTTGAGGATCTCCAATAAAAAAGAAAGCAGCTGTGAACTTAGCTCATTCCACTTTTGGAGAGCTTAAGTATTAGGAAGTTTTTCCTTACTCTAAGCCTGAAAAGGCCTTTCTGCAACCTGTACCCATTACTCCAATTTCTCTTCTCTGGTACCAGACAGAACGAGTTTAATATTGCTTTCATGGGACCACGCTTAGGTAAGTGAAGATATTTATTAGGTCTGTCTTAAGTGTTCACCATGAAGACTTGGGGAAGATGGAAAGCTCATTTCTTCTCAAAGGAAACTCATTCTATTTTTATCACTTTAAATGCAAAGATGTTCTTTTTTATATCGTATCAAAAGCAGTTTCACAGTACCTTCCATCCACTGGTATTAACTTCTATTTTTTTTTTTTAAACTGGGGACCGAGAATAAAAGTTAGTATCTTTTTCATAAATGACAATTCTTCAAATGTTAAACAATGGCAGATAAACAACTTCAGGCCCTTCAAACAACCACCATATTCCATGATTTCAAGTATTCTCATCATTCATACCATCTTCTTCTACATCTGTTCCAGTTTATGAGATTACTCCATCAAAGAGAGCAACCATGGATGTGGCTGAGATACTAAGAAAGGACTTTTTTTTCTCCTCAAATGGGACTATTGCAAACTGCTTGGAGGATAAAAATAAATGAGCTGAAGTCAAGTATGATGCTTTGTGCCTTTGCCAAGACTAGAGAATTTAGGTTACATACATATATATATACATACATACATACAATATGTTTATATCTACTCACAATGGGAATTGCTTCTATCACATCTGCTTATGAATATCCATTGGTTAATCAGTACTTTCCTTTACTGGATGAGACATGTCAGCAACTTAGGGGAGGATTACAATTTGTCCACAGTAATTCATTTGATGTATCACTTCTCTCATGCTTATCCATGATTACAAGATTTTACCCTGCGTGTATAAGCATGCCTGAACCCTTTATTTGGAACATATTTGTCCCCAAAAGGGAGAAGCAATAGAAATTATAAGAAGGTAAAGTTAGGCATGATGTCAGGATAAAATTCCTAACAACTTGAGCTGTGCAAACCTAGACTGGGCTGCCCACTAGGCAGTGATTTCTCTTTTCCTGGAAGTCTTCAAGAAGAGATTGGACGTCTAACGTGTCTAATATGCTATAGTAGTGATTCTTTTTTAGGTATGGGTGAGAATAGAGGGTGACTGAGAGCCCTTCTAACTTACAAACATTATGACTCTGATGAAGGATGATTAATTTCTCCTGAGGTCATGGCTAATTCAAGGCTCTAGTTCTTTACTATAAGACAGGCAGAGCTGTGGAAAAACTCAAGCATGGCAGATAAGAAAATAAAAGATTTTCAAATGAATTAAAGAACTTGTGTCAAATTAATAAAGTCTGTAGTAACCCTATTTGGCTAGTTATCTGTGGTCCTAACTTGTTGATAAAAGTATAATTAAGTTCTAAGATCATTTTGTGTCATGTGAAGGACAAGTCTACCAATACTATTTCATGACTCTATGGGCTACATAACAATGGAAATATAGAAGTCAGTTGCTGCCCCCATACTCCAGTTACTATGAAACAAAGGTGGAAGCTGAATTAGAAACCTCGACTATGTGGTACCTACCTCTCTGCCACTCTTCCAAGTGATTCTGAGGTCTTACCAGTTGGTAAGCTGGTATGTTTCTATGTGTTTGTGTACTATTACAATGAAACCTAGGGACAGTACTTTTCTCATCAGGTTACTTAAGTAAATGATCATTTTTATTTGGTTGTTTCCATCATGTTTAAAATAAAATTGTTTCCCTTAGAGATCTATGTCATCAAACCTTATCTGAATGAATATTTTACCATGTCATCATGCTGTAATGATGCTGATCTTCTCTGGATAACAGAGAAATCTTCTTAAAACCCATTGCCTTTGGTGACTTCACAGGCTTCTATCTTATCCACTTTTAGGATACTTGTCCCCAATAACTCCTAAAATGTGTGGAATGGAGGTGACCCCATCTTCTCGAAGTCTCATAGAATGGAGGGGAACCTGAGTTCTCAAAGTCTACGCCAATGGAATGTGAACTTTATCAGGTCCTACCAACTTGGAAATGTTTTAAATGGAAGTTTACAAAAGGGTAACCTGTGGACTACATACCTGCCTAGTTATGTTCGGAGAGGTTCCTCCACAGGTTGGTTTCATGGTAATGAACTCTAGGGACACACTCACTCCCCAAAATTATCTACTAAGCTTTAGAGACGTTGCCATGTGCTTCAGGAGGAGAAGTGCTCATGATGACAAAACTGTGGATTCTTGAGGCATTGAAGGATAAGTATAATGAAATTCTAGCATTCAATATTTATGCAGGGATATAATTTTAGGACAATATTATCTCATGGTTATTTAGTTTCAGAATAAAACTTTCATAACTCATAATGACCCCATTATAGGCAAATTTTATCTGATTCTCTGAGTTTACAAATAGTTAACTGTCCTTCTTTACAGATGTTTAGAATAGTGGGATCAGGAACATGTATGCAAGCAAGGTAAAAATCTTATAAGCACAGATGAGCAGGAAGAGCAGTGGTACATCAAATGCATAATAAATAAGAATTTTAATTCAACTCATCATGAAAACAATAAAAGATGAGAAATGAGAGAACAGAGGCCTTGGATGCCCAGAATTACAGACTTAACTTGGATCAACACTGTCTGTCAGATTTAATGAATGTTGTTTATAAACATATTTTTTGCATATTTTAGAGCAGGACGTTTGAATAAACCATTCTATTGCTGTTCTGGCTGTTCAGGTAATATAGAAGAGTATTCTTCTCTGCCTTACCCAAGAGGGTTATGTGACAAGGGAAATGGTAGAATAGACATTTTCAACAAACCTTAATAGAGTCCCATACTTCAGAAGAAAGGAAATATGTGCTAGAGATAGAATAATTATACTTGATTCCATATGATAGAAATACAGAATACATCTCCTGCAATTTATGGATTCCTAGACTTAATACTGGAGAAATTTAATACTTAAGGCTCATCCTCCCTGCTTCTTTTCCACCCAGTTCCATTATCCCCAGTCACAGAAAGGCCACATTGAGTTTGAAGTTCCCTCAAAAATCCATATATTTTTTCAGATGAATTCTTATCTTTTTTTTCTTTACTGGACTGTGTTCCTTAATGCCTGGACCCTGATTGGTAAACTTTTGCAAGCCTTTACTGTCATTTCCTGGCCAGCTGCCAATCCCCTCCTACCTGAACCACCTGCACATTTTCCCCCTGGTTCCCTTGGTTCTGTTGCTGCCCACATCCCTGCCCCTCCCTTACTCCTCCTCTTTACAGATTATCTTTCCCCATTGGAAATTAAGATCCTTGAAGGCAGAGACTCTCTTATTTGATTGTATTTGAATCTCCAGAGCATAGCCCAGTGCCTGGCACGTAGGAAACATTTAATAAATGCTTTACCATTCATTCCTTTACTATCTAGTTATGTCTCCCCTGTCTTGTACTTTTGTAGTACTTTAAACCAAATGTCTGGTTATTTAAATTTATCCTTATTGATTTTTGTTTATTAGATTTGGCTCACTGCTTTAACCTGTCAGAATCTTTTGTATTCTGGCACATCTAAATCTCTTTAGCTATCCCTCCCAGCTTTGTGTTAACTGCAAATTTGAAAAGTACGCCATATGTGCCTCTATCTAAGTTACTGATAAAAAATTTTAACTAGTATCATGCCAAGGACAAATCCTAGGGGGACTAGAGATCTCCTCCAAGTTCACATTGATACATTAGTTACTGCTCTTTGTGTCAGGTCATTCGATTATTTCCAAATCCCTCTAAACTAACTATCATTTACCACATATTTCTTTATCATATCATAGGAATATCACATGAGATTTTGTCACTAGAGTAAGAGCA
Source organism: Vombatus ursinus (assembly GCF_900497805.2). Classification (NCBI taxonomy): domain Eukaryota; kingdom Metazoa; phylum Chordata; class Mammalia; order Diprotodontia; family Vombatidae; genus Vombatus; species Vombatus ursinus. The sequence continues at coordinate 3,966,327 of NW_020954581.1, forward strand.
TTGGCAGTATCTATGAAGCCAGAAAGACTTTGACTATAGTCCCAGAAAAAGTTTTGCTCTCTTACCTGAGAGGCATCCTAAATAAGAACAGAGAGGTTTGTCATCATTATTTTGGACACAAGATAATTTACTTTTTAAGCATTGCAAAACAGAAATACAAAGCAGCCATCAGTCCCAGGGAGATCCAATCTATTTTCATAGGAATCTGGTGGAACAAGAGATAAATGGTCAAAGTATATGAATGGGTGGTTTTCAAAGAAAGAAATCCAAGCTATCAACAACCATATTAAAAATGCTTCATGAATTAGAGAAATGCAAATTCAACTACTTCAACTAGTTTAACCTTGTGCCCATCAGATTGCCAAAGTTGATAAAAAAAAAAGAAAAATGACAAGTGTTTGAGGGGCTAAATGGAAAATAAGTGTACTTGTTCACCTTTGCTGTGAATTAGCCCTACCATTCATGAAAGGAATTTGGAATCATTCCCCAGAAGTTACTTAATTGTGTATACCCTTTGACCTAGCTATATCACTATTAGTCATATACCACATATACCTATATCTCTCTGACAGAGATCAGTAATTAGTTTAAAATGCAAAGAGATACATTCTTTGAACAGGACCTTTGTTTTGCAGGAATACATACATACGTATATATGTACATATAGCCATGCGTATGTAAGTATATTAAAATCATATTTATGCTATGCTCTGCTACATCTTTTCATTTAATTTCTTGATGTGCAATGGTACTATTCTGAATTAAAACTCAGGCATTGAACCACATTCTCAAAAGGGAATGGTGACCATATTAATGATATAGGATAATATTGACATTGCTTTTATTGGAAATGATTTGGAGTATTTATTGAAAAAAATAGGTTAAGAACACAGAATTCAAAGTGGATACCATTTATATTTTAAATCATTCCACTGTTGACACAATTAATTTTTAAATGGTGGCGGTTAAATTGAAAAGAGGGTAAATATCAAGTATCACAATTTTTATCAAGCTTTTCATATTAATTTAACTATCGATAGGCAATCCCCAAGCTTTTTTGAACCACCCAACATGAGTTGGCATACCACACAAGGAATTGAACCACACCCATCTATACCATATATGGATATTCTTCCTATAACTCAAACTAAATGTGAAAGCATATATACATGGACCCACAAATGTGTAAGCACACATACTCCAAGAAATCACAAGTACATGGAGCTACCTATATATAGTTAGGCCACACATTTTCCTTAGAGATGCAATTGAAGGAGTTGATTTTATCAACCACCCAAGGCAAAAAGAAAAATAATTTCATAGGACAATTTGTCATTTGTCCTTGTGATATAGTACTCATAAGCATTGGAAACAAATATATGACAATGAAGATAATTGTTGCTTATGTAACAACATCTGTTGCAGAAGAGGAAGAGGCAGAGAATTAATAGAGAAGTATAGAAAAAGGAGAAGACAAAGAACTAGATACTTTCCAGTTTCTTCAGTATATGCCTCTGGGCCTCACTGACTTCACTTAGAAGGTCAACAGTGGGAAGATGGTGAAAACCATGTCGACAAAAACCATTCAAATTCAAGAAGCAAAAGAGAATAAAAAATCTTGTAGTTTACTCACATGTCTCATGTCTCATGTATATCAGAAATACTTTCTTAAAATTCAATAAATACTCCAAACCATTTCCAATAATTAAAATTAACTCTTAAAAGGGTTTTCAAGATGCTGGATATAACTTTCCTCAAATTGGTATGGATCACATGTTGATTTCTGAAGTTGTAATCAGACTTAACTTCTCATTTCTCTTCCAACTTTTACTAGTCAGTCAATCAATGGACATTTGTCAAGCACAAAGTAGGTGCCAGACACTGTGCTAACTTCTGGGGATACAAAGAAAGAGAAAAGGCAGTCCTTGCCCCCAAGAAGTTCATGGTCTAATGGGGAGACAACATGGAAACATATACAAATAAACCATATACAAGATAAATTTTTAAAAATTTGAAAGAATAAAGGCACTGAAATTAGAGGGATCATGAAAGGGTTCCTGTGGAAAGGTTGGGATTTTTGCTGAGACTCAAAAGAACCAGAATGTATGATCTTGGATAATTCATTTCAACTCTGGGCCTCAGTTTTCTTATTTTGTAAAATGTGAAAGCTAATGCCTCTAATACCTGCCTAGAATCATAAAGACTAAGAGCTCAAAGGGACTTTAGTGGTTGTCTAATTCAATCATCTAAAAAGGTTGTTGTAAGAAAAGTATTTTTATACAAAAATGTTATATGTGTTACCTGTTATAATCACATCATTTCATCAGGCAGGAAAAGAACTGATTCCTGACATGGCATTCATTTCAGAATTGACTATCTGCATGCAGTCACATCATCAACTAATTAAAACACAGGCCAAATGAATACTAGATTAGTAAAATGGATAAAAATGGGTAGGTACTGGGTTCAATTAATACAGCCCTAAACTAAGTAGCCATTGACTATGAAAAATTGGAAATGAATAAAAAGAATGATATCAACTCTATCCTAAACCTTTTCCCCCATGTTAAAGACACCATCAGCCCCAAACATTCTATATTTCTTTGATTCCTCTTCTTTTTCCTTAACCAATAATGTAGATTTTCTCCAAGGATCTCTACTTGGTATTCTGTTTTTTTTTTTCTCTCACCACACTCTTTTATTTGTAACTTTCAACAAACCCTTCCAGATTCAACCATTACCTCTTCATAGAAAAATGCCTAATTATATATCTCAACCCTGATCTGTCCTTTTCTTTGTGCTCACTTCTACTCATTTCTACCCACTATATAAACTTGTCAACATTCAACCAATTCTTCAATATTTAACTCATATTCTCCATCCAGGACTTGCCAGAATTCAAATCCTGCCCATCTGATTGAAGGGATTGAAGGAGATGGTTTTCAACATCCTTCCAGTATTAAATCAATGGTTCTCTTATCTCTCCAGTTAAAAAATTATCTTTCCTTTCCTGGAATCCTCTTAGTATTTGATTTGTAACATTCTACTTACCCAACATATTCTAATCCATATTTTAATAATGTAGGTACATTTGTGGTATTCCTCCTACTGGAATACAAGGTCCATAAGGGCAAGGACTATACTTCATTTGTCTTTGTATATGATTCAATAATAATGATAATAATAGTGCTCTGTATGTTATAGGAAAACAATGAATATTTATTGAACTGCATTTTTAAAAATGTATCAGTCATATCTTCTTTCCCTATAGATATGCTTTCTCTAGCTGAGGCTATGGTAATCAGAAAAGATTGGTGAAAATTCTGAATAATGGTAAAATTGTGAAGATAGGTGGCTGAGGGGATAAAAAGATAGACCTGAAGTTGGGAAAACTTGGTTTTGAATCCTGACTGACAGTTATAAGCTTTGGGATCCTGACCAAGTCACTTAACTTCTCTCAGCCTCAGTTTCCTCATCAGTAAAATCAATCAGTCAATAAATGTTGATTAAGTGCCAGGCAATATGCCAAGCATTGAAGATACAAAAATAGGCAAAAGACTACCCCTGACCTCAAGGAATCCACAAAATAATGGGGAAAACAACAAGTCAAAAATATGCACAGTAGACAAAAAGGGTGATATAAGCAAATTAGGAAAGCATGGAATAGTTTTTCTGTCAGATCAATGGAAAAGGGAAGAATTTAGGACCAAACAAGATAGAGAGATCATTACAAAATATCAAATGAATAATTTTAATTATATAAAATTAAAAAGTTTATGCACAAATCCAAAATTATAAGGTAAGAAGAGAACTGGGAAAAACATTTATCTCCAATAAAAGCCTCATTTCCCAAATACATAGAGAACTGAGTCAAATTTATAAGAATACAAGTCATTTCCTAATTGATAAATGGTCAAAAGACATAAACAGACAGTTTTCAGATGAAGATATCAAAGCTATCTATAGTAATGTGAAAAAATGCTCTAAATCATTATTGATTAGAGAAATGCAAATTAAAACAACTCTGAGGTACTGCTTCACACCCATCACATTGGCTAATATGACAGAAAAGGAAAATGATAAATGTTAGATGTGAGGTGGGAAAACTGGGACACTAATGTACTATTAGTGGAGTTTTGAACTGATCCAACTATTCTAGAGAGCAATTTGGAACTATGCCGAAAATGCAGCCAAACTGTGCATAACCTTTGATCCAGCAATATCACTATTGGTCTGTATCCCAAAGATATCATAAAAGAAGAAAAGACCTACATGTTCTAAAATATTTACAGCATAGATATGTTGTGGCTAAGAATTAGAAATAGAGGGGATGCCTATCAATTGGGGAATGGCTGAACAGATTTTGGTATATGATTGTAATAGAATATTACTGTGTTATGAGAAATGATGAGCAGGATGATTTCAGAAAAAAAAAACCTGGAAAGATTTAATTGAACTGATACAAAGTAAAGTGAGCAGAACCAGAACATTTTATACAGTAACAGAAATATCGTACTATGAACAACAGTGAATGATTTAGCTATTCTCAACAATGATCTAAGATAATCCCGACGGATTTATGATGAGAAATGCTATCCGCCTCCAGAGAAAGAACTGATGGCATCTTAATACAAACTGAAGCAAATTATTTTTCACTTTCTTTCTTTTTTTGTTTGAATTTTCTTTCACAAAATGACTAATATGGAAATGTTTATGTGACTGAATATATACAACTTATATCAGGTAGCTCACTGTCTCAGGGAAAGGAAGGGAAAAGAAGAGTGATAGAAATTGGAACTCAAAACTTAAAAAAAAGAATGTTAAAATTGTTTTTATGTATAATTGGGGAAAAGGAAAATATTATTAAAATAAAAGTATAGAGTGGTTTAAAGATGTAATTTTCAATACATTAATAAGTCAAAATGCTCAAATAATTATACACAGGAGAAATAAGATATAATTAAGAGAAAGAATGTAGTATAACAAAGGAAGGTCAGGAAAGACTTCCTAAGGAAAATGAAATTTTAATTGGGATATAAAGGAAGCCAGGAAAATCAATACATTGAGGAGAGGAGAGAGAGCATTCTAGGTATGGGAGATAGCCAGAGAAAATATTCAGGACCAAGATCACCTTGTTTGTGGAACAGCAAGGGGGCCTGTGTCATTGGATTAAATAGTAAATGGCAGAGAGTAAGGTTTAAGAAGACTGGAAAGGTAAATTATGAAGAGCTTTAAATGCCAAACAGAAGATTTTTTATTTGATCCTGGAAGTGATAAGGAGCCACTAGAGTTTATTGAATAGAGGATGGACATGATCAGACTTACACTTTAGGAAAATCACTTTATTGGCTGAACGGAGGATGGATTGGGACAAAGATTTGAAGTAAACAGAACCACCAGCAGGCTATGCAAAAATTCAGGCATGAGGCTATTGGGGCCTGGATCAGAGTGGTGAGAGTGTCAGAGGAGAGAAGAGGGGTGTATTTAAGAGGTGTTAAACTGAAATCTACAGGTCAGGGCAACAGAATGGACATTGGTACCTGAGATAGTAAGGAATCCTGGATGACTTCTAGATGATAAGCCTGAGGGACTGGAAAGATAGTGCCATCCTCTACAACAATAGGGAGGGTTGAAGGCGAGGAGAGCTTGGGGAAAGATAATGAGTTCCATTTGGATAGGTTGTGTTTAAGAAGTCTACTGGAATCCACTTTGAGATGTCTGAAAAGAAGTTGGAGATGAAAGACTGGAGATCATCAGATAGTTTGAAGCAGGAGAAGTAGATCTGAGAATCATCAGCACAGCGATGGTAATTAAATCCATGAAAGCTGATGGGATTCGCCAAGTGAGGTAGTTTAGAGGGAAAAGAAAAGAGGGCACAGGACAGAACTCTGTGGGACATCTAAGGTTAGATGGAATGATCTCTAATCTCTAAGGTAGGAGGAGAACCAGAAGAAAGTGGTGTTCTGAAAATGCAGAAAGAAGAGAGTATTAAGGAAGAGAGGATGATCAACAGTGTCAAAGATTGTAGAGAGGTTGAGGAGATGGATGATTGAGAAAAGGCCACTGGATTTGGCACTTGAGAGATCATTGGTAACTTTGTAGAGAGCAATTTTTCACCTGGTTGAACTACTTTGGGACTTTTACGATTTTTCCTTCATGTCTCTGGGTTGTGTACCTTCCCAGGTCACCCATCCCCTTCACTTTTCAGTTTCTTTTTGTGTGCTGTCTTCCTCTATTAGATTGTAAACTTTAGGACATGGACTATCTTTCTTTTTTGTTTTGTATTCTTAGCACTTAGCACAATTCTTGACACATAGTAGGTGCTTAATAAATATTTATTGACTGACTGGAATGATGAGGTCAGAAGTCAAATAATGAAGAGTAAGCAGAGAGTGAAAGAAAATGAAGACAGCTATTGCAGATGGTTTTTGCAAATAGCTTAGTCACTGTTAACATGGGCTCTGTAATGACCGTACTAAAATGTCGGTTACACAACACCTAGCCAATTAGAAGTATTTCTGAAGCTCGGAGATGCTTGACATACCAGTGATCCTTTGTGAGTGAACTCTAGCTGAATTTGGAGATGCCTGTAGCTTCCAGAAACCATAGAACCAGGTTTGATCACCTCAAAGGCAACCTTGAGCAGAAGCTTCAAACTTGAGACCTTCCTTGGGAGTTTCTAAATATCCTACTGCCTGGTTAATTGTGTCTACAGATATTTTCTACTGACCCCACCCCAACTGCCACCTGAAAGTCTCTAGAAAATATATTATCTCACCCTTTTCCCCAATACCTTTAAGCAGCTGATCTCTCTCTCTCTCTCTCTCTCTCTCTCTCTCTCTCTCTCTCTCTCTTCCACTCTCCTCTATTGCAAGGTTTCTCTTGCAAGTTCTTCTTCTCAGACAACAAATGCTTTGTAATCTGTGATTGGACTCTATTTCATTTCAGGTCTCTTTACGGGCTTGGGAATCTTTTGTTAACACCACAAAAGGCAGAAAACATGTTTATGATAGTCAGCAGAATTATAAGGATCAAGTGAAGGTTTTTTTAAAGACAGGGTAGACATGGATGTAGGCAGTAGAGAAGCAGCCAGTACATAGAGATTGAAAGTAAGTGAGAAAATGGGCACGACAAGTGGCAGTCTGTTGGAGGAGATTGGACATCATTGAATCATTTGAGTAGATAGCAGGGTTAGCCTTGGTAAAGTATAAGGCCACCTTATCATATGATACAGGTGTGATGGAGGAGAAAATAGCAGAAGTCAGTCACCTGAGTGAGAAGAGATAAGGGAAAGAGAAGAATAAGGAATTGATGGTGAATGGCTTCGATAATTTTTATAAAATATGAGGCAAAGTTAAGAGGGAGACATGGATGGTTGAGGAGGGGTGAAAATGTTTGGAAGAGTCACTATGGAGAATGGGATAGTGGGTTGATAAGGGAGATATGGTAGGTTTTCCTAGGGCAGTGATCACCCAGGGGGTAATAATAATACCTGTCTCCTTGGGTTGCTGTGAGGATTAATTATGATGACAGGTAAAACACTTTGCAAACCTTGAAGAGCTTCATAAATATTCTCTATATACCAATTCAAATGTTTGTGCGTTTCTAGGTTTAAAGAAAACATTCATTCCTTCAACCAATAATGAAATAAAAAATGATAATACAGGGTACTCTTTTTTTAAACATTCACGTAGAATATTATTTTGTAATGTTCTAATTGACTTACTGGGAATTGCATAATAGTTATCTGTCTTATTCTTCTCAGAGATTACAAACAGGATGAGGACAGGAGCCATATTTATCTAAACTTTTTTTTTAATTTCCTCCCTATCTTATGCAGTGCTCCCCACCTAGTAGATGCCTATTAAATGTTTATTAGGTGAATGTTCAAGTCTGTCTTTTGAATGCCTTTGTTCTTTTATAGTCACCCCTCATCAACATCAATTTACTATTGGGGTGGGATTTATAAAATTATTTTTAACTCCTTTCAACTCTAGTGATGGCATTCAGTGGTCTAGCAGTCCCATCCAGAAGAACATAATGATCAACAATTCAACGATTTAAGAATGGGACTCACTAAGGCATACTCAGAACTCAGAATAGGGCAGCTTGGATAGATGAAAGAGTGTTAGGGATTAGTGTGAGTCAAATTTGAAAATGCAATGTAGACCATTATCTGTAACACACATACATACATACATTCACATACACACACATTCACACATAAAACAAGAAAAAAAGAATTTTAAAAAGCTTGTTAAATACAAAGAAACCAAGTAAGGGAAATTATGTTGAATTTCCATTGTCTACTGACCACAGTGTTCATTGAAATGAAACGTGTTGATATTTGAGGGGGTAAAGTCACTGGGAAAAACGTAATTCAGGTCTTATCTGATACTCTTTGCTTTTAAATTAGTTCAAGAATACCAATGGATGCACAACATTGTTCGATGTTGTCTCATTGCTCTATTTTCAAGTTTCTGTCCTGGTCTTAATTTTGGATTAATTTAAATGTCACAAGGGATTTACTTATTGACATTTAGGAGGTGAATCGATGTAATTAGTAGCATTACACTTATTACTGTTGCTTTGATTTCAGATGTTAGTGATTTGAAAATCTTAATTTCTCAGTGAATTATATAGATTGTTTTTGTTGTCTGAGTTGATCTATTTTTTGTATAATTAGAATGTACTAATTTACTTTATCTTTTCTGTTTAATTGAGTTAATGATGTCTACTAAAAGCACAGTACTGCACTATTAGCTATTTGTGAGAATGCCAAGACTTAACACTCTTCTTTGAGCAAAATTAAAAGTATAACTCAGTTTCATAGGGCCTCTTTGCCTTCAAACAGAGACAGGAAATGTAGTGCCATAAAGAGTTGGTTTCACATCTAGGAAGACCTGGATTCAAGTCCAACCTTTGACACAGACTGGATGTGTTGTATTGGTCAAACTTCCTTAATCTCTCAGTATTGTAGGCAGCTCTAAGACTGTAATTTACCATGGAGGTGCCAACCTCATTGATAAAAAGAAGTTTTTCTATCTGGCAGTTCCCAAGATCAATGAAATGATGAGTCCAAGCCCTATCACTTTGCACCTAAAACTGGTTTTTGAATGTTTCAGTGACCATTCAAAATATAGTTGAAAGGATTGGGTATTCTAGTATGGGTCTCAATTTTCAATAGTCCCAAGAAGTATGATATATATATAAATAAATTAATAATGGGATTTGGCAGTATGACTGAAAGTAAAACATGACTATCTCAACTCATTAGAAAGGTGGTGGACTATGATGTGTAGAGAGAGGCAGACATTGTCAGGCATGGCCAATATATTGATTCATTTTGCCTGTATTTCTTTGTTTCAAGTGAAGGTTCTATGTTAGAAGGAAGTGATAGTAATGTTCCCTCCCCCCAAAAAATAAAAGCCTTAACAAAACACAACTTTAAAAAATATTATGACCCACTCTTTGACAAAAATTGCTGGGAAAACTGGAAAATAATATGGCAGAAACTAGGCATAGACCAAAATCTCACACCATATACCAAAATAAAGTCAAAATGGGTTCATGATTTATATGTAAAGGCTGATACTATAAGCAAACTGGGAGAGCAGAGAATAGTTTACCTATCAGATCTATACAGAACAGAGGAATTCATGACTGAAGGGGAGGTAGAGAACATTACAAAAAGCAAAATGGATAAATTTGATTGCATTAAATTGAAAAGTTTTTACACAAAGCCAATGCAACTAAGATTAGAAGGAAGGTAGAAAACTGGGAAAGAATTTTTACAACCAATCTCTCTGATAAGGGCCTCATTTCTGAAATATATAGAGAATTAAGTCAAATTTATAAGAATACAAGTCATTCCCCAATTGATAAGTGGTCAAAGGATATGAACAGGCAGTTCCCAGATGAAGAAATCAAAGCCATCTATAGTCATATGAAAAAGTGCTCTAAATCACTATTGATTAGAGAAATGCAAATCAAAACAACTTTGAGGTACCACATCACACCTATCAGATTGGCCAACATGACAAACCAGGAAAATGATAAATGTTGGAGAAAATGTGGGAAAATTGGAACACTAATGCATTGTTGGTGGAGTTGTAAAATGATCCAACCATTTTGGAGAGCAATTTGGAACTATGCCCAAAGGGCTATGAAAATGTGCATACCCTTTGACCCAGAAATAGCACTTTTAGGGCTATATCCCAAAGAGATCATACAAATGGGAAAAGGACCCACATGTACAAAAATATTCATAGCAGTTCTTTTTGTGGTGTCAAAGAATTGGAAATTGAGATGATGACCATCAATTGGGGAATGGCTGAACAAGTTGTGGTATATGAATGTAATGGAATACTATTGTGCTGTAAGAAATGATGAACAGGCTGACTTCAGAAAAACCTGGAAAGACTTGTACGGTCTGTTGTTGAGTGAAGTGAGGAGAACCAAGAGAATGTCGTACACAGTAACAGCTACGTTGTGCAATGACTTATATTAATAAACTTAACCCTTCCCAGCAATACAAGGATCCAAGACATCTCCAAAGGCCTCATGATGGAAAATGCTATCCACAGCCAAAGAAAGAACTAAGGGGTTTGAATGCAGATCAAAGCATACTATTTGCTATTTTTTTCTCTTCTGTTGAGTTTTGTTTCATCTTTCTGGTGGTTCCTCCTATTGGTTCTAATTTTTACTTACAACATCACTAATATGAAAATATGTTTAACAGGAATGTATATGTATAGCCTGTATCAGATTGTGTGCCATCTTGGGGAGGGTGGTGGGGAAGAAGAGGGAGAAAAAATTTAAACTCAAAAGCACTGTTTCTATCACGTGTTGGGTATGTAACCATGAGCAAGTAACTTTCCCTCTTAATGCAGTGAATTTTCCTATCTGCACTGGTGAAGGGAATATCCACAGACAGTTCCTTGCATTTATGAAATCACATCTAGACAAAAACAAATAAGACAAATAATTAAAATGTATTTTAAAAAATACCTGTTGAGTATCAGAATGCTGAAACTTCTTTGCCTATAAGAATTTCAAGAGACCTGGGGTATTCACAGTTTTCTAGGCTCTGAATCTCCCATATCAATCAGTCTATGCCTTCTTTCCATCTGCACTGAAAAAGTGATCAATTTACATAGATATGATGAAGAAAATGTACTAAAGGAAGAGAAATCTTTGAAACTTTCAACCTAAGTTTCTGTACTCTAGTCATGACTTCACATTATGTTCTATGGGACTCTACAAAGAGATTCAAATTTCAAATTCTACAATCTAATTCAAAAAGAGTTTATGAACATGCCAGGGACTTGGTTAGATGATGGTGACACAAGGATAAAGACAAGTCCTGTCCTGAAGGATTTTAAATATACTTGGACAGTAGGAGATTAGAGCATACGTAGGTAAGACAGCATTAACCAATCAGAAAAAAAAAAAAACATTTATTAAGCATAAATTATGTTCCAGATACTATGCTAAGTACTGGGGATACAAGGACAAAAATAAACAAACAAACAACAAACAGTTCCTGTCCTCAAGCAGCTTACACTCAAACTAACAGCTACCAAAGCAATCTTCTTAAACTCTGTTCTGACTGTGAAAAATTCCCTCCATCCAATGAACTCCAGTAATCCCCCACCATTGCTTTCAGGATCAAATATAAAATCTTTGTTTTTTTACCTCTTTCCAATCTGACTGCTTCCTACCTTTCCAGCCTTCCCACCCATTTCTTACCTTTACATACTCTACAATCCAGTGACGCTAGCCTTCTTGCTGTTGTTCACATACAACATACCTTCTCTTGATTTTTCCCCACCCTCTATTCCTGAAATGTTTTCCCTCCTCTCTTCCTTCTCTTGACTTCCTTCAAGTCACAGCTCAAATCTCCATATTCCCCAAGATGTTTATTTTGGTATGACTCCCTACTCCTACCCCCTTCTGCTAGCATCTTCCCTGTGAGATTGGCTACCATCTACACTATTCACAATTGAAAGAAGAGGCTAAGGATTTCTATTCTGCCTCTCTTTAGGCCATACCATACCAACTCCATGCTATATGTGAGGGACAGCCCCTGCCATGAATTTTTAATAATTTGGAGCATTCTCTCATAAGACTGTAAATACTTTGCAGTTCTTCTTTTGAGAACTGTTTGTTTATAAGCTTTAACCTCATATCTATCAATTGGGAAATGATTATTAGTATTATATGAATCTCCTAATTGTTTAAATGTCTTGGATGCCAAATCCTTATCAGAAAATATTGATACAAAGATTTTTCTCCCTTCAAATGCTTCCTTTTTTTATCCTAGGTGCATTAATTTTGTCTGTGAAGAAACTTTTCAGTTTCATGTAATCAAAGTTATCTATTTCATATTTTGTTGCATCTGTCTCATTTGGTAGAGAATACATCTACTACCCATTGTTGTGAGAGGTATATGATCTGTTTCTCTTCTAATTTTTAATAGTGTGATTTTTAATGTTGAGGTCATGTATCCATTTAGAATGTATTGTGGCCAAACTGTTTTCATCTATTTTGGACTCCAGCATTTCTAAGACCTCTTCCAGCTCTAAGCCTATGATCCTGTGAAGCGGATCTTTCCATATCAGCAAGATTTATCTCTTTGGCATAGTATCTGTTCATATAACAATTTCAAGAAGTGAATTAGGGGGTTAAAAAACACCTAAAAATAAAATATTTTTCCTTTTGCCTTTCAGGTAGCAAAAGTCTGACTTTGAAGAGATGGGAAAATGCCCTGATCTGTGATGTTTAGAACACCAATGACCTCTCTAATTTCTAACTAAATCACCTGTCAAAAGACCTGACCCATCAAAGTACAAACTAGGGACATGTACCCTTCCACACCAGTGACTCATACCAATCAATATGAATCCAATCTTCACAAGATTCAGGCAGAGCCTATTATGAGGTATCCAAGACTGAATTTCAGGCAAAGAATTAGATATCCAGAAGACTGAAGTGTCTGAGTACCACGTGAAAACAAAATCAAATATAAGTATGGCAAATGAGTGGAAAAGAGAACACGGGGGGCACTGCTGGTTATGAAGAATGAACCCAAGAAACATGTAAATGCTGTGATTGCATGAGGCAAGGTGACACAAGTCCACATATAAATCAATAATTTAAAAAATTGAAACCAAATCCATACCCCCAGGGCTGTGATACTCCCTTTCAGCTTCAGCATAAATAGATTTAATGCTATTCAAACAAATAAAATACATTTCAGAGATGAGACTTGAACCAGCACTAGATTGAGCAGCAGCCAGGCAAATCCATTCAGAAGTCTAACTCTCAAATTCACTGCAAAAAGAGATAGTTTCTATAATGCTTGGTTTCTACCACTCCCTTATCATTTTAGCACCCATGTCTGAAGGTAGCCTTGATTATTATGGGACTGTAAGTAGATTTTTTAAGTATGGCCAGGGATTTCAAAAGTAACAGAGAAGTTGGAGAATAACTTGAAAGAATGGTGCTCTTTTGAGGAATAACTATTTCTGAGGCATTTTTGGTATTCTTTCTCATAAATCTCTAGGGTCTCCACGGGAATTTATATCATGTCAAAAAAGAGAAACAAAATGGAATAGCATAATTTTTTCCACCTCATAACTTTCATGAGTAAAACATCCATCTTGCTTGCTGAAGGAAGGAGGGAAACAGGACATTATCTTTCTAGGAGTTCTACCTAACCAACAACCTTTTCATGATGTAACTTCTCAGAGAGAAGGCTTCAAATGGACAATATTAAATGCAGTATTTTTTGGTATAAAAACCTTTTGACATCCACTGGGAGTGTGTGTCATTTTCTCCTCAGTAGAATGAAAACATCTTGAGGACAGTTTCATTTTTGAGTTTGTGTCTCCAGAACCTAACACAGTGGTTGACTTAATGAATACTTGTGGAGTGATTGGTTGCGTGGGATGAATTATACTGTGGAGTTCCAACTTTACCCTCTGTAAGCTAATACAGAAATTTAAAAAAAGAGAGAGAGATTGATGAATGCCAGATTTTCCCTAGTTGGCTGGGTTTTCAGATTCCCTTTCCAAGTAAAGAAAACTGCAAAATAATTCTTTGTGCTTTTTTTGGGGGGGGGCATTAAATCATTTTAATTGATTTATTTTGCTTTTATAAAACTTACATTTTTGAAAGTACTATTTCTTCCTCCCCATCCCAGGCATTCATGTCTTACAATTAAGAATAAACTTAAGAGGGAAAAAACCTTTCAACAGAACTAACCAATGTATCAACAAAGTTTGACATTATATGCAGTTTTCCAAACCAATAATCCCCCAATTCATCAAAGAAGATAGCAAGAGAGGTATCTTTTGATATCTCTTCTTTGGAGCCAGTCTTAGTCATTATAATTGTGCAACATTCAGTTTTAACTGCATTGTTGCTATTATTGTTGTCATTCACATCCATTATTGTGATTATTGTCTATATTGTTTTCCTTCTGTTTCCTTCACATTGCGTCAATTTTTATAAATCTTCTGAGGCTTCCTTGTGTTTATCATAGAACTATTTCTTACAGCACAGTCATAGTATATTGCATTTCACAGAAAATATTTTGTTTAATCATTCCCAAATCAATTGACATCTGCTTTGTTTCCAGTTCCACAAAAAGTGCCATTTAAAATATTTTGGTGTGTACGAAGCCTTTTTTTTTTTTGGTCATATACTTTAATACAGTTATCATTGAGATCACTAGACTAAAAAAGTCTGGACATTTCACATACCATAGATGTTTTAAATACCACCATCATGATCTCTTACTGTTGAGTATGAAGAGAACCAGAACATTTGAAATTTGCATCAACATACATCTCTAAACTCCCATGGATAAGCTTCCACAAAATACCACTTAAAGGGAGAAAATATGCCATATACCAATTGGTTTGAGTCATTGAAATACATTATACTGAGTTGGCTCCATGGTAATTATCCCAATTAGATCAGAGAACCATTTATCAGGGTGCCAATTAAGTGGTTTCTACAGTAACTTGGACTTTAAAAAAAATCTAAATTAGCAGGAAGACCCAACAACTCCTACATTTATGGATAGTCTAGTAGATTCTTGATCATATAACATGGCAATAATTTAGCTGATGTTTTTAAAAGCATTTAAGTGGGAAACAGCTAGGTGTGAGTATGCCTTATCTGGAAATTCATCATTGTTTTACATCATGTACACTCTAATCTAGATTTTTAAAAGTAAATCCCTGACCAACAAATTTTGGTTTGAAAGTGACTCTTAAAGTGTGTTTAGAAACTAATTTTCTATGAAAGAGTTGCATGTGAGTGATGTCTGAGTTTAAGGGTTAATCTATCTCATGATCCTTGGGTTGTTCTCAATATAATTATAATTGATTATAATTATAATTATATAGGAGATATAGGAGATCTGTGGTGCCAAAATTCAATAAATTAAAGCTAGGAGTTAATTGCTATTCTTCAATCATGGCTGAAAGAAACATTCTTTAGTTATAATAATGAAATTAGTTCTCAAAAAGGGTTTTTGTAACCATTCTCATAATCTGTGAAGGTTTAATAAATATCTTTTCAGAGCTGTTTTCCAATATGCAATAAAAGAATAGAACTTCAACTTAGGAAATGACTCTCAATTACTTCACAGAGAAAAACAGGCATCAAATCATCAAATTCTCCAAGCTATTTTGTGGGACATCAATTATTACTTTTAAAAGGGATCAAAAGTTTTTGTGAAGTGAATGTTTTCTGACCTCTCTCCCTAATTTGCTGTATGACATGTAGAATTTTAAACATTGGAACTATAATATTATGGAAATATGCATTTTGTATGTAATCAAATCCACACGTGAACACACACTGATAGACACATATGCATAAATATGCGTTTGTATGCATTAATACATATACCCAGATGCACATATTATCTACCCTAAAAGAATATGACTTTCAAGTCACATTGGCTTAAATTTTGTCTTTGTATCCTCAGTACTTAGCACAGAGGCCATTGGGTGGTGCAGTGGGTAAAGCACTGGGCTTGAAGTCAAGAAGACCTGAGTTCAAATCTGACCTGAGGCTTCCTAACCGAGTGACAAATCACTTAACCACTGACTGCCTCAGTTCCCATAAATGTAAAATGGGGATAATATTAGCATCTACCTCAAGGGATTGTTTAGAGGATTAAATGAGATAATATTTGTAACGTGCTTAGCAAAGTGACTGACACATAGAAGGTGATTAATAAATACTTATTACCTTTCCCCATTCCCTGACACATAATATAAACAAAATAAATGCTTCTTGATTGATCAATTGATTACTAGGAACTAAAATCATAAACCTGTTTTATGTTACTCAGATTACGCCTAACATTTTTACTAAACTAATTATTAAATGGCAATATCTTGTGAAATGACTTTGTAGAGAGGGGCAGCAATAGGATTTAAGGAGACAGGAAAGTATTGACTTGGTAGGTAATTGGGATGCTTAAAAGGTTGGCTTTTGGACCATTTGTTTTTGCACTTACAAATTCTGCACACACACATCTAGGTGGTAGTATGTCAGAGAGTTACTACTGTCCATATTCTTTACAGAGACTACTATTAGGTCCTTTTCCAGCCTATAAAGAAGAAAGGGTGGCATAGGGAGCTGACCTTTGAGGCAAGTCAACCTAGATTCAAGTTCAACACATTCTGGTTGTATGACCTGAGGCAAGTCACTTGACTTCTTTGTACTCCCAGACCACTAAGACTTCAATTGCATAGTGGTTGAATATTTCCATTGATAGAGGCAGTTTTCTCACTGGCAGGCTCATGACACTGATGAAGTCACATATCTAGACAAAAAATGAAGAGATGGGAAGCAGTATGAGGTTATAAATAGAATATGGGGCTTAGAATCAGGAAGATGGGACATTTAAATCATTAAATCATGTCTTTAACCCTGTGTGGCAAGGCATTTAATCTCCTGGTGTTTGAGGAAACTCCCTAGAACTTTACTAAAACATAAATAATTTTGATCTGGGTTGGTAGAGGGATATTTCACACTGGGAGTTCCCCACAGTGAGGAAACCACAGATCCTCTGGGTATTTGTGCATGAAGAGAACATAAGCAAGATGAGGAAGGAGAATCACACCTTGATTGCATCTAAGGAGACAAATGTGTCATTTGACACAGAGAAGAGAGGGCAGGGAAAAAATGAGTAGAACATGGTTTAGAAATGCATATTTCACACTAGGAGTTCAAAGAACTCAAAATGAATCATATTGATTGATGGGAAAATTTCAGGAGATGATAGTAGCATAGAATCATTTAGAGAATCAAAGCTATCGCTTTGGGTCAGCCATCCACAAACTTCTAAAAGATAAGTGTATTCAACTGTCAATTTTTCCTAGATACCAAGCAATCTCACTTTCAAGTCCTAATTGAAAGGGAACACCTACTATGCTCAAACCCCTAGATTTTCTTTTCTCTGACAAGCATGCAGCCTGTAGCTCAATCATAGGATCTCTTTGGTATCCCACCCATTCCTATATTGCATTTTACCCATCCTTCAAAACCCAATTTAAATGCTGCCTTCTTCATGAAGTCTGAAATTTTTCCTAATCACCCTTCGGTCAGAAATTATTTTTCTCTTCCCTGAACACTCATGAAACTTTATAGCATCCTTATGCATTTACAACATCCTATCTGATATTGGAATTATTTCTTAATTATATGCTTGTTTCCTTGTCCCTCATTGACTCCTCATTCCCTTTCTAATTCCTCAATGTGGGCATTCCTCTCATTTCTGTTCTTGGTCCACTTCTCTTGCTATCCTCACTTCCTGGGCTTTATTCATTTCTTCAGTGAACATCTTCCTAATGCAGATGATTCCCAATTTTTTTTGTCTTTATCCCTGGCCTCTGTACCAAGATTCAGACTGCTTCCTGAATCACAGAATCTCAATGTCAAAAGAGTGATGTAGATTTTTTTTTTTAAATGCAAGTCTTAAAATGCGTTGGAAGACATAGTGTCCTCATTAGACTATATATGAAGTGTTCAGTTATGGGTTTCATATGTGAGAAAGGAAATTGCATAATTAGTGGAGTCTAGACTTGGAATCAGGAAAAACTGAGTTTGAATTCTACCTCAGCCACGTAGAATCAGAAACAAAAACAAAAACTGAAACAATCCCAAGGAACGTGTTGGGAGGGGGTGTGATTGATTAAATTTATTACCAAAAGAAAGTATTTAAAAGTAACTTTAAAGCATTATTTATTTTTTCATATAATTCCAAAGATAGACAATGTGGTGTAGTTGATAGAGGGCTGATCTTGTGGTCAGAATGACCTGGGTTCAAGTCACGACTCTAACACGTCAGGCTGTGTGACTCTGGGGACATCACCTGATCTTTCAGTGTCCCTAGACAGCTCCCAAGACTGGATATTACAGAGAACTTGCTGGATCTTCATCAGTGAAGGGAATTTCTATCTTTGGAATTCTGAACCTAACCATGATTTCACTAAGTGCCAAGTTTCACTGTCTGCTGTCACCTGTACCTGTCGGCCTCTACAATTCTTCTCTAAAGGCCTGGAATGGTTAAATACCACCATTGCAGAATAACTCCACCAACAGCAGGGCCACTAACCCATTTGCAGCAAGGCTTATTTGCATGTGCAAATCTCAACAACTGCTCAAGTAGCTACTCTCTGGAAATTAGGCAGCTGCTCCTTAAAATCAATAGTTGCAAACTCCGGTTGTGTTTGGAAAGTAAGTGCTGTCTTGTGTAGCATTTGGGGTGCTTTACAGGATATTAATGAAGTCGTTCTGCCTCCAGCCGCTATTTCCTTGTTACTTGGCATCTTCTCATCCTCAGCTGTCTCTGGAGTGACTTCATCGTGTTTCTTTTCCTGCTCCGTCTCTTTCAGAGACCTTTGGCTTTGAGGGGTTCAAGTTTCCTTGTCACAAGTTAATTTCTGCTCTAAAAATGCACATCTGGGTACCCAGTGACATGGATGAAATATTTGATAAACTCTGACATTTTACCACAAGATTACATATTGAGCACCTCAGACACTGTGTAGTCCTGGGGTCCTTGACTTTTTTGTTTTGATATGACATAGACCTTCTTAGGAGATTGATGAAGCCTATGGAACCCCATCTTAAAATGATGTTTTTAAATAAGACAAAAAGATACATGAGATTACAAAGGAGACCAAGGATAGTAAAATAATACAGTTAGTAAAATGCTTTTGTTAAATAGTCACAGATCCCAGGTTAAGAACTGCTGATTTAATCCCAATCATCCATTTTATAGATTGAGAAACTGAGGCCCAGGAAGTTTGAATGGTTTGCCTAACGTTAGACAGGTAGTAAACAAGAGGCAAAAATTAATGTCAGGCTCTCTGGCTCTCAAAGCAATGCTAGGTGTGGAGTTATGGCATCATTTTTCAGTGTCTGCCTTGTTCTAATGGAAGATAGAAAGAGTCAGGAAAATTCATCTTCCTAAGTTCAAGTCTGGCCTCAGATACTTACTAGCTGTGTGACCCTGGGCAAGTCACTTAATTCTGTTTGCCCCAGTTTCCTCATCTATAAAATGAGCTGGAGAAGAAAATGGCAAGCCACTCTAGTAACATCATTTTGATGAGTACTGCTTTTTAGTATATTTTGAGATCTGATCCTACCAGAACTGGGGCAGCCAGGTGGTGTCTTAGTACAGAGAGTTCTGGACCTGGAGTCAGGAAGACTCTTCTTCATGAGTTCAATTGGTCTTCAGACATAGTTGTATGCAGGTCACTTAACCTTGTTTACCTCAGTTTTCTCATCTGTAAAATGAGCTGTAGAAGGAAGTGCCAAATCATTCCATTCCAGTGTCTTTTCCAAGAAGTCCCAAAAGGGATCACAAAGAATTGAGCATGACTGAAAAATGAGTTAACAATACTGAGTGTTTTCTTATCATTGTCATTATAAAGAACCAAGTCAGCAAAGTTTTTTTGATAGATGTGTGGGGTGGGGGTGGGAGAGAAACAGATGTTCCTCATCCCCTCCCACCCCACTGTGTACCAATACAAGGAATTCACTCTCAATAACTTGGTTAGCAATGTTCTTTACTAGGCTCTCCTGCATTGAAATCCTAGATTTTGAACTGGCAACATATTTTCCATCCAAGTCTCAGAGGGCACGACTGATTCTCTTGAACCAATCCCCAAGGGCTTCCTATGAAGTGTCATCTCATTTCATTTAATGGCTTTTAGTATTTTATTCCTTCTAAATTAATTGTGTTCTTTTTCACATCTAGTTTAGGCCTTTGATTGATTTAGTAGAGGTGACTAGAAATTGTTCAAACTGATTTTACATCTTTTATGGATTGATTCTATAATTCAATCAAAGAGGCATTCTTACATGATCAAGATATCTGGGAGTATAATGTCTTGTTATTTATGGTAATGGGGTGGGGTGATGGAGTGGTTCATTGTTTCATTCATTGAAGAAGTCCAGGGTGGGCATCTATTTTTAATTGGACTTAAACTTAATTGTATGTGTATATATTCTGATTGTTAAAAGAAAGGTTTAGAAAAATGCATAGGCTTGACTAGGTTGGGTGACAAAAAAGACTCATTGTTCCCCAGAGACCAATATATCCAAGCTGAACTAGGTTTAAGAATGGATTAAGTTCTCTGGTTAAAAGTTTACTTCTAAAAATTTCCTGATGCCTAAAATCACAAATTAAATTTTGCAGTTCATTAAGAAAAAATTGAAATTCACTTTGTTCTATGACAGCAGCAACAGTAATGAGGAGATAACTGTGTGCGGGGGGGTATCCTTCATTTATTAAACTTGTCTGCAATGCTTCTTTTGTAATAGCCTATGTTCACATGCTACCCTGTTTGTGAACAGTCAAATTCCCCTCCTTCAAACTAAATAAGACATCAAGAGCTATTTGAACTAAATGAAATACTAACTTAAAAGAGGTCCATTTTCAGAATATGAGCTCCTTAGAGGCAGGGAAGTTTTCCTTTTTTTTTTGTCTTTGCACCTCTCCCCCCCACCAATGACAACCATTATCCTTGGCACACATCAGGTGCTTAATAAATGATGGTTAAGTTAAATCAGATTGAGGCAAAATGAAATGAGAAAGTACCTGGAGTGGTAAGGAACATAATTAATAATTGCTAATAATAATATATGGCAATAATATTCATGAGAATTTTAAGGTATGAGAACTTATATGTGAATTAGGAAAACAAACAAAACAATGCAACTCTGGACTAGTAATAAGGATACTTTCAGCTGAGTCCCATGTGTGAAATTCCTTAGCTATGTAGCTAGTAGCAAGCCACAACCTGAGCCTCAGTTTCTTCAGCTGTAAAAATGTAATTGATAATACCTGTACTACCTATTTCAAAGGTGTCATTGTGAGAAAATCATGGTGCAAATCTTAGGGCACTACATAAATGTGAATTATAACTATTCCAGAGAGACACAGGCATGCTAATAAATCTCCTTTGTGATTTCCCCTAGTTCTAAGTCTATGATACTTATAAATTCTAATACATAGTTCCACTTCTAATATTATAATACATAGTATCCTATGATACTCAGGTTTTGTGTTCAAATCCTGCCTCTGACACATACAGGCTCTGGGACTCTGGGCAATTTATTTAATCTCTTAGTGCTCTGGGTAAAACTTTTAAAGCTATAAATTGCAGAGAAGATGGCAATCTGTATCAGTACAGGAATCTTTTCATCTAGGGAGTTCCCCACCAATGCAACTCCCAAATCCCTGGTCTAGCCTCATCCATCCATTCATCTCTCTGTCTCTGCCTCAGTCTCTCTCTCAGTGTCTGTTTCTCTGTCTCTGTCTATCCATCTATCTGTCCACCCATCTGTCGATCTCTAGTTATTTACATAACTATAAATATTACACCATTGTTGTTTTCATTTATATACATTTAGCAAATAATAGAATTTTGTTGTTAACCAAAGACAGACACATATATACTGCTTCTCTACTATGGTAATTTATATTGCTTGGTTGAGGGTTACTGAATTTGTTTTAGTCATATATAGAGAAATATACTAGGTCTAAATCCACACATGCACACACACACGTGTGTGTATATGTATATATACATGCATACATAAAGATATACATGTATTTGTTGTTGAATCACGTTCTATTCTTTGTGACCTTGTATGGGATCTTCTTGTCAGAGATTCTGGAAAGGTTTACCATTTCCTTCTTCAATGGATTAGGCAAACAGAGGTTAAGTGACTTGCCTGAGGTCAAACAGCTAGTGAGTTTCTGAGGCCGCATTTGAACTTATATCTTCCTGACTCCAGGCCCAGTGCTTTATCCACTGAGCCATCTAGCTACCTGCATGCATGTGTATATACATACATAATACATACATACACACATACTTATGTATATGTATGCCAGACCCCTGACCTGAGATTCTTTCATGCAGCTTGCCAAACCATGCGAGGTGCAACCAAAGCATCCAGCCAGTCTGCTTTCTACATCTTTATAGTCTATATCTATATATTCTATATCTTATAGCTACAACACATCCTTATCAGAAAGGAAATAAGCAAACCATTTCCCTTTGCAGAGTAGTTATATGTTATCATCAAAAGGATGTGGAGACAATCCATAGAAATATATGGAGGGAAAGTAATGGACTTATTTCCATTTATTTGTTTTGGCCTGGGGAAACAGGTAAAGCATTAGGAAAAGAGAAATCAAAACCAGATCCCAGTTTGGGAGAAACCTGTGATTCTATTCTTAATCTCCACTTGTCCATCCTTGTTTTTATGTCCTCTGTGTCAAATTCACATATTTCTGTCAACTTCTATAAGCCTTTCCCCATCTACTTGTCCCCAACTGACTCCTGAAATCATTAATTAAATCAGTATTACCCACTCCCACCAGATCCACTGGGAACTGTGAAGGAAGACTTGAGCTTAACCCAGGCTTTGCTACAAGAAGTAGTTTTAATCAATAATGCTGAAAACTGGCTGGGGTGTTTAAACAGGGAAAGATAATAAAATAAATAGCTAGAACTGGCTACTGATAGGAATGGTACAGGCTTGGAGGAAAGGTGGCAAGATTTGTGGAGAAGCAGGACCTGGGTTTAAATTCTGACTTTCCAACTTACTGTGTTACCTTGGACAAATGACTTGACCTCCTGGGTCTCAACTTCTTCATCCATAAAATTAAAGGGTTAGGCTAAGTAGTGTTCCTATCTTCACAATTGCTGTTCCACCAATGTGGTCAATTACCTTGACTTGGGAACTTTAAAAAAAAAAGAGGGGACAGCTAGGTGGCGCAGTGGATAGAGCACTGGCCCTGGAGTCAGGAGGAACTGAGTTCAAAACTGACCTCAGATACATAACACTTACTAGCTATGTGACCCTGGGCAAGTCACTTAACCCCATTGCCTAGCCAAAAAGAAAAACAAACCCAAAAAACAAAAACAAAAACAAAAAAAGAAATATTGGGATGTTATTCAAGGAGCTATGGATTGGTCCAGGTATTCTGGAAATAATTTGGAACCATGTCTCAAAAAGTTACTAAACTGCATATTTTGATCCATCATTGTCATTATTAGGCCTATACCCCCAAAGAGATTTTTAAAAAAAGGGGAAACTGATGTATATGTACAAAATATTTAAAGCAGGGTTGGATATTGTGTGTTTGTTTGCAAAAAAAAAAATGCCCACCAATCAGGGAATGGCTGAACAAAGCACGCTATATGAAAGTAATAGAATGATACTGTTAGAAAGAATAAATGTGAAAGATTGAGAGAAACATTGGAAAACATATGAACTGATACAAAGTGAAGTAAGCAAAACTAGGAAACCAAACTAAATGAATCAAACAAAACACGCACAGTAACTATAATGATGCAGCTGAAAATAACAATAAAATCAAACTGAATTGTTTAGAATTAAAGTAGCCAAACATAGCTCTGGAAAAGAATTGATGAAATAAATTTCCTTTCTTTTGTTGCATAGGTAGGGGAGTGTGGTTATGGGACAGATGGCTAGGGACAGATTATGTACATACACACATACGTGTGTGTGTATATGGATATAGATCCTATATTTTCTCTATATATGATTAAAATAAGAAAGACTGAATGACGTAATAATTCTACACCAAAGAAATATCAATTAACGTAGTAGAGATACAGTATATATTTGTTTTTCTTTGAGTAATACACACACACATATACATATGTATATACACACATACATACATAAAGTCAGATATGCTTATAGTGCTGGTGAGTTTTATTGATCTGTTTTAATTTTCCTGTTTCTTTTAGAATCTTTGAGACATAGGATGACGTCCTGGGTGGATGAGGGCTGGTTGAGGTGGTTGTAAAATTATTCTCATCTGTAAAATGAGAGGCTTGGACTGGGTGACATCCAGGGTTCCTTTTAGTTCTAATCTATGATACTATAAGAATAATAAAAAAGACATGAAAGTAAAAGGCATCAATAAACTAAAATATTAAAAATATTGTGATCTATTTTTTATCTTATCACTCAAAAATTTGACTTAAAAATGAAAAAAATATTCTGATAAACCATTTTCCTTATATTTTGATCCATAAGACTTTAACATTTATAAACTTTTTTCCTGCATGGCCAAAATTTAATATTTTGGTGCTCTTAAAAATTTAGAATACACAGAAGGAACACACACACACACACACACACACATATACACACAAAGTTACAGTCTACCCTCCTCGTGAACATGCTGAATGATGGAAATCACTGGCCTGTTTGATTGCTTAACTCTTATACAAGTTCTGATACACTTAAACTTTATATAAATAAAACTATTTAAGCAAGAAAAAGAGCAGTTAAAACTAAAACGCCAAGAAATCACTTCATTTGGGGTAAAGTAGCTCTCTGTGAAGAAGCCCTGAAAAGGGAACTAGGAAAGAGAAGGACAAGAAATTCTAAGTAGACCCTTCACCATTTTGATTTTCCTTGTGGACAATAGATTCCTTTCTTTTTCACATTCAACCCTTTACACTATATCACCTCAGGCAAAGAGAGAAGCATGAAATGATTGGGAACACTTAAAAGAGAATGAAGTTCATAGGTCAGCATCAGGCTGGAGCAGCAGGGACACATTGTGAGTTACTAGTCTATGCCAGAAAAAAATAAAATAAAATAAAACAAAAATAAACCAAAGTATTTGGCAACCAAGTCATCGGGTCACAATTCTTAGACTTCTTTTCATGAAATGCCTGTAATGCTTTGTTACTGAGTAGAAACAAAAAATTGTCCCAATGATGATTTTAACAGATCAGGATATTTCCACAATTATTGCTTAGGAGGGTGGTATTAAGATGCTGATATACGGTTAAGGCTTGATGACTTGTGAACCCCTATATGGGTTATTTAAAACTGCAGATAATTGAGTAACTATTCATTGAGACACCAGTTCAGGCACTTAAATATTTCCCCTTTGGGCTCTGTCTACATTCATAGCCAATTTAACAGAATTCATTATTTTTAAATGAATTCAAACAAAGTTTTTTTTTTTTAATATGGGGGCACTGTATTATGCCAAATAACATCTGTGATTGACTGATTCTTTTTTTTTAATACTCCAGTGAAAAAATCCTGAACAGACATAGGCCTAAGCTGTTGGTTAAACTATATATACACATATATGTTAAATATGTGTATATATACACACACGTACATATACATATATGTGTGTATGTATATACGCGTGTGTATACACACATTCACTCAGTCAAAGACTTACCATGGCATGGTGTCAAGCCCTGCAGATGCAAAGAAAAGCAAAAACTTGTTCCCAAGGATTGCATGGTCTATGAGGAAAGTACAAGCATACATATAACCTAAGAGAAAGGAAATTGCCCTGGCAATCAGATAGACTTCAACTCAGGCTTCTGACATACACTTACTGTGAGATCCTGTGATCTCTTAATGCCCTGGGCAAATCTCCAGAATTAGAAATTTCAGAATAGGCATTGATTTGCACGGTCAGAGAGAGTGAGTATACCTATACAGATATACATTCATATCCATATCTATATCTACATCTATATCTATGTCTATATCTGCATCTACATCACCTATGTGGTTCAGTCATTCCTGACTCTTTATGACCTTGTGGGTCAAACTGTACATGGGGTTTTCTTGGCAAGAATACTGAAATGGTTTGCCATTTCCTTCTCCAGCGGATCAAGGCAAATAGATTAAGTGGTTTGCTGAGGGTTACACAGTTAATAAATGTTTGAGGTTGGATTTGAGCTCAGGTCTTCCTGATTTCAGGACCGGCTCTTTATCCACTGAGTCATGTAGTTGCCTCCATATCATCTCTATCTCTATCTCTATCTCTGAGAGAGATACAGACAGACAGACAGAGAAAGAAAAAGATAGAAAAGAGAGCGACAGAGACAGAGACAGAGAGACAGAGACAGAGAGACACAGAGAGACACAGACACAGAGAGAAAAACAGAGTCAGAGACAGAGACAGAGAATTAATATTGGTTTAGAAGTTTCTTGAACACAAAGCCTGTCTTTTGTCTTTTTTTATCCCTAGGGCTTAACACAGTGCCTGGCACACAGCAGGGGTTTAATAAAACTTAATAAAATTTATTGAATGATAGAGATGGATGAACAGAGACACACAGAGAAAGTGGATAGAAAAATAACCTTGGAATCTCTGGATCCAAATCTTTCTCTGACAATACTGGCTGTTGTGTCCTTATGTGACCTCAGGGAAATCATTTAAACTCTCAGAGCCCCAGGCAACCTCGTAAAGGTGAAGAGAATAAAAATTTGTATACTGCCTACTGTGTGCAGTAGCACTATGTTCAGTGTTTTGTTTATTTGTTTTACATCTGTGAGGTCACAACAACCCAGAGAAAGAGATACTGTTATTATCCTCATTTTACAGTTGAGGAAACTGATCAAACAATTGAAGTGACTTGCCCAGAGTCATACAGCTAGTAGACACACACACACACACACACACACACACACACACACACACACATGCATACACACACATACAGATATATATGTATATACATAAATTGGGGCAGGAGAGGTGGGGGCAAAAGAATCATTGTGAGACCACAGAGAGAGGACTAGATGTGGAACGTGACTGTAAGCTTCCGTGGCTTCCTTTATGATTTAGCTGAAGCACCAACTTCTCCAGAAGGTCCTTCTCAGTGCCCTCCCCATCCCAACTTCCTACCCTCGGTGGCTAATGTCTTCTTTCTATGGTCTTATTCCATTTACTCTATGATCAGCTAATTCACATGTATTGTCTCCCACCTTATAATGTACACTCCCTGAGGGCAAGGACACCTTTTTGCTTTTTTTCTTTCTATCTCAGGATTTAGCACAGAGTCAAACCCATTATATGACTTAACTGATTGATCAGTAGTTTGATTGAGGAAAAATCTATATTCCAATATAGACTTTGATATTTTTTATGTGTAATATGACTCTAGTCAAGTCAATTAACCTCAGATTGGTCAACATAATTTTACAGTCAGTTTCATTTTACTACTATTTAAATTTAGACCATTGTAGTTATTGAGTACATCCCCTCCTTAGTATTGCTTAAATTGCTTTTTATCTTATAAGATAAACATATTTTCTACTTGACATTAGCATATCTGTGTTCCTCCCATTATAAGACTGGCTTTGCAAAAAAATAGTATTTATCAATTAGTGAAAAATCAATTCTTTACATTTTTCCTTCTTCCTTCCTTCATTTTTTTCTTTTTAATTCATTTTCTTTTTCTTTCCTTCCTTTCTTCTTGCCCTCCTTCATTCCTCTCCTTTGCTCCTTCCTTCTCTCTTTTTCCTTCCCTCACTCCTCCCTCTCTTTCTTCTCCTTCCTTCCTTCCCTTCTCTCTCTATCTCTCTTCCTCTCCTTTCCTCCTTTTCTTACCTTCTTTTCCCTTTCCCTTTCCTTCCTTCCTTCCTTCCTTCCTTCCTTCCTTCCTTCCTTCCTTCCTTCCTTCCTTCCTTCCCTCTTTCCTTCCTTCCTTCCCTCTTTCCTTCCTTCCTTCCCTCTTTCCTTCCTTCCTTCCTTCTTTCCTTCCTTCCTTCCTTTCTCTATCTCTTTTTTTCTATTTCTGCTGAACTGAGCAAAGGGGAGAAATAATTCCTTAGCCCTGATTCTATTAAAACATGTCTAAAACATGATCTTGAAGTAGTGGTGATGTGAGGGTAAGTCAAAATAATAGTTTTGAATCAAATAACACATATTGAAGGCTCAGGAATGAGTAGGTGTGCCTAAGCCTTCAGGAAATGCAATCTTTTCTGGGTAATGACCATAGTCTCCTTCTAAAGTCATTACTTCATCTGTGAGAAAGGTACGATGTCAACACTTCATTAAATTTTCCAAATGTAGCAGTGTCTCTAGTTCTCTCAATATACCTCTAGTGTACTGTATTTCTATACCTCTGTTGACTGGAAATGATCCAAAGAGGGACTGCCAAATCTTGTAGGTTAGTGATGATTGTAAATAAACATGTGATTTTCAAAATTATTTTTGCATTGCACAGTACTCATTCATCACAAATCATAGGATTTAGAGCTGGAAGGGACTGACTTGTTGTTGATTTATGGATTAACCAGGTCTACCTAAGCTAAGTAAATTAGGGAAATGAGACAATTATTTATATAAGAGCTGCACAAATACTTTGTGATGCTTTTAATTTAACATTTTTTGAGGGGATGGTAGAATGATCAGTGTCTGAAACTTTGATTTTATTGGTATGGAAAAATTCTTGTGAAAATACATTCCTCTGAAACAGATGAGTAATTTGTAATTTATCATCTTAGAGAATTTCCTAGGAGCACTGAGACATTAGGTGACGTTTTCAGTGTCACACATCTGTTATGTGTCAGAAGAAAGATTTTAACTTGATTTTCCTGAATCCAAAAACTACCTATTATACCCATTAAATGATTAGATTAATCAAAATGTCCTGCCTCTCTAAGTAGGCACCCAATCAGTCCAAGTTGTTGAGTAATTGTTGACAACATAAAGCATTGGATTAAAAGAAACTCAGAAATTATAACAAAAGCAGAGATATGTTTTATTTATTCATATTGTTGTTTGATTGTTTCAGTTGTGTTCGACTCTTTGTGACCCCATTTGGGGCTTTCTTGACAAAAATAATATTGGAGTAGTTTGCCATTTTCTTCTCCAGTTCATTTAACAGATGAGGACATTAAGGGTTAAGTGACTTGCCCAAGGTCACACAGCTAGTAAGTATTGGAGGCCAGATTTGAACTCAGGAAGATGAGTCTTTTTGACTCTATGCCTGGTGCTGTATCCACTGCGCCACCTAACTGACCCTCACAAAAGGGTATAAAATACCTATCATAAATTCAATCAAATTATTTCTATTTTATAGAAGAGGAAACTGAGCCTGAGAAAAGTTAAGTGGCTTACCATAGTCACACAACTAAGTAAATATCTGAGTAAATATGAACTGATATTGTCCTGATGCCAAGTCCAGCTTTCTAGTCCCACTGCCTCTTAGAAATTTCAAACTCTATATACCAAACATATCTCAAACTTAACACATGTTTGTTTCTGTTGAAGGCACCACTATTCTTCTCAACTCCTAACCTTTTCATTACCCTTGTGAAACAGAACTGGCCAATGAGGGCTCAACCCTGGGAGAATGCTTGTTTGTTGAGTGTGCTTCTGAAAGTGACTAATGATGTAGAATGGAGGGAGCCAGCTCTCCCCTTCAAAGCACATGAGTTCTGTGAATTTTTCCCATCCACCCATTGTATGATTAAGAAAAGTTTATCGATTGGCTACTGAGCCAGAATGGAGGAACATACAAGAGGCACTATCCAACTAAATTGTTTACTCGGTTTCCTCATGGCAATTGAGGCAACAATTTCTGTAAGCTTTTACATGGGGGAGAAAGAGAGAGAGAGAAAGAGAGAGAGAGAGAGAGAGAGAGAGAGAGAGAGAGAGAGAGAGAGAGAGAGAGATGGCACCAGAGATATAATCTACACATCAGAGCCACCATATGACTCCTGAGTATGACCTGGCTGTTTTTTTTTTTCACCTGTATCTGTCTCATCTATGTTTTCTTCCTCTTCACCTTTAAGTAAAGGAACATTGAAAATGATCATGAATTTGTGGGTTTCAAAAGATCAAGCAAATGAGCTGCCAGAAGTCTAGGAAGAGTGGAGTTTGCCAATAGTCAAGCCAGGTGAGTCTTCACCAAAGAACTGAGTAGCAAACTATAGGGTTCTAGCCCTATAGTGAAATGACCCTGCAGTGGAGATCTCAAGCCCTACAGGCAAGAGAGAGACTCCACATCATTTGGAAGTGAACTTCATAGGATGAATGCTTTGTAGCAACAGCTTCAAGTATGAGCCCGAGAGACTGAGGTGATAGTGAGGAGAGTGAGTCCCCAGTTCCAGGGTGATGGTGATTGTACTACTATTCTTGCCATATGTTCTCCATTAATCTTCCTTTGCAAAAGCTACTTGATGCTAAGTGAGTAACTTATCATTGGGTCAATCAATGACAGAGGAAGAGATGCTCACTGCAACTGGTGATTGATATTGCAGAGGTGAACACATCAGAATGTGGGCTCACATAGGAGAAGGAGGACCCAATCACTGTTCTAGGTATCCCTAGGATGCTAACGTAGAAATTTAGCCTTGTTCTGGTGAACCAACTTATCAGTCTTAGTGTCAATTTGGATGAGGGCTCCAGAGTTTACCTGACTGCTAGTGCCCTACCTCCCAAAGATGTTTGCGTTTATTACTTTTTCCATTTCTTTATTTTTCACATTAATTACATATGTGCATATACATACACACAAATATACAAATATACACATATACAAATACACAAAAATTCTAACAGAAGAGACAAGAAGTACACTTATAATTTCGTATATATATATATATATATATATATAAACGCATCGTACATACATGAAATTAGAAGTGTACTTCTTGTCCCTTCTATTAGAATATAAGCATCTAGAAATTAGCAATTGATTTACCTTGATTTATCTTTTGCATTTTATTACCAGCACCTAGCATAGTAAATGGTACATCATTAGGGACTTAATATAATATAAATGTTTGTTGATTGTTTGATTAATTGATAGGGAGAAGTCTGAAACCCATAAGGGCTGTGACTTGACCGGAATACAGAACTAGCAGTCATATTTGAAACTAGGGTTTCCTGACTATAACCCTCCATTACTACTCAAAACTGCCTCTACCTATGAAACTTGACTGTTAAGGAATTCACTCTACCCCATATAACATCTACTTGAATGAGTGCTGGATATGGAATCAGTTAGATCTGGTTTCAAATATAGCATCTCACATGAGCTATATGACTTTGGACAAGTGCTTTAATCTCTCTAAGCATCAGTTTCTTCATCTGTAAAATGAGGGGTGTGAATTAGATGAGCTCCATTCGTTTTGTTTTGTTTTTTTTAGCATAAGTGACCTTAAAGTCATTCTCCACATCTAGAATCCATTCTCTCCTCACCTCTGCCACCTAGATTTGAGAAATGATTATTTCTGTCTTATCTTTAAAAACTAATTATTGTATTAGGACAAAGGTTTTTCCTCTTTCCTACTTCCTCATTCAGAAACCAACTAGTGAAGGAATTGTCTCTTAAAGATTCACCCAGGCCAAGGCCTAATCAAACAGTAAAAAAAAATTCTAAGTTTGGGCTAATGGGTGCATTCCTACTCGTATTTGCTGACAGGTTTGGGAAAATGTGGATCTTCCCTTTTGTCAGACAGGTAATATGGAAATTGATAAATCTCTTTGACCAAGATTCAAGTAATCCAAATCACATACCCCAAGCCTCTCATTTTAATATAGCCCACCTCCCTTTGTAATATTCATTTTTTCATTAATTGTTAACCTATCAGCATTGATTGCCACCCTCAGGAACATTTGCTCTTTGAAGGGCATAGAAACTACGAGTCCTTCACCATGAGGGAGCTTTGGTCTAAAAGAGGTGGCCAAATGACCATTCTTTTATTAATAAACATTCTGGCCTTATTAATAAAATGATTAAATTACCCAGAAACTATGTTTCTTGGAACTTTTTTTAAATGTCACAAGAATTGTTAGTTTCCTTCAAAGTTCACCTGTGTTATTATATCCTGTATGAGATCTTTCCCCACTCCCACCCACTTCCAAGTCAGTTATTAGCACTCTCACCTTCCTGAAATTAACTTTCATATATTTTATAATTATTTACTTGTGCACATGTCAGGAGAATATAATCTTCCTGAAGATGATGATTTTATCATTTTTAATCAAAGTGTGCAATTGTGGATACAGCCTTGGACTAGGAATCAGGAAGTCTTTGGTTCAAATCCAATCTCAAATATTTTCTATCCGTATGTCTCTGGTCAATTCACTTAGCTTCTCTGTGACTCAGTTTCCTTATCTGTAAAACGTGAGATTTGACCTCCATAGCCTCTTAAATTCCCTTCAAACTCTACATCTATAATCTTATGATCCTATGCAATCCAACACTGAGTAAAATGACTTGCACATAGTAGGTGCTTAAATGTTTCTTGAACTGAATGGACTCTGTTCTGTATATTCCAGAAGGTACTTTTATTAGTCTTTACTCTTTAAGTGATTTATGTAGTTCTTCTCTTCCCTTTGCATGTATGTATTTGCTGCAATGGTAGTGACAAAGAAAAGAATCAATCAGTTAGTAAACATTTATCAAGTACCTGCTTCATGCTGGGGACTATGCTAAGCACTGAAAATAGAAAAAGAAGCAAAAGAAAATAGTTGCATCTAGATTGATCTGCATGGAAGGTGGAATTTCTGAAGTCCTACTGTGCTGTAGTGGGAAATGAGCTGCACCAAGCTTCCATGTGACATGTTACCTTTTTTGATCTTGAGTAGATCACTTAACTTCCCTGGGCTTCAGTTTATTCACCTGTAAAATGAGGAGGTGCCATTAGATGGGCTTTTGTAACACTTTAAGTTCCAGATACATGATTCTAGATACAAAACATCACAGCTACGTACATCCGTAATTCCTCATTCCCACATCCTATGTATTTCCCACATCCTATGTATTTCCCACTCTTCAGATATTCACACACCCACACACCCACACCCCCCACACACCCACACCCCCCACACACACACACACATACACAGACTGTTCAGGATTTCAAATGCTGCCTGTATGAGGGTGGCAGAATTAGGTTCACACTGACCAAAGTGCAGAAAGGAAACACAAAGTGAAGGTCTGGAGTTCATTAATAGAATCAAGTTATACTCCATGTGTCCCCTTTACCAACTACTCCCAGAAATTCTTGAGACTGGATCAGAGTTGGGTATTCCATCTCCATCTGGATGAGCTCCAGATCCTTCCAACTTCTTGAGTAGTATTTTATGTCTAATATTTCTTAAATGGTTTTCTTAGAACATTTCTGCCAATAAGGGCATATATAAATTGCTGCAGCCTGAAGTGATGCAGTGTTAACATTTCATCTGAAACCCTCATGAAAGTCCATAAAACAGGGAGGTTTACATGTCTGCCAAATGCACCCTGGGAGTCAGTCCTCCACTGTTCCCAAGGATGAAATTCAGGGAGCTTTGGACAGTTGGAAACAATACATTCATCTTTATCTTTGTCTCTGAGCTCAGTTTGTTGGTGCTGGTTATTATTGGCATGAATTTAATATACTTTATAGAAAGAAACAATAACCTACATTAGGGCCCAAAGGGAAAATTTATTTCCTTCATTTTAAAATGTTCATACAATACTTTATATATACACATATATGGTTTGCACATATATAGGTACACATGTGTATATGCACATATATGTTTATGTGGAGAAAGAACATTTATCACGTGCTTACTATGTTCCAGCTATTTGCTGAGTGTTTTACAAATATTACCTCATTTCATCCTCACAATAATCCTAGGAAGGATGTGCTATCATTATCTTTATTTTATATTTCAGGTAACTGAGGCAAAAAAAGTTAAATCACTTGGCCAAGATCAAACAGCTAGTAAGTATCTGAGGGCAGATTTGATTCTATTTAGATTCTGACTCTACTCCCATAATTCTATGTAATGTAGCAATCTGAGGAGGGAAGGGGGGGGGGGATACAGAGACAGACAGAGACAGACAAAGACAAAGAGATATACAGAGAGAGACACACAGAAAGACAGAGACACAGAGAGAGACATGGAGAGGCAGAGACACACACATAGACACACACAGAGACAGACAGAGACAGAGACACACACAGAGGGAGAGGGAGAGATAGAGAGACAGAGAGACAGAGACAGAGACATAGAGAGACAGAGAAAGAGACAGAGAGACAAAGAGAGACATGGAGAGGCAGAGACACACATATAGACACACACAGAAATAGAGACAGAGGGACAGAGACAGACAGACAGACAGACACAGACACACACACACACACACACACACATACACACACACAGAATCTCTTTGTCCATGTCCATCTCTATCTCTATTTCTATCAATTCGTGCATCATTAGTCACTATGCTTGAGACCATCTTGTTAACCATACTATCCAGATGTTGATCATAGAAGTCTTTTTATAGGCTTACTTTTGAAATTCAAGCTCCATCTACATCTTGGGGATACTCTAGTCATGGAAAATTCACCCACCCCCACTCCTTGAGGCCTTAAAGTACTTAAGGTCATAGATTTAGTACTAGAAAGAACCTTAAAAGTCATCATATCCAACATCCTGATTTTACAGATGAGAAAAATGAGATTCATAGTGGTTAAGTGAGTTGGCCAGAGTTGCCCATGTAGTAAATTGCCTGAGGAAAGATTTAAACACAAATCTTGTTGACTCCAGGACCAGCACTATGGACTAACCAATATGCCAAATTGCAATTTCATCCCAAATCCTACCCAGTCATTCCTTTTGGAATCATGAATTACACTGAAGGAAATCAGAGGAATGAGGAATACAACCTTCACTATTAAGGATTCCTGCCCATAACATATAGCATAAACTTGCAAGATGGCAGCACCTATTGTTTCAATTTTTTAAAATTCTTACTTCTTCTGGATTTGGAGTTTCTGTTGTAAAACTAGGCAAACTTTTTTTTTTCTTTACCATAAGTAATATTAGTAACACAGACATATGCATTTCACACTTTCCTTGATGGAAGCTACTTTAACATATCTGTTTTTCTTCCCAAGCATGAAATGTAGAAATATTATCCCAAAGTAAAGAAATAGTGAAGGCCATTTTTAAACATGTCATAAAATGTGCTGTTTTTTCCCATTATTAACAGTGCTCTGAAATACCATTTAGCAAAGGCTGTTTCAGAGTTACTAAACTTTTTGGATAGTCTCTTTAGATAATGTATTTTTTTTCTGCTTAACTTCTCAAAATAGGGAAAAAATCCATTTCCTCAAGGAGAAACTTTGCTTCATGCTCTTTTTCCAAACTATCTTCAAATATTTTCATTAATAAAGGAAGCAGTTCATGAAAAAAACATCTGGGTGATGCTTTATTTATGGTGGCTCACGGATGAGACCATTGACCAGGAGACAAAGGTGTGAATGGGATATGGGATCTGCTGCATTGGAGGAATTCTGTTAATTTTACTGATCTGTTGAAGGATGGAAGTTCTTATTTGGCAAATGAAGAATCCTTTTGAAATATACTCCTTGGTATTTTGCTTCATTTATTTCAAAAGAAAATCTTTATCCTGAGAACTCTGTTACAAAAAGGTGCCAGTTATTGTATTATTTATTAGAAATTCCTACTAGGTTGGTGACCTATACCTACGGTTCCTGTTACTGAGGAAGCAAAGACTAGTGAATCTCTTGGGCTCAGAAACTACAACTGAGCCCGTGCCCACACTAAATCTGGCACGATGAGCCCCAAGGAAGGCTGGAAGTTCAGTGTCCACCCATAGCCTGATCCCATTGCTAATTCCATGTAGAAGCTTTGACCTTCCCTGTTCCCTTCCTGTTTCTAACCTGGGCCTCTTCACCCCACCCTTCACCATGAGATTAAGCCAGTGAAGGCCTGAAATCAGGAAGACCAAGAACAAGGACTTGGCAACCAAATGCCTGAGGTAGTCCAGTAGCACTGAGACACCCCAAGCTGGTGCTGATTGGGCACTCACATCTTCCCTCCAGGTCTTTAACTCATTGGAGTGTGTATGCATGTGTATGTTTTTGTGCATGGATTGGGCTCAGGTGGGAACTTAGGTCCCAGAACTCCCAGCTAGTCCTAGAACACCAGGGTTACCCAGAATAGATATCTGAAAGAATGATTAAGCTTATCTAAAGTAAAAAAAAAAAGATAAAACACTATTATGAAACTATGGATACCTAAGACACAAACCAAGAAGAGAATAATTCCAAAAGACCTACAAGCAAAGTCTCAAATAAAAACACAGGTTGTTCATAAGATCAATTGGTAATGTTGCAAAAGTTAGAAAGAAAGAATTTTAAAATTACATTTATACATGAAATGAGAAAAATAGGGGAAATAATTGAAAAAAAAGAAATGAAAGTTATAGAGGAGAGATTTGAAAAGAAATATTAAGAGATAGCTACATACCAGGGACACAAAAGAAGGATGATAACCACTCTGAGCCTCAGTTTTACCAGCCGTAAAATGGAGATAATATCTGCAGTCCCTACCTCATTGACTGAGGGTCACATAAAGTATCTAAAATGCTTCCCAATTTTAAAAGCACTAGAAAAATATCAGCTTTCATTAAGTACACTGACATAATTTCCATTGCCATTTCCTCTCTATTTTTGTCCAAAATGGACATCAGGGTAGGTGGGCTGTTCCTGCATAGGGAGATATTTTATCTGTTTGTTTTTAACAGATGAAATTGTCTATGATTGCTCCCCACCAACTTCTGATTTCAGCTAGAATTAGGGAAAAAACACAGGGGGTATGAGGCCAGAAAAAAAAGTCTATGTTTGATGAAAGGAGGGTAAGGAAGCTTTTTGTTATGTCTCAGAGAAATCCTGAGTTGAAAAAAAATCTGGAACCATTAATAAAACCTCTCTGAGGGAATTATAGAAAGGGCAAAGAAAATTGAACATCATGTCTTAGCTCTAAATAGTTTTGACCCATATTTTTGAATTTTTTTACAACTTCCTTCCTATGTAATATTTTTTATTTTATTACCAACTCATTATATGACTCAGGACAAATCAGCTGAAGGATGACAAAGCACTATGCAGTAAAACAGCTTAAATCTCCAGGTAGGCTATGGAAAACACAAAAGGGGTTCTAAATACCCATGGTAGCGATGGTGGAGCAGGCAGAAATTATTGACATCTTCAAATTACTAGCGGCTACTAAGTAAACTATAGTCAAATCGTAACTTCCTTAATTAACTAAATTTACCCCCTCCCTCTATAGGAATAGGGATAACAATTGGACTTCTGATTTAAGGTCCATTGCTGTCTTCTGGAATTCTCCATCTTGTCCCAGGAATGTCAGCACCCTGCAAGATCTCTTCAGCTCTTGAACTTCTTTATTACTGAGCCTCGGCACCCCTCCTCCATCTGACTGATGAATGTGGACTGCAAAGAGTTTGTTCCAGGTCCCCCATTTAAGGAGGGGATCCAGCACAGTCATCCCATCCTTTTGCACCCAGCTTCATTATGCCCCCACTCTTGATAGTTGTCTCCTCCTCCTCTTTCTCCTCCTCCTCCTCCCCTTCTTTCTTTTTTTTTTCCTTCTATAGTCTTGTTGTATTAGATTGTGTGCTCTTTGAGGGAAAGAATTATCTCTTGCCTTTCTTTGTATCCCCAGTGCTTAGCACAATATCTGATGAATAATTTGAGTTTAATAAACATTTATTCATTGACTAACTCTTCCCAGAACCTCCATTTAAGTAGGGCATCCAAATCAACCATCTCTTTATTTCCCAAGAGGCTACACTCCTCTGGACTTCTCCATCATGATCCCAGGACCCCACCTCAATTTTCCAGCTTTCTTTTTTGTATTGTTTTCCCTCATTTAATTGTAAGCACCTTAGGGGTATCTTCTTTTTCCCTCCTCCTTCCTTCCTTCATTCCTTCCTTTCTTCCTTTCTTCCTCTCTCTCTCTCTCTCTCTCTCTCTCTCTCTCTCTCTCTCTCTCTCTCTCTCTCTCTCTCTCTCTCTCTCTCTCTCTCTCTCTTTCCCCACTTTGCAGAGTGCCTAGCATGTAAGAAATGTTTCTTGACTGACTGACTGATATGATGAGCTCCCAAATGAGGAAATTGCTTGAGGCAACACAACTTATAGTTTTAGAATTACCTAGTTCTCTGAAAGGTTAAGTGATTTGCCCAGTCACACAGCCCATTTGTGTCAAGTTGAGATTTAACTTATGTCTTCATGGCCAGTTTTCTATTCATCATCAGGCTGCCTCCCCTTTTCTCCCTATGATCTCCTTCAATGACTGTGACAAATAATAGTTCTAAACTCCTGGAATACAAGCTGACATTATGAAGTGTGTGTGTGTGTGTGTGGGTGGGTGGGTGGGTGTGTGAGTGTGTGCATGCACTCCATAGATGAGACTCCAGGTAGAATGGAGAGGTGAAAATCCTCTCCTGTTTCTAGTGCTACAGAGCACCTCATGCCCGAGGAGGAGATAATGAAGCACAATGTCAGTAAATGGCCAGTGATTTTTAGGTAGGCACTCTGGACAGCCATGAGGCATGTGTTCCTGCTCTGGCCCCATCACTACTTAGTTATGATTCATGTGTTATAAGTTGTAAAGCAAATTATAAGTGTGAGCTGCTAAGTGAGCTGTAAGTGTGCTCCAAGGATTTCTGATTTGAAATAACCTATAATTCCTTTACAGATCAATGTAGGGGAACACCCGATATGAGAACCCCTCCACCAGTGTGGATTAAAACTCATCTATAAATTAGAAGAAAGTCCTATCGAGTCGACATACATAAGCTCAGTGACTTGCCAAGGTGTCAGAAATAGGATTTGAACTCAAGTCTTTGTAACTCCAAGGCCAGTGCTCTATCTACCACACTCAACTGATCTTTAAGCTCATCTTCATCAAAGTTTTATTCTCATAGCATACACACAGAAAGAAAGAGATCATTCCTTTTCCCAAGTCTGTGAACCTAGGTGACTGAATGCTGGTGCCATTGACCATAATAAGATTGAGAGGATGATGAAGACTGAGGAAAAATTTAATTTGTAATTAAAAGATCATTGGAAACCTTGGAGAGAATAATTGCAGGTGAATGTTGAGGTCAGAAGCTTCCCCATCTGCCTACTCTGCTGTGCCTGGCTGTCCCCATGCCTAGGATCCTGTCCTTCTTCATGTCTCTCTCCAAGTTTTCCTAGTCCACCTTCATCATATCGCCTCTGTTGTTTACCTCCAATTTCTCTTGTAAGTAGATTATTTATTTATGTGTCTGGATGTCATCTCTCCCATTAGACTATGAAAGCCTCAAGGACAGGGATTGCCTTATGCTTTTCTTTCTATCCCCAATTCTTCCATCACATTACCTGGTATATACTAGGCATTTAACAAATGCCAGTTGACTGACTAATTTACTGACTGCCTGAGATGGAGAAGATAGGAGGTGGAGTCTTGGAATAGAGGGAACATTTCCAAATGTATCCTTTGGGGTCATTATGTCAGGCTTATAGTCTGATGAAGCAGAACCAAAGGCCCATGTTTATAGTAATTCTGCCTATGCAAGTATAGTTATGAAACACGACTGGCTCATTATTTTGCCTCCATATAGAAAAAAAAATCCTCATTAACAAGGGTGGGGAGTTGGAATGCCAGGCTTGTGCTAGAAAAGGTCACTCTTTCCTGTGTGGCTCTCAAAGCTGGCCTCTGTCTTCAGGCCACAGAGCAATGGGACACAGGAAAATGAAAAGGACAAGGTTAAACACTGGTGTTCATGAGAAATAGCATTAAGCCTGTCAGATGCAGTCTTTAACAGAATATAAGACTGCCTCCTAGAAATGATGCTTGCTAGATGCAGCTAAAATAAGGCAAGAAGAGGATGAGGATGCTCAGTTCCACAAAGTCTGTTCCCCCTTCTCCTCATTTCCCCTTACTACTTCAGCCGCCAGCCCCCTGAGAGCTCACGTGATGTTGAAAAATAAAAACCAGAAGAAAATCAGCTTTTTACCCTTCTGTTGCCTCTTTAGCAATGTCACCACCACTGCTGCTCTTCCCAGCATGCTCTTCCACGTGGCTCTGGGAAAGCATCATCACACACTTATCTGAGGGCATTTTCTCTCCATTCTCCTCTATAGCATCAAACAACAAACAAACAGACAGAAACTCTGCTCTATTGGAAAGCTCCATCCTCTCATTCTCTTCCTGGGCTAGGAAGAAATACAATTCCTAGGATTTTAGTCACTTAGATGTATCACAAGGACACCAGTCCAAGGACTGGTGCCAGAAGGACTATTACATAAGGGTTTTAGCTGATAAAGAGAAAAGAAGTAGAATGCTAACCAGTAGGAATTATAGGATCAAGAGAGATAAGAGAGGGTTTCTTTTTTCTTTCTTTTACTTCTTTTTGTTTTGGTCTAACGAAGAAGCCTTGGGTGTTTATAGGCAGCAGACAAGGAATCCAAAATCAGGGAGAGGTTGAACTATTAAAGTGGGAGGATGATAGGGTGCAATCTATTAAAGAATATGGAAGGGGATGGAATCAAAGGTGCACTTTGAGGAGATGCCCTTGGTGAGGAGAAGGACCATCTCTAAATTAGAAAATGGAGGAAAGAAAAAAAAAAACTACATAAGGAAAAACTTACAGTTTTTGTGAACATAAATGGAGGTGTCAAATATTCTCCTTCAGGCTCAGTACTCTTAGATTAAAAGTTTTTTTGCAGTGAATAAACAGTCAACCTCAGAGTCAGGAAGAACTAGGGTCAAGGTTTGCCTCTGATGCATACTACGTGTGTGACCTTGGCTAGGTCACTTAAAACTGTGTGCCAGGCAACTAAGACTTCACATTTTAAAACAGGTGCCCAGATGCCTTGATAGAGGGAGTTTTCTGAAATGAAATGGAATGCAAATGAAATCACAGATATAGTATAACCATAAGGGGTAATATTTTCCATAGGTCTTACAGGCTTAGTGTGACCATAATGTCATGTAAGCGTCAGCTGTTATTCTTTTGAGATCATATGTTGTAGCGGAAAGTGCTCAAAAGCTGTTTCTTCAGAATCAGAAAGACAAGCTCTGTGACCCTGCTCAAATTAATTAAACTCTCTGAGCCACTGTTTCACCATCAGCAAAATGGGAATAATAACACTTTTGATGCCTGCCTTCTAGAGCTCTGATGTTAACAATGTATTCTAAACCTTAACATTCCATAGAAATGTGAATGATGACTGCTTTTCATCTTTGGTTCAAGCATCTTGCATTTTGTCAATGTGGTGATTTGGCCCATCAACACAGACATCAGCCTCTCTCTTACTTGGTGGATGGTCTTTCAGCTATGCTTTGCATAAGAAATCCATTCCCCTCTCTCTCAGGCTCCCTCCCTCCACCACCTCCTAACAGAGTTCCCTCACAAAGTTGTTGTGAGATTCAAATGAACTAACAGCTATAAAGCATTTCACAGACTTTAAAGCACACTATTGCTATGGTGATACCTTTGGTCCAAAATGTCTAGTGTGTCTGTTTTAGAATGTAAACGCCTAGAAGGCAAGAACCACTTCTTTTTCATTCTCTCGGAATAGTACTTAGAGGGCCTGATACAGTTGAAACCTTAAAAAATGATTTGGGGAATGATCTACCCAACATGGGTGACATTAGTAAGTTAATGTCGATAAATTCTTTAGAATAAAGGTACTATATCAGCATTTATTGTACCTGCGCTTAGTAATTTCCCCTGAATTATCCATATAATGTGGCTGCCTGGACCTAGAAGAAGGATATTACAGAATCCAATTACACTCCCTCCCTTCACTTTTAATTCGACTCTCTCATTCTTAGGAGACAGTCTTATAGCTTTGGAAAGCCTCTTCTGAGGCCGTTATTCACCTTACTTTCAAGATGTGAAGATTAACCTTTTCCTACTCTACCATTCTTAGTCTCAGATCAAAAGCAGTGTCGGAATGTTGAGGGTGGAGTTACTTTTCCCGTTTGGGTATTCATTTCTATAATCTCTCTCCCTGAGTTTTTTCCTGTTCCCCACCCCTATCCACAATGGGACCCAATATCATCTTCTCCCAAAATACTTCTTACTTCACCTTATCTTTTCTCCTTCAGCCCCTTTGTACTATTTCTCCCTCACCCCAAAGCAATATGTGTGTTTTTAAAAGTTAATCAAATGCATATCAATTTGTAGTCTAAGAAACAAATTATGAAAAATTAAATTCCTTTTTCTTTTTATCCTAGTATTTACACAGTTACCTAATGATGCAAGATGAGAGACAAAGTGACACACGTACACTTGAACAGGACAGATCTACTCACCAACTGAGTCCCCATATTTCATACGAGCAGAGGCCAGAGCTCTGAGTTTTACCAGATTTGGTTTAATTCTCTTAATATAATTTTCCTGAGTTTTTTTTTTCTTTTCAAATTCCAGACTCATACTCACTAAGAGCTACATCTTAATTTGAACAGGGTTATCTACATCACACTAAATTATCTGTTGGATGATAAAGTTTAAATCTTCATCCTGCCATTCAAGGTCTTCTGTAATTTGATTTCATTTAATTATGACTTTAGCCCCCAATATAAACTCTTCTCCAATCAACTCTATTAATTGTCCTCTGGATGAACTGTGTTCATTCCTCCGTCCTCAGTTTCTTCAAAATGATCCTCAAATTCTGTGAATTTAAAGCTCTTCGCTATCCTGATGTCCTTCCACTAATGAGCCACTTCTAAACATCTAAAAACTTCTGACTAGTGTGATTTTAAGGTCTTTCCCTGATATTTATGGTAGATACTACATACATTTCACTTCATCCTCACTTGCAAAGGCTATGCATGTAAGTAAGAAACCCATAACAATCTCTTTATTCTGGAGCACATTCTTTCCTTAGATTTTTTTCAGACATTTATTGTTTTTCCCTTATTGCCTTATAGCCTTGACTAAAAATATTTTTTCTACTCCAAAATCATTGTTCTGTTATAATAAAATCCTCTCAATATATTTGGCTCAAATAAGAAATGCATCTTCTAAACTTAATAATGTCTATAAAATATTAGTTTCTAAAATAGCTTTTCTTTGCTCAAAATTTGAATTAATGAATCACAAAATCAGCAAGATAGTTCTCTATGCTCCATTATCACTATTCAGTTATGCTGCTAAGATGTTGGCTTTGGTGAGAAGGAGCTAAATGAAAAATTTTAAATGGAAACCAGGCAAGCAACTGAAGAGACATTTGACACACTCTCTCTCTCTCTCTCTCTCTCTCTCTCTCTCTCACTAATAACATCCATATCCATTTTTCTTAACTTACAAGTTAAAAAAATTCTACTTGCTAACGCTGCAAGATTTATAATCTAAAAATCCAGCTGTGTTCTCCTTAGTTCTATATCCCCCCCCCCCCAGTAATAGTTTCTGCAATTAGTACTTAACTGACAGT
This sequence comes from Vombatus ursinus, assembly GCF_900497805.2. NCBI lineage: Eukaryota > Metazoa > Chordata > Mammalia > Diprotodontia > Vombatidae > Vombatus > Vombatus ursinus. Next base: position 4,009,959 of record NW_020954581.1, read on the forward strand.
TCAGTTGATGATTCATGAGGAAGGATAAAGACCAGCTCAGTCTACCATAGCTGGAATCCCTCTGCAATGTTAAAGGAAGTGTAAATTTTGAAAGTGAAGCCAGAGGATATGTCTGCAAGACACCCGGAGAGCTAATATGCTGAATAAGAAGGTGACATTTTTGCGTATTTAACTTTTCTGCATACAACCAAACCATAACTTTAACTTGTGGCTATCAGCATTTTATTTCTAGCAAATAGAGCTTAAACCTTAACTGTTGAAACATTTATATTGAAATTTATACATTTCCATTATTCCTCTTATCAAGCTGCTTTGTATCGGTGTAGACGTGATTGGACCTTTCTCTAAATCCATGACTTTTCTGCCATTAAAATTGAAAGTCTGACCAAAGAGTTTGAATCTGTCTCTATTCATGCCTCTTTTTTATTTTATTTTTAGGCAGTTGGGGTTAAGTGACTTGCCCAGGGTCACACAGCTAATAAGTGTCAAGTGTTTGGTCTGAGGCCAGATTTGAACTCAGGTCCTCCTGACTTCAGGGCCAGCGCTCTATCCACTGTGCCACGTAGCTGCCCCAATTCATGCCTCTTCATAGAAAGGACAATCATAGGTCTATGAAAGGAACATAAGCTTTGTATTTAATGTTAACAATAACTAGCATTTATATAGATAGTGTTAATATGTAGTATGTTATATATTAAATATTTTAAGTTTTCCAATCACTTTACAAATATAATCTCATTTGATCCTCACAACAACCCTGAGAAGTAGGTGCTATTCTTATCTCCATTTTACAAATGAGAAAACTGAGACTTAGAAAGGTTAAGTCACTTGCTCAGGGTCACACAGCTAGCAAGGACTTGAAGCCTAATTTGAACTCAGGATATCCTGACTAAAGTCTAGTGCTCTATCTACTGTGTCAACAATATGCTTCCTAAGCAAGTAAACATTTGTAACAGGGGGCACTTTGAAATTTATGCTAAAAATTACTTAGCAGAAAGTGGCAAATAGTTTGGAAATAACATGTGTCCACATAAATTTTTTCTTACCAATTCATATCTCTATGTTAATATTCATGTCCTATATTTATCATGTATATTATATGTATATATGTGTATGTGTATAGAAGTTGACCATCCCTGGGTTGTTAAAGTTTATGACACAAGATGGTGGAGTAAAGACAAAAACTCTCCTGAGCTCTCCCAAATTTCTCTCCAAATAATTTCAAAATAATGCTCAAAATGAATTCTGGAACAGCAGAATGAATAAAAGGACAGGATGAAACAATTTTCCAGTCCGAGACAACTTAGAGGGTTGATAAAAAAAATCTGCCTCCTTGGAGTGAGAGCGGAGTTCCAGCACAGGTTACCCCCAAGTAAGCCAACATCAGGAAGTACCCTGAGAAGCCAGAAGAGGAACTTCCCCAAGAAGCCAGCAGCAGGACACATCAAGAAAGCCAACAGAAGGTTTCTCCCCTGCAAACCAGCAGCAGGCCTTCAGCAACACCTGGAGCTCTCAGTCCAAAGCTTGTAAAAGGGTCATACAGCTGGTCAAAAGATGATTATACAGGACCCTTTGCTGACGCTGGGTGCAGGATTCTTGCATATGGAGATTTCGGAAGCAGGCCTAAGTCACAGTTCCAGGGAGACAAGGTGCACCAACCAGAACAATAGAGCTTGTAGCCAAAGAAGAGCAAGAACCCTGCTCACAGTTCCAGGGCAGAAAAGACTGCTCAAATGAGCTCACAGACCATAGCACGGGCCAGGAGAAGAGTGACTGCACCTTTCCTTAGATTATACTACCTTGGAAGAACTGAAAATTTATAGACCTCCTAAAAGTAGCTCTGAAAATAGCACACAAAAAACTTGAAGCTTGGGAAAGTGCCCATTCCACCCAAGGAGCAGAGCCCAACATTTACATAAAATTGGATGACAAGAAATAGACTGGAAAAATGAGCAAGCAATAAAAAATATAACCTGACCATAGAAAGTTACTATGGCAACAGGGAGGATCAAAACACAAATTCAGAAGAGGACAACAATATTAAAACAGCTACATGCAAAGCCTCAAAGGAAAAAAAAAAGTAAACTGGTTTCAGGTAAAAAAAAAGATTTACTAGAAGAGCCAAAAAAGCAATTTCAAAATCAAATATGGTAGAGGAAAAATTGGAGGAAAGTAAGAGTAATTAAAAAGAATCTAAAAAAGGGTCAACAGTTTGATAAAGGAAGAACAAAAAATGGAAAAAGATGTCCAACAATTCACTGAAGAAAACAAGTTGTTAAAAGTAGAATCGGTCAAATAGAAAAAGAGGTATGAGACCTCACTGAAGAAAATTATTCCTTAATAATTAGAACTGGGCAAATGGAAACTAATGACTCCATGAGGCATCAAGAAACATAAAACAAAATGAAAAGAATGACAAAATAGGAGAAAACATAAAATACCTCATTGGAGAAACAATTGATCTGAAAAATAGATCAAAGAGAGATAATAGCCTAGACATCATATTTCAAAAAAATTATTAAGGAAAACGGTCTTTTTATCTTAGAACCAGAAAGTAAAATAGACATTGAAGGAATCCACTGATCACCTTCTGAAAGAAATCCCAAAATGAAAACTCCCAGGAATTATAACTAAATTTCAGAGCTCCCAAGTCAAGTATCCAAGACAGTTCCAAAGATTTATGATGAAAAATGCTATCCCTCTCCAGAGAATGAACTGATGGGGTCTGAATACAGATTGAAGCGCATTATTTTTTACTTAAGTTTTTCATGGTTTTTTTTGGTCTATTTTCTTTCACAACATGACTAATATGGATTTTTTTTTTGCATGACTACACATGTATAATCTACATCAAACTGCTTGCCATCTTAGAGAGGAAAGTGATGTTAGAGGGAGAGAGACAATTTGGAACTCTTTTTTTAAAATGTAAGTTAAATTGTTTTTACATGTAATTGGAAAAAAATACAAAAAAGAAAAAAAAAATACTAGGTCAGCGTAAGCCACAACCAGTGTAAGCCCCAACCCTCTCAGGCTCTACCAATATAGACAAGTTTTGGTCACATGAAGGCCTTGTGATGGAATAGGCATCGGTCATCTAAAGACCAGTTTAGCTATGATGAAAGAGGCTTATCTCTTATGTCTCTGCTTATGGAGTAGTGATTTTCCCCCATAGAGTCTCTGCCAAAGCCTTCTACCACACTGTAAAAAGACTATCATGGGTATTGATGGAAAGAGTCCCCAAAAGAATAAACTCACAGATCCTTCAAGTAAACAAGTCTGTTCCGATAAAGGTCTATGTGAAACTCCACGAATGTTTACTCCAAAGCATGCATAAGATTTTCTTTTGAACCTCAGGGCATATTTCTATTTCTTGGAGTGGAATTCAGAAACAGTAAAAACAACCCTTAAAATCTGTACAAGTCTTTACTTATACAAAGGAACTTATATTTTATTGGGAACATACAGCTTGTGTCCAGAAAAATAAAAAAGCACCTAAAAATAATATATAAAATAAAATAATAGCAAATAATTTCAAGCAGTCTTTTGAGCTCTAACAATTGGAGGAAGGGGATTGGCTCAGGTAAAGGCTTCTTGTAAGATATGGCAGTTGGAATGTATTTTGAGTCAATCAATTAACAAGCATTTATTAAGTGCTTGCTATGTTCCATGTTATGTACTAGGAATACAAAGATGAAACATTCCCTGACTTTCAAAGAGCTCACATTCTAAGAGGCGGGGGGAGTATGCACATGTATAAGAATATGCAAAATAAATTCAAAGAAAATATTTTAGGAGAGGTAGTAGGAGCTTGAGGAATCACCTAAGTCTATATTAAGAACAAGGATTCTTAGGCAGCTAGGTGGTGCAATGGATAGAGTGCTGGACCTTGATTGAGGAAAACCTGAGGTCAACTCCAACATCAGACACTTCTTAGATCTGTGACATTGGGTAAGTCACTTAACCTCCATCGGCCTCAATTTTCCCATATGTAAAATGGTGAAAATAGCAGCACCTACCTCACAAAGTTGTTGTGAAGATAAAATGAAATAATTTTTTAGTAAGCACAAAACTTAAAGCACTATATCAATACTATTATTGTTATTATTGCTGCTATTGCTATTTTATCCTAGAAGCATTGAAGATGTTCAAACAGGGGAATGACATGGTCAGATCTTGTTTTAGCAATAGAAATTTGGTGACTGTGAAATTAGAAAGGTAGAGACTTGAGACTAGTTTGGAGGCTAAGAGTCTAAGTGAAACATAATAAAGTCCTGAATGGAGGTAAGAGTTGAATGAATGGGAAAAAAAGTGTGTAAGTGTGAGTATTGTTACAGAAACAAAATTTGTGAGACTTGCCAAATGAAAGGACTTAGAGATTTGGGGGAGCAGGAAGTTTCAGGGATGACTCTTAGGTTGTGAACGTAGGTAGCTGGAAAGCTGATCTTACTCTCAATGGAAGCAAGGAAATTTAAAGAAGGCCAAAAAGCACAATCTACCACCACCAATAAGTAGCCTGGCAGCCCTAAGGACCTCCTTCCACAGCCAAGTGGTGGTAGACAGCATTTATGTAGCACTTAAAGGATTGTGAAGTACTTCTCATATATTATCTAAATTTATCCATCACAAGTTTATATTGGAATGGCATTAGGGACTTCCTTCCTTAGTTTTTATTTACATTAGCAGTGAATCTTTAAAACTGTGTTATAATAAACTGAAAAAACTGGACTGTGGGTAAATTAGATACTTATTATGTATGCACATGTATTCATATATAGTAGCTGATGCTGCTTGAGAATCTACAGGAAGTTAACTAATCGGTCAACTGCAGATATCTCTAGACTTATGGAATAGCTATACTAAGTTGTTCTCTGATGCAAATATTTGCTAAATAAATAAAGGTTTAAAATGCTTTCCCCAGAAATCATAAATATGTTTCTATGGCAGGAGTAGAGGGAGAGATTTCCATGACTGAATTGAGGAAATTCTGGCAAATGATTTCATAAGACTGTAAGCCAAGAACTTAAAATAGTGAGTAGCAGGAGGCCTTTGGCAACTTCCTCTGCATATTTCAACACTCTTCTGATCCTGGGTTTCCTCCTTTATTGATAGCTGGCTCTGCTTCCTCTGAACTTTTTACTTGAAATGAGAACTAAGTAACAAGTTGCTAAAAAGTCAATAATAAATTATTCAAAGGAATAAATGTATCCTACAAGGGCTAGATAGCCCAACTCTCCATTCATGGCTCCCAGAACATAGTACCCATCCTTCTCTGTCAGACTACTTGAAATGTCTGATAAAGGTAGGCTGGAATACTACACATCACCAACAGATGCCAACTCTTGACACATTCAATACAGAAAATTTCTTCGATTTGAAGCTTCCCTGTTTCTGAAAAGAATTAGGCCCCTTCTCCACCCATCCCATATAGTTGTAAATGGAGTCGCTTTATTTCAAACAAGTGTCAACTTTGTCCTTGCTGGACTCCAAGCAAATTATGCTTTCTGAGACATTTCAGAAAGAGTTTTAAATGTAATTTCAGTATTACTTACTTTCTTAATCCCCTTTAAGTTTTGAAATAGTTTCCTTTATTTGTATTTAAGGGTTCTTTGTATTTTGTTAGAAAAATTGTTTTATAAGCTTTGATTTGTCACAATAAAGTCTTTACACTCACATCCAGCATTGTGCTTTGCTCCAACTTGAGATGGAGAGAGTTGAGGGAATTTGAAACCAAAGAGTAAGTAACATAGCAGTCGTTCTTCTATGTTATGACAAATTACCTTAGAATAGTATTACAGAATGGCTGGAATATTAATCATTAGCAATATATACTTTCTGCACTATTCAATTACATTATGATGGCTGGTTTATGTACCAATCTTTCTAGTATCCACATATTAAGTAATAAAGCTGCTATCATTTTCTTATGAGCAAAATATACCTGACTGATTAATGCATTGCCCACACCTTTCCTATGTGACTTCAAAGGTCACACAATTACCTATTTTTTTATCTCTCTCTTCCCAGAGTATTTCACCTTAAGAGTTTAGTTGAAAGACTTTTGTTTTGTTGTGTTTTTCATTTTATCTTCTCAATATATCAATAGCATGCTAATACACTCCATTGCTGACATATTTGATCTGATACAAAGTAAAATTCATCAGTGTGACTAATGGACATTCACCACAAAGGACTAGTTGAAGAGTTTGCTAGAATCAGGTTGAGTCAATTTTACCCCACTTCAAAAAATTTAAATGATAGGAATTTAAAAGTTTCTGATGTACATTTAATAATTGAAACACCTCAGGTATGTACTTATGTAGGTAGATAGGCACTACTCACAGATTTTCATATCAGATAAGGAACAAGAAGATAAGACTTGGGATGAGACAGAAATGCACCTGTAATTTCTTGGTGGAGAGTATCTATGAGGGAATCTCTTACCCATATGTGTATACTATGCAATTTATATTCTTAGAGAGTTTCTAAGTAAAATGAGACATTATGGCTAAGGTCATATAGCCTGTTAAGTGTCAGAAACAGGCCTGGAATCAGTCTTCCCAATCATAAGACAGTCTCCATTCAATAAACCACACATACTCTCGTATGTCAGTAATTATTGTTGTCGAAATGAATAGCTTCTTTCAAAAGCATAAAAATCTTAAACACAATAATCCTCCTACTATCACTTTCAAATGATATTTACATTTGAATAGATTAACTTATTTTAAGTCCCTTGAGCATTTTCTATTATCATTAATATAAACACACAGTACATTTATTGTGTTGCTGTTGTTATCATTGTTGATCTCTTTCTCTGACTTCTCCTCTTTGTCCTCCTTCTCCTCCTCTTCCTTCTCCCCAGGAAAAAGAAATGCACTTTGTTAAGAGCATAAACATTTCCACAATTCACACAATCACTTTTCTTAAAGTGGGAAAATGTTCAAGCTTCTAATTTGTTCTTTACTCTGAAATTAGCATGTACCGCAAACTTCTAACTTCAGGATCCAGTCACACTGAAGGTATTCAAATCCTCCCAAGGCCCAGTGATCTCATCAATGTGGATGTCTCTTTCAATAGTGCAGATCCCAGACCATCAGTCCTGCCCATTCAATGTGATTTTTGTCATTCTTTTCCAGGTCTTCATGTGTTTGCCATAGGATGCTTACCCAAAGTTGGTTGGACCTTCCTCCTTTTTACTTAACATCCACAGGACACCAGTACAAAACACGAGCAATCGAGTAGTTATCCTCTGCTCTTTCTATAGGACTTGCCCATCTTCTACTTGTTCATCCTTGTAGATGGTGCCATCCTCTATAATTCTTCATCACATTTACTTATTTTGTGATTCTGTCTCTTTACACCTACCATATGCCTCTCCTTTGTAATACATGTTCTATTACTTGCACCTATACAATATCACAGGTAAGATCAAATACTGGTACATTACTAATATTGGAAGAAAAAATGTGCTGCTCTAGACATACTGTCAACATATTTATTGAATGGAATATTGCACTAAATCATCACCTTATAAGTTTAGAGCCAGAAGGGTCCTTGAAGAAGAAAACTTCTACTCGAACTCCTTCATTTGAAAAATTAGGAAACTGAGGCCAAGAGAAGTAAAAGGACTTGTTTCAAGGTTATATGGCTAGTAAGTAGCATAGTTAGAGATGAAATAAAACATTCACACTAGAATAGGTTAAATAATGTAAGAAAAGAAATGTACTGGAAATAATTTATTTTTTTCTTTTTTGTCACTTTAACCTTTTTTATACTTCAACATCTTAAAGTGATTTTGAACCATCATTTTGGATTTCATTTTATGATTAGCATGGTACAATGCAAAGGGTGCTAGTTTAATCATCAGAGGATATGGGTTCCAATTTCAGTCCTGCCACTTGCTACCTGTGTGACCTTGAGGAATTCACATCACTTCTTGGAGACTCAATAGCCTCCTCTGTGTAATGAGGGAGTTAAATGAAATAATCTCCAAGGTTCATTCTATTTCTAAGTCTATGATTCTAGATTGAACAATGTTGAAGTAATGATTGGGCTAAATGATGATAAGAGAAGTCAATGATTGTGAAATCAAAACAATTTCAAAAATCTGTCTTCCTTTCTTCTTAATGTAGCTGGAACTCTTACTTATTGTGTGTCCTTGAAAAAGGCATTTCCCCACTCCAAACCTCTTTCCTTATAAGGAAAATAAATAGCTTATACTCAATGGTCTCTAAGGTCTCGTCTAGCTCTAAATGTATGATCCAGTGACACTTGTTCTTGGGGTAATGAAGTACCTTCTCTCAGCCCTCCCTTATGTTAGTAAGACTGAAGGGACAGCTTTGGCCTTATTTGGATATGATAACCATAGAGCCAGCAGGGACCTTAGGAATCATCTAGGTCAAAAATGTTATTGCAATATAATGAAATAAAGGATAGAGTATATTAAATGACTCTCCTAAGGTCAGAAAGTGAGTTAGTGGTACAGGAAGAACAGGAATCTTTTCTTGTACTCACTCATTGAAGTTTCCCAAAGGGGCTTAGGGTCTTTTGTGCCCTTTGTGACTTCACTCCTAGAAAAAGCTGCCTACACTATGATGCCTCTACTTCATTTCCTCTCACTCTTACAATCTGGCTTCCACCATCATCACTGATGATAAGAGATCATCAATTATCTCTTAATTAACAAATCCAATGGCCTTTTCTCAATCCTCATTCTTCTAAAGCTTTCTTCATTTTTCGACTCTGCTGATCACCCTCTCCTCCTTAATAATCCTCTCTTCTCTAGGTTTTCAGGACACTACTCTCCCCTAGTTGTCCTCCTTCCTATCTGACTCTTCCTTCTTGGTCTCAATTGTTGGATCTTTATCTAGATCACATCCCAAAACTGTAGGTGCTTCTCAGGGTTCTGTCCAGGGCCATCTTCTGTTCTCTTTCTAAACTACTTCGCTAGCTGATCTCATCAGCTCCCATGGATTTCATTACCATATCTATTCTGAAGATACTCAAATCTACCCTGCCTGTCCTAACCTCTATGTTGACCTCAACTCTTGCATCTTGAACTGCCTTTCAGATATCTTTAATTGACTATCCAGTAGATATCTTAAACTCAACATTGCAAAATGGAACTTATTATCCTCACCACCCTTAAACTTTCCCCTGCCCATACAATTTCATTATTATTATAGAGGGCAACATTATCCTTCCAGTCCTTTAGATTTGCAATCTGTAAGTTATACTCTACTTTTCACTATCTCCATATCCAATGCCAAGATCTGTTGATTTTCATCTTTGTGACATCTTTCAAATATGTTCCTTCTCTCCATTAATACTGCCATTCCAATAGTATAGGATCACATCACCTCAAGCTTTGATTTTTGCAGTAGACTGCTGGTGGTTCAGCCTGTCTCAAGTCTCTCCTTACTTCAGTATCTCCTCGATTCATGTACCAAAGTGATTTTCCTAAAGCCAGGTTCTGACCATGTCACCACTCCCACACTCAATAAATTCCAGTTGCTCCCTATCACCTCCAGTATCAAATAAAAAAAATCCTTTGACATTTAAACCCCTTTATAACCTAGGCCTTATCTATCTATATTGTCTTCCTGCACTTATTGCCTGACCCATACTCTTCAATCCAGTGACATTGGCCTCCTGGCTGTTCCATAAATGAGACACTATTTCTTAGCTCTATAGATTTTCTCTGGTGATCCTCCATGCCTGGAACTCTCCCTCCTCATCTCTAACTCTAGGTTTCCCTGATTTTCTTTAAGTACCAACTAAAACCCTGTCTTCTACAGGAAGCCTTTCCCAAGCTCTCTTAATTCTAGTGCCTTTTCTGTTTTAATTATTTCCTATTTGTATTGTACATAGCTTTTTATTTGTATTTGTTTTGTTATTGTCTTCTCCATTAGACTGTGAGTTCTTTGTGACCAGGGACTGTCTTTTGACTCCTTTTGTCTTTCCAGCTCTTAGCAGAGTGCCTCTCACCTTACGTCTAACAAAAGCTAGATGGTCATGAGAGCATTCTTCTTCAGGTCTGTCTTCAATTAGATGGTCTTGGAACCTTTTCCAGTTCTGAAATTCTATGAATTGACTTCAACATTTCATGGCTAAATTGCAGTAGATTTTATAATAAGTACATTGCCAGAAATAATATTTTCCCATGGGAATTAAATATTTAGCTGGTCCATAATAAATGAATAAGAGGAAAAATGAAACCAACAGGGAGAACATGGAAAGCAACACACAGATGCAGCCATACGTACATATACATGTATGTGATACATTTATTTGCATATATACATGTGTATTGATATGAGACTGTATATGTGTGTGTATATATATATACATGGATATACTCAAACATTTATGGGTACATATATATAATCATATACATGCATGTATGTGTGTATTTGCATGTATGTACATGTGTATAACTATATCTCTAGTTTTAGTTATATATCCTTTTTTTCTCTGTCAAGATCTAAAATCTTGATTTGAGAATTCAGATACAATTATTTTGGGGGATGATTAGATATTTGAAGAGGAGAGTGGAGGCGGAAGAGAAATTGTTGCTTGATGGCAAAATGATCAAGTTATGAGGTATAACTAGGTTCGATTCTCCCCTTTTATTTCCTACAATCAGTTCACAATCAGGCACTTTCATTAGAAAGCATGTCCATTCCTTGGACGAGGGATTAGAGAAATTGATTATATGGGCTTCATCATCTGTATCCAGTTGAAAAAAGTGACAGGGTATTCAAGTAACCTTGGACCAAATAAGCTGTTGTATCATCATCTGAGGAGGAAGACTTTCACATGGCTACACAGCACAAGTCCATCCATACTTTAAACTCATGTCCTCAATTATAGTGTTAGGAAAGCAACATGATCTTAGAACTCCATAGTTTTTAGGAAAAGCTGACTTGAAAAAATTAATGAAGCATAGCATCCAGAATATATTGATATTTGTCCCAAGTGTCTTCATTTGGATGGAGACAATCATTCCATCCACCAAACAACCAATGAGTATTTATTAAGTGCCTATTATGTACCAGGTGCTATGCTAATCATAGGGGATAAAAATACAAAGAATGAAATAAGTCCTAGTCTAAAGGCTCTCTCTAACAGAGGAGACATATATGCCTATTTGTGTGTGTATGTATATATTTAAAAGGAAATTATAAAAGTATGTAGAAGATAAATAAAGAAGTTAGGGAGTTGAAAAGGAGGACATCAATGTAGATGGTATTGTCTGCAACATGAAGGAAGAGATGGATCATATAAGGCAAAAATAAGTATATATATACTTATTATATATATACTTATTATATATATGTATACTTATTATATATATATATAATATAGGCATGGAGATGGGAGATAAATGATAACAAAAGTTAGCTTTTTGTGGGTCTCCAAGCTTTGCCAATTGTTTTAGATATATTTTTTTTCAGTACATCCTCACAACTGAGTTAGGTTCTGTTATTATTGCCATTTTACAGATGAGGAAACTGAGGTATACGAGGTTAAATGACTGGTCTAGGGTGACACAGCTAACAAATACATGCCTGGGGCAGGATCTGAACTAAGGTTTTTTTGACTCCATCTTCAATGGTCTATATACTCTGTCACATAATGACCTTCCAAAGGACATAATGGTTCTTGTGTAAGGAATAGAAAGAAGACCAACTTGACTGAGTCACAGAGTAAAGGAAGGGCATTAATATACAGTGACACAAAAAGGATAGGACTGCAACCAGATTGTGAAGGACTTTAAAAGTTAAACAGATGAATTTATAGCTGATTCTTAAGGAAATAAGGTACTCCTGGTATTTACTGAGTAGAGGATGGGCATGGTCACATCTTAGCTTAAGGGAAATCATTGGCAGTCATGTGGAAAATTGCCTGAAATGGGAATATTTTGAGCCAGAGAACCAATTAAGAAATTTGGGGCAAGAGGAAATGACAGCTTGAACTAAGGTGGTGACTAATTAAACAGATAGAAGAGATAAGAAGTCAAGGGAGAGATGTGTTTTGGAGTTTGGAATGAAAAGTTTAAGCAACTGATTTGATATGTTGGATGAGTAAGCCTGGGGATTCAAGGATGATACCAAAGAGGACACCTGAGAGACTAGAACAATCGTGATATCATTGATAGAAATAGGGAAGTTTGGGGGCAGCTAGGTGGTGCAGTGGATAGAGCACTGGCCCTGGATTCTGGAGGACCTGAGTTCAAATCTGACCTCAGACACATAACACTAATTGTGTGACCCTGAGCAAGTCATTTAACCCCATTACCTAGCCAAAAAAGAAGTTTGAAAGAGAGGAGGTTGGGAAGGGGGGGGCACAAAAGATAATGAGTTCAGTTTTGAATAGATTGAGGTTAAGATGTCTCTAGAACAACCATTTTGAAAGATCTCATCAGCAAATGGTGATTTTGGTCCTGTAACTCAAGGGAGACACTAGGCCTAGATCCATTAGTTTGTGAGTCATGAACTTGGGGTTGATAATTAGCCTACTAAACCTAATGATTTCCCCAAGAGAGTTGGTAGAAAGAGAAGAGGGCCTAGGACAGAGCCTTGGGAATGGGAGTGGGATATAGATGAAGGCTGAGAAAGAATGGCTGGATAGGTTGGAGGAGAACTAGAAGACAGACAGGTCATGAAAATCTGCAAGAAGTCAATGACTAATGGTGTTGAAAGCAGAAAAGAGGCCGAGAAGGATAAGGACCCAGAAAAACCATCAGAGTTGGCAATTAAGAAATTGTTAGTAACTTTGGAGAAAACAGTTTCAGTTGAATGACACAGTTGGAAGCCAGTTCACAGTGGTTTTAGGAGTGATTGTGAGGAGCAGTAATAGAAGCTATAGGTATAGCTACCTTGGGGAAAGAGATCTAGAACAATAGCTTGAGGAGTTAGTAGGACCTAGTACATGCTTTGACAGAAGTGTCAAACTCCCATGTGAGGACTCTAGGAACCAGATTCAAATATAATTGGGAAATATTTAACAAAATAAATAAAAATATAATGCAACATTGAAAATATTAAGTTGTAGTTTTTAAGTCAACAGGTAGACTTGCAGGGATCCAGTTCCATTTGAGTTTGAAACTTGGATTATAGGAGATCAAAGCATGTTTGAAGGCAGTAAGGAAAGAGCCAATAGGCAGGGAGAAACTGAAGATTTGAGGGAGGAGAGGGATGATTGAGAGAGCAACTTGCTGGAGAAGTAGGCAAACATGGGCTCAAGGGTAAATTTAGAGGAGTTATCTTTGGTAAGGAGAATGGTCAACTCACTAGAAGAGATTGCCTTAAAGGAGGATGGAGCAATTAATGTCAAGGTGTTTTTAGGTAAAAAGAAGGGGAAAAAGAGAGTTCATGACAAATGGCCTTAATTTTCTCAGTAAAATAAGATGCAGGATCCTCAGCTGAGAGGGTGAGAGTTGGAGAAGTTTGAAAAGGGTTGAGAATGAAAAAGTTTTGGATAGATTTTATGAGGATAGGATAGGGGATCAATTCTGGAGGAATACAAGGCCTGCCTTCCTATAGTGAGTGCCCAGTTTTCTGGGATTACCTGAATTCATAGCTTACCCAGTCAACACATTTGTGAGACTTTCTCCAGTTGTGGTCAGCCTTATGTGAGAAAGGATGGAGGCTGATAGTGGGAGTAAATCAAAGAAAGTCTTCAAATGTTGCTTCATTAGTAATTTAGCAGACTTGATTTCTGTGCCTGAACATACCTGATTGCACTTTATGAACATAGGTTAACATGAGAAAATTTGAAATTTTTGTTCACTAGTAATCTGCAAAATTCTTTAAAGAATATATCATTTTCTTTATAGCGGGCCATTTCTTTAAATTCAAAGTGTGTTGGTAACAACTTGAACCGGTTTCTTGGCAATGAATGTCTAAAGACTGACTGAGAAAACTGAAGACCATTATCAGAAATTATAGTGTCTGGATAACTCTGTTGTAAGTAACTGACACAGAGCTACAATCTTTCCAGCTAAGATCTGGGATGTGATTTGAACACTTTTAGCCATTTGGAGGCAACTAGATCAATGAAACAGTTCTTTTTGAAAACCTTTATGAATTTTTGATCAAGAAACCTTGGTGTTTCTAATGGAAAAGGAGATCTCTTTGGTGCATCAGATGTACCAGGTATATACTATATATTTTTATAGGATATTCAATATGAAATTTAATTAAAGGATTTTTTTGAGAACCAAGGTCAAGATCATCAGTATGATAGAATTGAGTAATAGGAAATAAAAAAGAGTAGGTAGTTGTGACATAGACCTATCAGCCACAGAGACTGAAGGACGACAGGGCAATACTAGCTTTTAGTGCCAAAGCACCTGGGTCTTTGTAAGTAAAAAATTTCCCATGAAATGTTAAGGAAAGCTACTTTTCAGTCAATGTTTTATAAGTAGATAGTTAATACAACTATGTTTTATATTTTGTAACCATAAATTTTTCTTCTCTATTTGAATATATTAACTTTTATTTATTCTATTCATATATAATAATTTTTGTCATTTTTTCTAAAAGTAATGTTTTATTCTAAAAGGAATTGCATCACTACAAATTAGTGGTGGAAATCTGAAAACAAATATGTAGCGATTTTAATAGACATTAAGATTAATGGGTCAACTGTATAATATGGTCCTCCAACTTGGGAGGTGATAGTTATGCTATGCTCCCAGGCTGTCAGCTTCAACTCTGGTCAGCTTCCCAGAATCTAAGTTTCCTGAGTCCATCATCCATGCCAGGCCTTCTTGGACAAGGATGTTGATGGTCCTTCCAGTAGGTCCTAGAAATTTTAGAACTTAGTCATTCCTTGAGTTTATCTGGCTACACCTTCTACCATCCTAGTTTCTCCAGACCTCTAAGAAGCTTCTACTCATAAATGAACCAGATAGACGTAATCACTTTCCTTACTTACTCCTTTCTCTTTTCTTATTCCTTTAGTCGGAAGTCAGAGATAAGGTCTTGCCAGCAAGGCAGGCCTATGTACCACCAAGTGTTGTTGTGACAGCACCCTCGTGCTAAATTATACTTTGAAGAGTTGGAAGCAAACCATCCTACTGACACTTCTTCAGCTTTGTTATGCACCATATAATCCTTTCAGTTGCCCTCTTAGCCCACAGTTCCCTCCTTCTAGATGGTGCTAGCCTTGGATAACCCCCAACTCTCCTTTACATGTTCTCCAGTGCACATGGGCACCCATGCAAATTGTTCTGCAAGTGAATCTCTGAGCTACATCAGCATCAACAATAAACATTTATTAAATGTTCAGACGCTGCACTAAGTTTATGGGATAAAAAGAAAGGGAAAAACTGGTTCATGCACTCAGGGAGCTCATGTTTCAAAGAGAAAGAAAACATGTAAAAATCATACATTCAAGATATATACCATGTAAATAGAATATGATTTCGAAGACAAGACATTAGCATCAGGAGTTGGGAAGGAAGAGACAGGAAAGGACCCTTGCAGTAGGTAGGATTTGAACTGAATTGTGAAGGAAACCTGAGACAGAGGCAAAGATGAAGAACATTCAAGTCATGGAGGACAGCCAGTGAAATGGCACTGAGTGGGAAGATGGTAGAGTAGTGTGTAAGTGGAATAGCAAGGACACCAGTATCATTAGATCTTAGGGGAGGTGGAGGAGAGCAAAGTGTAAGGAGGTTGGAAGTATAGGAAGGAGTCGTATTGTGAAGGTCGTTAAATACCAAACAGAACATTTTATATTTGACCCTAAAGGTAAAAGGTGGGTCACTAGAGTTTATTGAGAGGAGGGAAAAGTTGACTTGATTCAATTAACATTTTAGGAAAATCACATTGGCAGTTGTGGGGAGAATGGGCTAGATTGAGGAGAGCTCTGAGTCAGGGAGGCCAAGCAGAAGTCTATTATTGCTGGAGTCCCGAAGTGAGGGGACGAAGACCTGAACAGGATATGAGAAATGTTGTGAAGGGAGAAATGACAAAAGTTAGCTACATGTGGAATGGGAGAAAAAACCATTCAAGATGATTGCCTCAGATTACTTATTCTCTGTGATGGGGGACTTCAAGAAAGAGAGTTAATTCCATAGCTCACACTGTAATTGAATTGACAGCATCCGCTGCTGTTGGATGTTCATGCTTCACCAAATGGTTCAAGCGTGACTTCATTACAGGATAACATGCATCATACCCTGTGTTATTGCTAACTTAACAAACCTTACTTCATCTGATAGATTAACCAAGATAAACTAGCTAAATATTGGCTGAAATTTCCTATGTCTGCCTTTGTCAGCCCAAAGTGGAAAAGTACAAAATGTATCAGTGGGGTATCAGTAGTTTTACAGCATTTGGTAGTGGAAAGAAAACTAGGTTGATATCAGTAAGAAGCAGGGACAGGTTGGTTTTCTGAAAAAGACTAGTTATGAGACCACGAGCAATATTACCCCCTCAGTGGCTTTCTTTTTCAAAACTTAAGGTGAGATACTGACCTGCATTGGAGGGAAGAATTTCCACATCTGGTGTTTTCTGTACTGATGAAATCAATCTGAACTCCTCTCCCTAAAAATAGCACAGTCCCCAAATCTTAAGTGAGTATGCACACATGTGTGTATGTGCATGTATGAGTGTGTTACGTGTCTATATGTGTATGTGGAGAACATATGTGTCTATCCATATATGTATAGCATGTGCATTTGTGCCTATGAATGTGTGTATACATACTTGGTGTCTGGGAGAGGCACAAAACACAAAACATGAATGTAGGCAGATTTTCCTCCTTCTGAGTCCACCCTAGACACAGGTTGACATCAAATTATGTAATTGTTTTGAGGTTGTGGGGGTAAAGAGAGATGGAAGAGAAGAGGGTCACTGGTAAGAACAGGAACACAAAAACAAAACAGCAACAACAATAGCAAAAACAGTTGTCCCAAACAATGGCAAATGGGCAGGTATCAAAAGGGGGGAGGGTCTCCTGTTGTTTGGCCCACTGGGGTAATACTATAGTTCCTTCCAGAGAAGTTCTTCTCTCTCCTTTGCCTTCTCGGCAGAAACTACACCAAAACCCAGAAAATGGTTAAAACTTCCTCCCTCCTCCATTGCTTCTTGGAAAGGATGCACCTAAAACATAGCTGTACCATGTTTCTACAGAACAGTGCCTTGGTGGGGACCTGCAAAGCTCAAGGACCAACTCCACCTCCCCCACCAGTCAGTTGCAGAGAGCTGTGGGTGAAGGTAAGATGCTCTGCAAGAAAAATGTGGTGCAGAGTATTTTAATTTACTGACTCAATTAACATATACTTTTATACATTGTATTCTCTCTCTCTCTCTCTCTCTCTATATATATATGTATGTGTGTGTATGTATGTATTATATACGTATATATAATACACACAATGCATAGTGATTTAGATTTCAAAATGTTGAAAGGGGCACTAACAACTGAATAGATTAGGATGGCTCTTTGGAAGGAGGTTGAAGTTGAGGTGAGCCTCAAAGGGAGTGATGGATTTCCAGAGGTATAAATCTTCAGTGTGTATGTACATGTGTGGATGCCATTCCAGACATGGGGCAGGCAGTCCAGAGATGGGGCAGTCTTGTAGAGGAATGGGGAAAAGAAAGTATCATTTGTTCAGAACAGCAAGGAAGTCAGTATTGCGAGAGCTTGATGTGCAAGAAGAGAATGATGTATAATTAGCCTGAAAGTATAGACTGCAACCAGATTATGAAAAGCAAGGAATGCTAAACAGAAGTATTCTTATGTTATCTTAAGGGTAGCGACATGACTTTGAAGCTTATTGAGCAGGAGGGTGACATGGTCAGATCTGGGCTTTAGATCAAATTGGCAGGTGTGAAGGCTGGATTGGAGGAGAGACTGGAGGTAAGGAGACTCATTAGGGAACAATTGCAATAGCCTAGGCAAGAGATAATGAGGACCCAAACTAGATTGATTGTAGACTCAGTGATGATAAAGAGGTAGAATTAACAAAACTTGGCAACTGATTGCTTATGTGGGGTGAGAGAGAATGAAGAGGAAAGGATGAGTTCTATGTTGTAAATCTGAATGATAAGGAGAAAATATAGGGTATCCCTTGACAGAAATAAGGAAGTAAGGAGGAGGGATCTGTTAAGAAAAAAATATATATAATTACTTTCATTTCAGGACTGGTTGATTTTGAGATGCCTATGAAGCATCCAGGTGGAATTTGAAATGTAAGCCTGGTACACAGGAGAGAATAGGGCTAGATAGATACATATGAAAGCACTCTAGTGATCATTTAATACATGAAGACACCATTGAGAAAGAGCATGGTGAGAGAAAAGAACCTGAGACAGTACCCAGGTATACATCTGCCAGGGGTGGGGTATGGGTGAGGAATCTGAAAAAGAGATGGAGAAGAGGCAGTCAGACAGATAGGAAAGGAACAAGGTTGTGAAAACCCAGGGAGAAGATAGAGTTCAAAGAATGGAGCAGTCAGCAGTGGCCCAGAAGTCAGTAAGGAAGAAGACTTAGAAAAGACCATTGGATTTAGCAGTTAAGAGACTGTTGGTCATTTTGGAGAGAATTGTTTCAATCAAATATTGGGGTCAGAAGCCAGACTACAAGGTACTGAAAAATGAGTGAGAGTTGTGAAAGTGGAGAGAATAAGTATAGATAGCTTTTCTAAGGAGTTTAACTATAAAAGAGAGGACAGAAGATGGAAGCAATCAAAACACTCACTTCTCTACTGTGTTTCCACTAGCATAAAAACACTTTTCTCCCTACATTTCAGTGAAAATTTCTTAGGTGCACTTCTATAGCAAGTTAAAGTCAATATACTGGGTTATGAGATGTAAAGCTATTCTGAAGTTCTAAATAGCAATGGTGGGAGGAGAGGCAGAGAGTGGAATATATGAGTCAAGAGAAATAACATTGTCCCCCACAAAGGTACTCTACCCTTTTGTGTCATAACAGCCTGCGACATAAACATATATTCTTCTGAAGAACTTATATTTTAAAATTTGTTTCTTCTATTCATTCAATTAGTGAGCATTTATGTTCTATCCTTCTAATCCCCTAAGTGGAAAAAGAAAGCACACAAACCCCTTAAAGTAAATATTCATAGTTAAGAAAAAAAAAATCCATGTCGGCCATGCCCAAAGAATACATATCTCAACTTGCACCGTGAATCTGTCATCTCTTTAAGTCATGCAACCATTTGGAGCTTTGTGTGATATTGTTCTATACCAAGTTTCTGTCAAACTATTTTCCATTTTTCCCAGATGCTTTTGTGAAATAATGAGCTCTTAGCTAGTAGCTGGTGCCTTTGTGTTTGTCAAACTCTACCTACTGAGCTCGTTTGCTTCTTTCTGTGCTATATAGCTAATCTGCTCCATCGATCAATCCTTCCATTCTTAACCAATACCAACTTATTTCAATTATTAGTATCTTGTAGTATAGTTTGAAACCTGCTACTTCTAGGCCCCTCTCCTTCCAAACTTTTTTTTTCATTATTTCCCTTGAGATTCTTGACCTTGTTTTGTTCCAGATAAATTTTATTCTAATATAAAGTAATACTTTTAGGGGAAAGGGGATAGGAACAAGCATTTGTTAAGCACCTAGTATAGGCCAAGAGCTATGCTAAATACTTTAGCAATATAATCTCATTGGGCTATCACACAAAAAGGAAATTAATTTCTATGATATTTTATTATATTGGCTTGACCTACACATGAGCCATTGATGTTTCCTCAATTATTTATGTCTCTATTTATATAATAAATGCTTAGTAATAGTATTTATATAAGTCCTATGTATGTCTTGTCAGGGAGATTTCCAAGCATTTTATATGTTTTGCAGTTATTTTAAATGTGATTTCTTTATCTATCTCTTCTTGGTGACTCCTGTTGCTAATATATTAAAAATGTTGATGATTTGTGTGGGTTTATTTTATATTTGCAACTTTTGGAGTTATTGATTTTTAAAATTCATTTTAGTAGACTCTCTAAAACCATTATCATATGTAAAAATGAAAGTGATTATTTTCTTTTTTTTTTTTTGCCTGTTTCTTCCCTCTATTTTTTTTCTTGACTGGCCTTCACTTTCTCTACCATTTATGGAAGAGAGGCAGTACAATGTATCATACAGAAAACTGTCTTTGGAATTAGGAAGTCCTGAGTTCAAGTATTGTCTCTGACATATATTGCCTGTCTGCTCTTGGATGAGTCACTAACTTCCCAGTGTCCTAAGCAACTCTTCAAAGTGAAAATAATTTCAATATGTGCATTTGATACAGGAAGTTCCCTCACCAGGAACTCCCTATAGCAGTGAAATCACAGGTCAGGTAAAAAAAATAGATCTATTCAATCATTTATGAAATTAATTTGTCAAAATTAGGCATTCAGATTAATTAGAATGTTTCATGTGTAAGAAAAAGAAAATTTCACTCGATCTTACTTAGTTTCTTTTATTATCCCCATACAGAATAGGTAAACCAAGTTACACTTTGGATTAGGTAAAGTCAGTTCTACATTAGCAAAGAAAGCTCAGGCCAAATTTTATTACTTTTGGCCAACAGCCATCAGAAGTAAGAATTACAGAACAAAGGACTTCATGATCTTTAGAGTAACTTACAGAGCTAAAATGTGTTTGATTTAAAAATATAGTTAATAGCTCAGTGATAATTTAATGGCAATGGAGAATTATAGCCATAGCTGAAGAATTCTGGTTTCTGAAACTTATTTTGAAAGAATTATTTTAAATTAAAGGGTATTTTAGGAAGGCAGAGACCTGCTGAATTTCCTGACATTTTGTCTATGTTGTCCAATGTCACTAGATAATTGCATTTCCAATTTCGATAAATCCACGGAGAGACAAATTTCATTTACTAAGATCTGTTTTTAAAAGCTTGAGTTCCCTGAAATCCCAAATATGTGGTCCCTTCATTTTGAAACCCATGTGTATCTTAAGAGAAATTTAATTTGTATGTTTCTGATTCTTTATACTTAACTCATCAAAATATTATTTTGCAAAAATTCTTTGATGTTCTGGAAACCTTATGTGTTTTCCCACAAAACATTTAAGGATTTTTTTTTCCCTTGGCAAAAAGGAAATTGTATTTTGACAAGAATAAACATTTGGATTCTCATTGTTGAGATGGCTTCTCAGTTCTTTCTATCTCTTCTTTCCTAATTTTCATTTTTCTTGACCTTCTAAGAGTCACAGTGACAACACAAAAATGTCTAACGCAACAGTGATGATGCTGAAAAGACCATTTTGTGTGAGCTGACTCCCAGAGCATAGCTGGCATCTCAGAATGGCAGAGATGTGGTCCCAGGGAGCTCATCATGGATGATCTTGCGAAGTCATGACCCAGAAAGCATGTTTCCACTGAAATTAATCTGCCTTGTAGGTTTACCACTGTAATTTAGGCAGTTTATAAACTGTGTGATATATGATTTCAGTTGACTTTTGATGTTTTCGTGTGCTATCTAAATAGAATGTAAGCTTCCTTTGCACAGGGACAATCTGCTAAACTTTACTGTACCTCTCAGTTAGGGATGTTAGTTCCCATTAAAACATATGAACTTGCAAATACAAAAATCTGTGGAAAAATGAAATATTTTGGGAACGAAGAAGATAAATTTGTATACTTTAAAGCAGCCAGTGGTACAGTGATTAGAGTTCTGGGCCTGGAGTGAGGAAGGCCTTATTTCAGTTGTAGCCTTAGATATTTATTTGCTGTAGAACCTTGGGCAAGTCATGAAACCTCTATTTAACCTCAGTTTCCTAAAATGTAAAATGAGCATAATAATAGCACCTCCCTCCCAGGGTTGTGTGCCTGGCATATAGTAGGTGCTTTATAAGAAGTTACTCCCTTTCCTCCTTTTTCAGACAGGGTCAAAGATATTGAACCAGAATGAATATTACAAGTTGTCTAGTCCAATTGTCTTCTTTTGAAGGTGAGAAAATTTAGCAGCAGAGAGATTCAATGGCTTGAAGGAAGTCGCAAAAGTATAACAAGGCTGAGTCAGAATTAGTATATAGATCCTTAAACTCTATAGTCATTTGTCTTTCCACTGTGCAATGGTACTTCCTAGGTGAAGGTACAAGTTCTTCCATTAATATTCATCTTTGAAAACATAGTAGAAAACTTCATCACTATGTCCACGTACCAAAGAACTTATTAAAATTCTAATAATGCAGGGTGATCTAATTACAGAAAATCTTATCACTAGGAAGCTGGCCACTTGGTTAATTTTGGGAGGCGGGACAAGGTGCTATGGAAATTCATAAAACAATAGAAAATATAGATTAGCCATCAGTTCCATGCTTCCTTTTTTTACTTCTTCCATAATGATAGCAGAGTGTCCAGGAATATTTCAGGGTGTACTAAAAATCACAGGTTTTAGATAGTTGATAATTTTTATTAGTACCAAACAGTATGCTCATTATTCCATCTATGCAAAATCTTTATTAGAATCATCTGTACATGAATTGGAAGAATCCTTAATGAGGACCTTAGTAGGTAACAAGAAGTCTTACCTGACTGATTTGCAATAATGGACCATGCTGGTTTTTTTTACTATCTCACAATTAACTGAAATATGCAGATAATATAAGTTGATAAAAATAATATTTAATTCAGTTAAAAAAATCACCTTATAAACTTTTTTATAGCAAGATGATTCTCATCGACACATAATGATCATTCAGGATTCCTTGGACAGAGTATGAACATAAATAGTCCTATTCAATGAACCTCTGCTAATTAACATCAGGTGAGGCATAAACAGGGGGATGCATACTCATAAAAGGTGTCTGGCACAGTGATGGAGATAATCTAACATTCAGTCCAAGTCAAGGAGGGATTCCCTGTGGATAACGAGGTCCTCCAGAAGCTCCTGCCAACAAGACAAAATTTTACCCATTGTGTCAAATATTGGAACACAGCAGAGTCTTCTGGAAGAGATCAGTGATCACTCAAAGGAATTTGGACTGTCTATTTACTTCTGAAATATCAGATGGTTAAAGAATGTAAATTATCCAGATTTTAACATGCATTTGAATAAATGTAGGAGAAAAGCCTGTATTAAACAATTGCTATTGCCTAGGCACTGAGAATGCAAATATAAGGACACAAGACAACTGAGTCTCTGCTCTCAAAAAGCTTACATTTTAAAAGAAGAAACCAATACATTTATGTATGGCCAGGAAGAAGCAGTTTGGATGGGAAAGACCAAAAGAATGGTGACAAATGATTGACTGGTTCTTTCTAGGGATGGTATTGATTTGATTACTGTACACTGTTGGAAAGAGTGTGGAGCAGGAGGAGTACAGTGATTGTTAGTATGAAAGGATATGACCAGAAAGTGGCGTGGTGGGCCTGTGACCAGGGTGAGATAAGATATTCACCAATCAGTCTGAGTTCCAAAGTTGAAAACAAGAGTGGACTGGATAACTATTGATAAACTGCAAGGGTTTTTTTTTTTTCATGGACCCAAAACTTTCCATGAAAACAAAGGCACATCTTTTCAATGATAACATTTTTGGGGCAGCTAGGCGGCACAGTGGATAGAGAACCGGCCCTGAAGTCAGGAGGACCTGAGTTCCAATCTGGCCTCAGACCAAACACTTCACACGTACTAGCTGTGTGACCTTAGGCAAATCACTTAACCCCAACTGCCTTACCAAAAAAAAAAAAAAGAAACATTTTACTGGTGTTGCTATAACACAGCAAGATTTTGAACATCCTTGCCATCAACAAACTAAAGATGAATATCCCAAAAAGGACAAAGGAAAGGTGCATTGTGAATGTGAGACAGTTATAGCACATAATTGACCATGAACTTCTAATAACAGGAACAAAGATATCGTCAAGGAATTGTAGAAGATGGTCTGATCACATGGCGAGAGTAAATGAAGAAAATCATAGCACTCTACTAGTATTCTTACATAAGAATAATTTGAGGAAGGCCTCTAGCATGTTGAGTGAACCAACCACATCAAACTTGGGGAAGAATGTGAACTAGAGTCACAAGAGGGGAAAAGTGGTTGGAGTGTGACATGCATCATTGGAGAGATTTCCTGAATTGAAGAGATCATACATCTAACTGGTTATTGGAATAAAGGGATGTTAGAATTATGTTCTAGAAATGGATTGTCTTAAATTGCTTGTATTCTTCAATCAAAATTGTCTTTGTATAGTGTAAAGAATATTGCTTCTGTTGTCAGAGGACATAGGTTCAAATCCTACCTCTGACACATTAGCTGTTTGACTTTGGACAAGTTATTTAGCCTTACTGGGCCTCAGTTTCCTCATTTGTGAAATGAGCAGGTTGGACTAGATGATACCCCAAGTCTCTTCCAGATATTGTGTTGTGAGATCTCTGATCTCATCAATGTGGATATTCCCTCTAACAGGAAATAGTGTAGTCTATCTATTGTGTCAAAATCTGTGAGACTCCTATACCGGATATCCCCAAAGTCTTAGTGCAATTTTACTATTTTATTAACTTAGACTTTTGGGACACCTTATATATTTATTCCCATCAATACTCAGTAGGATCCCATAAACTCATTATATTTTAACATTACATAGGTAGCAGAACAGAACTTCAGTTATCTGTCATACTTGATTCTTACTACATGACTGGCCCACCACATTTTCTGGTCATATATTTTCTAGAATCAAGACGTTATATCTTAAACTACTTCTATAGACAAGTGATTATTACATTAGCAAGAACATGCAGCTCATTCATGCTTACTATCCAGGGTAACCTGCAACTTTGATTCCTTGGGGCTCCTAATATTTCACAATATGTAGCCATGTTGACATCATCTGAAGAATATTGGTCCTAAGAAAATGGTTTATTGGGGCAGCTAGGTGGCACAGTGGATACAGCACCAGCCCTGAAGTCAGGAGGACCTGAGTTCAAATCCGGCCTCAGACTAAACACTTGATACTTACTAGCTGTGTGACCCTGGGCAAGTCACTTAACCCCAATTGCCTAATTAAAAAAAAGAAAAAGAAAAAAGAAAATGGTTTATTGTTCTTGGTTCAGGGAGAGGCATGACAACATTGAAAGTGTATCTCATTTAAAAATTCAATCCAGTCTCATCTTCTTCAACTAATTGGAAATAAGGACTCCCCTTACTGTCTATACCTATCAGTTCAATATGATGTCTTTTCAACTATATGAAATAGTTTGGGCAATAGGCATTAGTCATCCTTTTTGTTTGTTTGTTTTTGTTTTTCCTGGGTAGATTGTTAGGCTTTACTTTTTGGAGTAGATGTGAATCTGGTACATAGCACAATGCCTGAAAGGTAGGTGGTACATGGACAGCTAGGTGGCCTAGTGGATAGAGTTCTGGGCCTGAAGTCAGGAAGACTCATCTTTTTAAGTTCAAAATCTGGCCTCAGACACTTACTAGCTCTGTAGCCTTGGGCAAGTCACTTAACCCTGTTTGCTTCAGTTTCCTCATCTGTAAAATGACCTAGAGAAGGAAAAAAGCAAACCACTCAAGTATCTTTGCCAAGATGCTCAAGAAGCAAACATCCTTGATGAACATAATTCTCCCACTTCTATGCCTTGTTAAGCAGAAGATAATTAAGTAAAAAGGAATCTTGTTTGATTTCAACTGAGGCATGGATATATTTTCTTGAATTAAGAGGATTCTTAACCTTCTCTGTATCAGAAACCCCTTTGGCAGTCTTATAAAGCCTACAGACTTCTTAGAATAATGTTTTTTTAAAATGAATAAAAATACAAAATAATCTAGTTATGTTAAAATATGGTTATTAAATATATATATTTTAAAAAGCTCACAGATCTGAGATTTAGAACCCTTGCTTAAAAGTTCTATCTTGCCCTACTGAGTGAAAGGTATTTTTATAATTAATACTCCATAAGCTTGGTAAGATCTTTAATTCTCTTTGACTTTCAGTTAATTATATGACTACGAAAATGTAGTCCATTATAGAGTACCATTTCTTCAAGACTGCTGGCTTTCTTTTTTTATTTTCAACATGTACTTTTGAAATTGTGTAGATCATTGTAAAGACTCCATAGTGGTTTTAAAACATGTCTGAAACATGAGTTAAACTTTTTTTTAAACAGGAAAAAGTTAGAGGTAAAATAATCTCCCACATAAATTTGTCCTCAAGTGTCTTTTCGGGCCATAGGCAACGCCTTCAGATCATAAGCTACCTTGTCTCTCTTCTTCTGTGTTCTCTCTGGATGAAAGCCAACCCTCTCTGTAATTTGTTAACAACTGAGGTAATTTTCATTTCTAACCATGATAGTTTTCTTAAAATATTACGTTAAAAACCTCTTATAAGTTCTATACAACACTAATGAAGTAGGTTTTTAACAATTATCTTTGGGGCAGCTAGGTGGCGCAGTGGGTAGAGCACTGGCCCTGAAGTCAGGAGGACCTGAGTTCAAATCTGGCCTTAGACCAAACACTTGACACTTACTAGCTGTGTGACCCTGGGCAAGTCAGTTAACCTCACCTGCCTCACAAAAAACAAAAACAAAATGAAAAAACAAAAAAAAAACAAAACCAATTATCTTGAAAGTCTCTATGGCAAAGGATGCTTGGAAAGTTGCTAAATTGAGCCCCCAACCTTGGTTACAAGGTCACCTGTGACTTTCTGTGGCTATATTGACTTTCAGGTGGTTTGTAACTCCAAATTTGTCAACCCAGGATAATCCTTTGATCTCCACAAATGCTTCCTTTAAACTACTACAAGACTAATTTATTTTATGCATAAATTGGCTCATAACACTTCTTTCAAAAGAAAAGAAACAAAAAAGTAAGAAAGAAGGAAAGACTCACCAGTGACTCCCTACATTTTTTCCCAAGTGCAGTATAAATCTCCTTGCCTGACATTCAAATCCTTTACAAGTCAAGGCCAACCTATCCTTCTGAGACTTTCTCTCTCCCAGATATGCAATGGCCTTTCAGCATTTCTTATGTTTCATTCTACTTTTATTCTATCCTCCCCTTCACCTTCTCCTCCTATTTAATGTTGTCTAAACTGAAGCCTGAGCCTGATTCAAAAGCCTCCTTGTGTTCAGTTTTCCCTGGCCTTATTCTCTAATTCTGAATCAACCTTTTCCTCTTCAGGCTTCATATGACATTTGTCATTATACCTTTTCAGTTCAGCCATAAACTTTCATTAAGAACTTGATGGACCAGAGTACGATAATAATGCATCAATAATATTTTAAAATTAAAGTCATCTATGTGTATCTTTTTTTTTGTTACTAGACTGAAATCTCTATGAGGCCAAGAATGATCTTGGCTTTTTTTTTTAACCAATCTCTTTTTAGCATAGTGTCCTGCATACAATAAATATCATCAGAGTGCTATCCCTAGCATTGCCAATTGAATTGTAAGCCTTTTAAGTATAGTCACTGGTTATGTTTTCTAAAAAGCAGGTTAGCTCCACACCGAAAACTTGGTCATCAATTCATGAAATTTTTTGTCAGCCACAGCCCAAGAAATAGATAAGAGCACAGAAAGTCCCTAAATCTTATGGAATCTTCTTCTTTAGCAATAAAAAGAAACAACAAAAGATAGCCTTTCTTCTTACTTTTCATGTCTGAATATAGTCCTCCTCTCCCTACTCAGAGAACAAGTCTTTATAACAAAAAAGAAAATGAAAAAGAAGAACAAAAATGACCAGTTCAACAAAAGTAAACAAGCCTGAGTCTGAAATTGGCCTTGACTTGCAAAGGATTTGAATGTCAGGCAAGGAGATTTATACTTCACTTGGGAAAAAATGTAGGGAGTCACTGGTGAGTCTTTCCTTCTTTCTTACTTTTTTGTTTCTTTTCTTTTGAAAGAAGTGTTATGAGCCAATTTATGCATAAAATAAACCAATTGAAGCTGATGGTATATTCATACCCATAGGCCACTGCCTCCAATGAATATAGTGAGGTACATTTCTTTTGTATTCATCAGGTTAAAGCTTAGTCATCATAATTGATCAGCATTGATCTTTAAAAATACATATATTTTGTTCTTGATTTTTGTAAAGTATGCTTCTGCTTTCACAGTGCGATGATGGAAGAAAAGGAGGCAGATGACATGCAGAATCATGGTTTTTAGGCTTCAAACATTCTTCACATGAGATACCCTGCTGGAAGAATAGATTCACATCCAGAGTAATATTGTGCTCTAAACAAAGCCAGAAGACACAAATAAAGAAACGGTAAATGAAGGAGTAATTCACAAGTTCTTGCCAGAGAAATAACTAAAGGAGGGAGAGGATTTAGTCTCATAGTATACAAAGAAGTAACAAGAAACATCAATTTGCGTGTTACATTTAGTAGTCAGAGGACATACTTATTTGCAAACAAAGATATTTATTGAAAAATCATTAAAATCAAGTAACATGAGGAATTCTTTTCCTTTTGTCCCCTCACCCATAGGCCAAATTTATCAGGAACTTACTCTCCCACACTTCAGTTGTCAATATATGCAATAATTGTGAGTAATGCACACAAACATAAGGAATATATATGTTCAATGTACCATTGTGGAATAGTGTACACATAAGGAATATATGTGGAAGAGTATCATGCATCCAATGCTGTCTAAGGATGTCATTTGACAGTTCTCTGTTAGGACTTGGTCCACTAGTCCTTTTAGCCACCTCTACAAACTGCAGAGTTGGGGTGCCGGTGCTGTGACTGGTACGACTCTCCCATGCAGGAAGGGAGCACAATTTTTAAAGTCAATCATTATGAACCATTTCCCCTCAGTTAGCCAGGACTCCAGAAAGTGGTGGGTATGGCAACTAAGATCATATCATTACCTTTTGTGTTCTCTGTTGTCTCTCTCCTCTGTCTTTTCCAGTTCACTCTTCATCTGACCTATGGTTAGAAATCCATTGTAATTCTTGGTGTGTATCACGGCTACTGGAGTAGGGTAAGTTATCCCGATCTGCTTCTTCAACTGGAATAAGAGCAGAGTGAAACTGTGGTGAAAGAAATCCCTTTCGATTCTTTAAAAATCACAAGGGCAAAGGTACTTGGAAAAGACTGCAAAAGGTTGTGAATTTCGTCCCATTTCTTAACCATCAATAAATCAAAGTCATAGACTCCTTTGTCATTCTGGTGAAACCTTTGGAACTCCTCTCATAATAATGCTTTTAAATGCATGAAATAAAATACACAGAATTACAAAGAGAGAAATTATATTGAAATGTGGTTATCAAAATATTATCTAAGAAAAAGTTAATGCACCCCAAGTTAAGAATCCCTGCCCTAAGAGAATATGAGCTCCTGATTTAGAAGACAGGACTGTCACCATTGAAAACATAGACTCCTAACTGGTAACTCTGCTTTTATTCTCTCCCTCCTTCATTCTATCCTTTTCTCTGCTGCCAGATTGTTCTTTCAAAACATAAAATTGTAATATAAAGGAAAACAACATTTAAAGACTTCAGACCTCTGGTCAATACAGTGACTAATCATGGCTTCACAAGACTGATGAGAAGCATGCCTCCTGCCTCTTGGCAGAGGTGATGGACTAGAGTTGCAGAAAGAGACATATTGCCAAACATGTCCAGAGTGTTGAATTGTTTTGCTTGATTATACTTATTTGTTACAAGAAAGGTCTTCTACTGACAGGAGAGGTTAGTGAAAAGTTATAAAGAAGTAATAGAGAAAAAAAATAGAAAAAACATAAAAACAAAACAATTGAAAAATCATTTAAAAAAACAAGAAAACTAAAAAAATGAGAATGGGACACAAATAAACCAATTTTTTTGTTATACTTTGTAAAAGAAAAACATAAAATGAACTTAAATACATCTAGGGGCAGTTAGGTGGTGCAGTGGATAGAGCATTGGCCCTGGATTCAGGAGGACCTGAGTTCAAATCTGGCCTCAGACACATAACACTTACTAGCTGTGTGACCCTGGCAAGTCACTTAACCAAATTATCTGACTACTATTTTGGGGCAGCGAGGTAGCACAGTGAATAGAACTCTGGCCTTGGAGTCAGGAGGACCTGAGTTCAAATCCAGCCTCAGACACTTAACACTAGCTGTGTGACCTTAGGCAAGTCACTTATCCCCAATTGCCTCACCAAAAAATATATATATGTATATATATATATATATATATATATATATATACACACACACATGTATATATACATATATATAAATAATATATATATGAAGTTCTCAGCTTCCTAAACAGTATTTTTTTTGCTCTTTTTATTAGAATGTTTGTATTTGTAGATTACTAAGTTCTTAATTAAAAACAAAAACAACAAAACAAAACTTTGATCATGGCATTATAATGAAGCAACATGGATCAGTGAATCCTTCCAGAGTTAGGAATATCTTAGTTCTAAACCTATCTTTGGCACTTAGGAGTTTGATCCAGGGCAAGTCATCTAACTTATCTGAGTCTCAATTTCCTCATCAGTAAAGTGGCAATGGTAATTTCACCTATCTCACAAAGTTGTTTTGTGGATCAAAAGAAATAATGTATATAAAGTACTTTGAAAACCTTCAGGCGCTATATATACACTGCTGTTCTTTGTTGTTGTTGTTCTTATCTCCTTGGTTAGAACATCTTCAATGACTACCCATTAGCTACTATAAGAAGTAAAATCATTTTCATATATTTCATATCCTCACAATTTGTACCTGCATGATTATCCCTTTGTGCCTCTAATATACTTCCTCTTCCCCTCCATCTCTTGGAATTCCTACTTTCTTTCACTGTCACCTTAAGTGACATCTTCTTTGTGACATCCTTCTTCATCCCCCCACCTAGCTACAAGTGTACCCTAAATCACATTGTATTCATCTTACCTATCTATCCTTATATGTATGTTTATATGTATGTATATATATACATATATGTGTGTGTGTGTATATATATATATATATATATATATATATATATATATTCCTCTCCTTCATTATAATATACACCCCTTGAGGGCTGAGGCTATTTGTTTCATTTTTGTCTTTTTATGCTCAATGTTTATCAGACTCCCTGACAAATAGTAATTGCTAAATAAATGATTGTCAGTTGATTGATAGATTACTATACACCTCCATATATGTTTTACTTCAACAAAATTAAAGGAAAAACAGAATTTCTTGTTGAAATTCCTATAATACGTATGAGTAAACTATCACTCAGAAAAGTTGAGACTTTTTTAGGTTTACATATGTATTCTGTGGCAAAGCCAAGATTCAAATCCAGGTCTGACTCCAATTCCAATATTCTTTTCAACTATCCTATGTTACCGCTAGCCTAATTACTGTGTCCCAGACATGCCTCATTATTTCCCTTTGCATTCATTCTTCCTTCAAACTGAAAGGCCTTTCTGACCTGGCTCTGCCTGTCTAGTACATACTCATCCTTTAGGGCCCAGTTCAAATGGCATCTCTAAAAAGACTTCCTTGATCCTCCCAGATGAAAATAATCTCTCCCTCCATTGAACTAACATAGGCCTTTATGCTTCTCTTTTTGAACTTTCACATGTTATCTTGTGTTAACCATTATTTTATAAAATCTAAGAGCTAGAAGGGATTACAGAGGTCATTGAGTCTAGCCCATATCTAGTTGGCAATTTTTTTTCCTTGACATCCTCTCAAAGCAGTTGCTCAGACTCTGTCAGAAGGCTTCAAGCAAAAGGGGAATCCACTACTTCCCAGCATAGCCAATTTCTCTTTAAGATAGTTATAATATATTGGTAATTTGTCCACATATTTCTCCCTCACTAGATTTTACAGATCTACAAAGGTATGGTTGTTGTATTCCATCTCTCTTCCATAGGATAAATATGTAATAAATCCATACTTATCTGTTCAATTTAACTATATAACCACAGGATCTCTAAATTTGAAAGGGATGTGGACCAAATAGTTCAGGCCCATACATACACTAGATTACAGCCCCCTTCAGAGCTAACAATTAACCATCTGACATCTCCTTGGTGCTCTCCATTGTGGTAGTCCACTTCTCTTCTGTATTTCTCTCCTTTTAAAGAAGTTCCCTTTCGCTCCCCTTATATCAGGTCCAAATTTATCTACTTGCAATTTCCATTCGTTGCTCGTAATTCTACCTTGGTGGCGGGGGGGGGGAGATTTATTCCTTCTTCTGCTGTATACTTATCCAAATATTTCAAGACAATTATCAGCCTCTCCTTAAACCTCCCTTTCTCTAAGCAAAATCTCCCTACTTTTTTAAACTGATCTTCTTGTCACATGAACTTGAGGTCATTCACCAGTCTGTTTGCTCTCCTCTACATATTTCATAGGTGATCACATTCCTTTAGGGTAGTTTTTAGGACTGAACAGGATACTCCAGATATGGATTGTTAAGGGTAGAACACAACAGGATGATCACATTCCTAGTTCTTAACATTAATCCTTAATGTAGCCTAATATTTCATTCATTTCCTTCCTGTCCTATCACACCCAAATTATTTCGAGCTTGTGGTTCACTAAAATCCCCAGATCTTTTTTCAAGATCACTTCTATCAAGATACTGTGCACTCATGCATTTGATTTCTGAACCCACATATATGACTATTTTTTTTACTAATTTCAAGTTATTAAATTTGTCTCAAATGTCTAGCTTGTCAATATCTTCTTGATCCCTGACTCTATAATCCAGTGTTTTAGTCATGCCCTCCCAAATTTGTGTCATTTGAAAATCTGATAAGCATTTTATTCATGCCTTTTTGAAGTCCTTGATAAAAGCAAGGACAAACATAGATTTCTGGGATACAGCACAATTTTTATTTAAGTGCTGAATAAATTGTGGTATGTGATGGTGATGGAATACTATTGTGCTATAAGAAATGATGAGTTCATTGATTATTGAAAAATATGGATAGACTTGCATGAAATAATGGAGAGTGAAATGAGCAGAACCAAGAGAATGTTGCATACAGTAACAGCAATATTGTTTTGAAAATAACTTTGAGCAACTAAGTCATTTTGACTATCATAAATGCCCAAATTAACTACAAAGGACTTATGAAGGAAGATGCTATCTGCATCCAGAGAAAGAACTGATTCATAGAAGTATGGATAGGATGAATATACACATATGTTTGTAAAAACATTATATGTTTATATAAACATTATATGTGTGTATACACATATATACATATATACATATACATAATTGTATCTAGTGGCAGCCTTCTCTAGGGAAGGGGGAAGGAAGAAAAAAAGGAAAGCAAAGAAAATTGCATGATAACTTTATTGTATTTAAAAGAAAAAGCAAGTTGTACATAGCAGATTTTCAGTTTCATGTTAAATCATTTTTTTTATTCTATTGTGCTATGAAATGCTCGTGTTATTTCACAAATTGAAAATAAAATGAAATATATTTATCTCTAAAAACTATCCAAATGCAAAATTTTGGACTCTAGGTTTCTATCATAGAGATTCATACAAAAGGAGAAACCAAACGGGGCAGAAGTAAGTCTTTGTTTTACTTTGTTTTTGAGAGAGTTACCAGACAATTACTACTCAAAAATGGCCTAGACTCAGTGTACTAGTTTCACTATAGGATCTGAAATATACTTTAAGAGAATTCTTGGACAATATAGAAGGATTTCAGTTGGATGACAGTACTCTTCAGGGGATTTGAAATTAGTTAAAAACTAGATCCATAAAGTGATTGTTAATTGGTAAACAAACAAAATGGTAAAATTGGTAAATGAAGAAAACTGTGGAAGTTATTCCTAAAATATTTGATTGTTATTTTTAAGCAATCATGCAGAATGCGAGAGATGCCAAAGGACTGGAGAAAAACAAATGTTTCAATTTTCAGAAAAAAGAAGAGGTTATATGCTAGAAAAATGTAGGTGAATTGACTTTGGTTCCTGAAAAAAAATGCTAGGAGCTATTAGTAAAGGATAACTTTACAAGCATCTATAAAAAAAAAAAAAAATGGTGGTTAGTAAGAACCAGTGTTGGTTCATTGAGAGACAGCATGCTAAATTAATTAATTTCCTTCTGAGCAGATAGATTTACTCACCTTTTGGTTTCCTCATCTATAAAATGAGGTTGGATTGTTTTAAAATTCCTTTGTAGTTATAAATATATAATTCTGATATCCTCTCCTAAGTGAAAGGAAAGTGATAGATTGCACTTTCGTGGTTTTCTTTACAACACTTGACACCATCTTAGGAAGATCTTGTGGAAAACATGGAAAGATGTGAACTGAATAATAATATAGCTGTACAGATTTGGAACTAAACACCCAGAACAAAGAAATTTGATTAATGGAGGGATAAATGTCAACACAGAAAGGCATCTCTAGTGAAATGCCATAAGACTCTCTTCCTGCTGTATTAAAAGGTTTTATTAATTACTTTGACAAGACATATTCAGCATGAGGGTTAAATTTCTACAAAACACAAAACTAGGAACAGCAGGTGATGATGTTCTCATAGGGCAGATCTTAGAGCAATGGTGAAAGTTTCAGCAAGGCACATTTGGGAAAGCTTCCTAATAATTTGAACTGTCTGAAAAGGGCAGTGGGAGGTCCAAGAAGCTAGGCAGTGCCCTGACACTGGAGATTTTCAAGTTGATTTTATGTAAATACTGATCGGGGAAATTGATGAAGGTATTCTTGTCTCTGAATAAGTAGAACCAGATGCTAAGATCCCTTCAAATGCTAAGCTTCTATTATTCTAGTTGAGATAAACTTTATGAAGGAGATAGGATTTGGTCTGGGCCTTGAAGGAAGGGTAGGGTATGGAGAAGCATATGGAAAAAAGGTCATTCTAATCACTAACCTGATTGTATTTATCAAAAGGACCAGGAACTAGGAGGTCCTTAGCACACAGCAATAATCCATCTTACTCTTGTAACTGTGTGCTTGGCTCTTTGTTCCTCTCAGTGAGTGGACAGCCTTCCTTCCTTCAGTTTTAACACATCCTTGGTGACCAAAATCATTTTGTTAGTCTAAGAGAAGTAGTTAATATAGATTTGCTAATATATACATATATATATGCATGTGTAATATGTCAAATTATTTATAGAGCCCCAAAGAACTAGAAACCCTGCATCCTACCTAGAAAACTATATTCCATTAAACCCTAGTTACAAGACCTTGACATAATGAAATTGGACTTGCATGCAAACAGAGAGATATGTTTAATTGTATCAAATATTTTGGTGTATGTGAGTGTATTTAGAAACAATATCTAGGAGTGGTATCTTACACCCCTCAACTTTACTTAATATCTACTCCTTGATAACTTTATCAGTTTAGAATGCCTCATTGACTGAGTTACAGAATCAATTAACCAAAGGCTTAAAGCAGGTGTGATCAGTTCCTAACCAACCTTATTTAGGCAATCAATCAAAAGTTTAAACTAGGCACGGATTACATGGGAACAATCATGCAACCCTGGAGATGTCTTGTGGTTGGTTGAATGGAATAAGCCAAACCTGTGGCTTTCAGATAAAAACAGTAAGCCAATTCCAAATCAGGCATTCTAATAATAAGCTACTAATGATGAAGCAATTGCTTGGTATCAGAGAGAAGACAGTTCCTATGCTGCCATGACTTGATTAGAGGATGATCTTGAGAATTTCAAAAAAGATAGAAAATGTGCATGTTCAGTAAGTATTATTAGCAGCCAAGAGTGTCACTGGAATAGCAGTGGATGATGGCAATGTCAGGATTGGAATGAAAGACAAATTACACACAATGAACACAGGCAACCTCAGGACCCCACAAGGACACTTTAGAAACATTTTTGATAACTGTATTTCAATATAATTGACTTCCTTTGTAAATATTGGAATTTTATTTTATGCATTTGAAAACATTATTCTGAGAAATAGTCCATAAACTTCACCGTTGTGCCAAAGTGATTCATGAAACACAAACATACAAACACACACATATACACAAATAGTCGCATATATGAAGAACCCCCTGACATAAAAGAAACTATAAAGGTGGAGGTGAAGTGAGAGCTCATTCCAGGTATGGGAAATATCAATTTTCAAAGGCATGTAGAGTAGCATGTTTATATAAAGCACAGTAAGAAGACCAGTTTTGTTGCATTGTAGAACTTGTAGAGAACAATTATAAAAAGTCTGAAAAAACTAGATTTGGGGCTAGGTTGTTGAGTTTTAAATATCAAAGGGAAAAAAAATCACCTCCAAGAGATGATTGATGTCATTGAATTTTAGGCAGAAATGCCTCTCCACTCTATCTTCCATAGAGCTATCAAAGTCATTTTCCTAATGTACAAGCCTGACCACTACTCAACAGGCCCCAGTGGCTCCATATTACCTCTACAGTCAAAGTAAACTCTTCTCAAAGTCATTAAAAATCATGACAGCTACTTAACTTTCCAGCATATGTGTATATAATGTGTGTGTATCCCCATATAAGACATTTTCAATCTATATGTTTTCATGAGCTGTACTCCTTGCCTGGAATATGCTTCCTCCATGCCTCTAACTTTATGTTTTAATTATATTTTATTCATTCCATTAAATATTTCTCCATTACATGTAAAAACATTTAACAATCTTTTTTTTTAAATTTGAGTCTCCAATTCTCTCCCTACTTCTCTTCTTTCCCTCCCCACTCCTTGAGAAAGCAAGCACTTTTATTTTGATTATACATATGAGGTTGTGTCAAACATATTTCCATATTAGGGATGCTGCAAAGCAAAAACAAAAGCAAACAAACAAAGTAAAACAATAAAAAATAAAGTTAAAAAAAGTAAGCTTAAATCTGCATTTAGAATACAACAATCCTCTTTTCAGAGGTGTATAGCATTTTGCATCATAAGTCCTTCAGAATTGTCTTGGATCGTTGTCTTGATCAGAGTAGATAAGAATTTTACAATTCATCAGCAAGATTGCTGTTACTATGTACAGTTTATTTCTGGTCCTTTACTTTGCATGTGTTCCTCTAAGTCTTCCCAGGTTTTTTTTTTCTGAAATGATCCTGCATTCTACATTTCTTATAGCACAATAGCATTACATTCCAATCATATAACAAAACTTGTTTGGCCATTCCCCAATTGATAGGTATCATCTCAATTTCCAATTCTTTGGCATCACAGAAACAGCTTGCTCTACATATTTTTGTACACATAGGTCCTTTGTGCTTTTCTTTGATTTCTGTGGGATACAGACTTATTCTTAGTGTTTCTGGGCCAAAGGGTATGCAGAATTTTACAGTCTTTTGGACATTGTCCAAATTTTTCTCCAGATTGCTTGGAATAGTTCACAGCTTTACCAAAAGTGCATCAGCATCCAATTTTTTTCCATATCACCTACAGCATTTGTCATTTTCCTTTTCTGTCAAGTTAGCCAATCTGATACATGTGAAGTGGTATCTCAGAGTTATTTCAATTTAATTTAATTATCTAATCAATAGTGATTTAGAACATTTTTTCGTGTTACTATTGATAGATTTGATTGCTTCTTCTGACCATTTATCCATCCTTTGATGATTTATCAACTAAGGAATGGCATTCTGTTTTTATAAACTTGATTTGGTTCCCTATGTATTTAAGAAACAAGGCCTTTATCAGAGGAATTTGTCATAATTCTCTCTCCCACCCCCAGTTCCAGGCTTTTATTCTAATTTTGACTGCATTGGAAAGCTTTTATATTTCATGTAATTAAAATTATCTATTTTACTTCATGATCTCTTCTATCTCTTCTTTGGTCATAAACTCTTCCTTTATCTATAGATCTGACAGATACATTTTTCTATGCTCCTCTAATTTACTTATGATTTCACCCTTTATGTCTAAATCATTTATTCATTATCACTTTATCATGGCATACAGTAGGATACTCATATATGCCTAGGTTCTGCCAATCTGCTTCCCAGTTTTCCCAGAAATTTTTGTCAAATGGTGAATTCTTTCCACAAAAACTTGGATCTTTGGGTGTATTAAACAGTAGATTATGATGGTCATTTATTACCATATATTATGCACCTAATCTATTCCACTGATCCACCACTCTATTTCTTAGCCAGCACCAGATGGTTTTGATGATCACTGCTTTGTAATATAGGTTGAAAGCTGGACCTGCTTCATTCCTTAACTTTGTTTTTCATTGATTCCTTTAATAATCTTGGTCATTTCTTCTCCTAGATGAATTTTGTTACTATTTTTCATAGCACCACAAAACAATTATTTGATAGGTTGAATGGTATGGCACTGATAAATAAATTACTTAGGCAGAATTGTCATTCTTGTTATATTGGCTCTGCCTACCCATGAGAAGTTAACATTTCTCCAATTGTTTAGATTTATTTTTATTTGGGTACAAAGTATTTTTAATTATGTTCATATAATCCCTAGGTTTGTCATGGCAGGTAGACTCCCAAGTATTTTATATTGTCTGCAATTATTTTAAATAGAATTTCTCCTTTTATCTCTTCCTCTTGAACTTTGTTGGTAGTATATAGAAATGCTAATGATTTATTTAAGTTTATTTTATATCCTGTAACTTTATTGAAGTTTTTGATTGTCTCAACTAGTTATTATTATTATTATTATTATTGATTTTCTAGGGCTCTTTAAGCATATTATCATATCATCTGCAAAGGGTGATTATTTTCTTTCCTCATTGTCTACTTTTATTCCTTCAATTTATTTCTTTTTTCTCTTTTCTTATTGTTAGAGATAGCAGTTTTAGAACAATATTGACTTGTAAGTGTTGACAATGGGGAAACTTGCTTCACTCATGAAAAGGCTACAAATTTCTCTCCATTGAAATTGGTTGTAGAGTGATACTACTTATTTTCAAAAATGTTCCATTAATTGTATGCTTTCTAGTGTTTTTAATAGGAATGGGTATTGAATTTTGTCAAAAGCTTTTTCTGCATCTGTTGACATAATCAAATTTCTGTTGTTATTGTTATTAATATGTTGAATTTTGCTGATAGTTTTCCTAATATTGAACCAGCCTTACATTCCTGGTACAAATCCCACCTGCTTACAGTATATAAGCATAGTGTATAATCTTTGGAATATATTACTCTACTAAATTTTCTAGTATTTTATTTAGAATTTTCACATCAATATTCATTAAGGAAATTGGTTTATAGTTTTCTTTCGGTTTTTTTCTCTCTCCCTGGGTTAGGTATCAAAACTATATTTGTGTCATAAAAGGAATTTGGTAGAACTCTTTCTTTATTGATTTTCCAAATAGTTTATATCATATTGAGATTAATTGTTCCATAATTTTTGGTTGAATCAATTTGTAAATCCATCTTATATTGTGGAATTTTTCTTAGACAACTCACTGGTGCCTTGTTTAATTTCTTTTATGAAGATAGTATTATTTAGGCATTCTATTTCCTCTTCTGTTAATATAGGCAGTTATATTTTTGTAAATATTCATCCATTTCACTTAGATTGTCAGTTTTATTGACATATAATTGAGCAAAAAGTTCCTAAGATTACTTTAATTTCATCTCCATTGGTGGTGAATTCACTTTTTTTCCCCATTTTTCCTACTGGTAATTTGGCTTTCTTCTTCTTTTTTTAATCAAATTAACCAATTGTTTAACTATTTTCTCTTTTGTAAAACCAGCTATTACTTTTATTTATTAGTTCATTTTTTCTTTCAATTTTATGAATATCACCTTTGATTTTCAGGATTTCAATTTTGGTGTTTATTTGGAGATTTTAATTGCTTTTTTCTATTTTTTTTTT
This sequence comes from Vombatus ursinus, assembly GCF_900497805.2. Lineage (NCBI taxonomy): Eukaryota > Metazoa > Chordata > Mammalia > Diprotodontia > Vombatidae > Vombatus > Vombatus ursinus. Next base: position 4,049,654 of record NW_020954581.1, read on the forward strand.
GTTTTTGTTGTTGTAGGTGCATGCCCAATTCCTTGATCTGTTCTTTCTCTCTTTTATTGATGGATGCCTTTAGATACATATATTTTTCTCCTAAGTATGCTATGGCTGCCTCCTATAAATTTTGGAATGTTATCTTGTTGTCATTCTCCTTCATGAAATTATTGATTATTTCTATGAGTTTTTCTTTTACTTAATCATTGTTTAGGATTACATTATTTTGTTACCAATTAGCTTTTAATCTATCCTTCCAGGACCCTTAATTAAATGTAATTTGTTGCATTATGATATGAAATAGATGCACTTAATACACATATATGTGTATGGATATATATTATATATGTATATGTGTACATATGTGTGTGTGTTATATATGAATATGTGTGTATATTTTTTCCCTACATTTGGTTGTGAGATTTTTATGCCTTAACAGACTGTCAATTTTTGTGAAGGTGCTTTGTTGATTGTTGTTCTCAAAGAGGACCAAAATTATATCACTCAATTGGATTCAAGGTACAGTGTGTCCAACTGTGGCTGATAAGACTGAGATGAACTCAGAAGACTCTAACACAGATCGGGCGCAAATACTCCACATGAACATATTGAGTGAAGATGTTTCTAAATTGAACATCTCACAATTGTTTTGAGCTACTGCAATTCTGCTTCATTCATAGAACATAGTACTTTCTTTGATGTGGGTATGCCATGCTGGGCAGTTCATTCTCATCATCTCCTGTGTCACATAATCAATTCCAAAGTTCTTCAGAAAGACCTTGAGAGTGTCATTGTATAACTTCTTCTGACCTCCATATGAGTGCTTTCCTTGTGTGAGTTCTTCATAAAATAGTCTTTTAGGCAAACATATGTTGGCATTGAAACAATGTGACCAGCCCATTAGAGTTGTGCCCTCTGCAGTAGAGTTCAAATTCTTGGCAGTTTAGCTTGAAAAATGACCTGAGTGGCAAGCACCTTGCTACGTGATCTTCAAAATCTTCTTAAGACAATTCAAATGGAAGTGCTTCAGTTTTCTGTCATGTCACTGATAGACTGGTAGGTTTCACAGGCATACAGAAATGACGATGGCATAATAACTCTGTAAAACTGCAGTTTGGTAGGGAGTCTAATACCTCTTCTCTCCCTCTCTTTCTTTCAGAGCTGACCAAACACTAAGCTAGTTTTGGCAAGGCATTCATCAACCTCATCATCACTGTGTGTACATCCCTGGAAAGTATTTCAAGCTAAGTGAACTTATCCAAAGCATTCAATATTTCTCCATTTGCTGTAACCGATGTTTCCAGGTATGGATGGTGTGGTGCTGGCTGGTGGAGAACGTGCATTTTCTTGGCATTAATTGTTAAGACAAAATGAACACAAGTGGCAGAGAATCGATTCATACTTTGTTGCTTCATCCATACATTTCAGCCTCAGAGACTTCATTGAGTGCACAATCATCTGCAAATGAAAAATCATGCACCAACACTCCTTCCACTTTAGTCTTGGCTGAGAGCCTTTCCAGGTTAAATAATTTACATCAGTGCAGTAGTGACTCGGATGCTGTTTTTGTCCTCATTGAAAGAATCTGAAAACATCACTGAAAACATCATGTTTAATAGCATGAGAGCAAGCACACAAACCTTTTTCACTCCATTGGTAATTGGGAAAGCACAAGAGCATCATTCATTATCCAGAACCTGTGCAGCTTGCTGTCTTGAAACTAAAGTACAATACCAATGAATTTCTCTGGGCAACCAAATTTTGCCATAATTTTCCACAAGCCCTCACAACTGATAATATTAAAGGCATTGGTCAAATAGAGGAATGTCATGTAAACCTCTCTTCTACTCTAGGCATTTCTCTCAGAGTTATCTGGCAGCAAATATTGCATGAATCATTCCTTGGCTTTTTCTGAAGCCACTGGTTTTCAGTAGATGACCATCTTCCAGTTCAAAGATCAGCCTATTAAGGAGGACTCTGGCAAAAAAAAAAAAACCCAAAAAACAAACAACAAAAAAACACTTCCCAACAATGGCTAAAAGAGAAACCCCCCTGTGACTGTTACAGTACAATCTATTTCCTTTACCTTTATAGAGATGGATAATGGAGATATCCTTGAACCGCTAGAGGATAACCTCTTCTAGCTATATAACCCCCCAAATTTTAGTCAGCTTTTGTATAAGCAGTGGACCCCCTACCTTGTAAATCCAATAATTCTTAAATTATCTCTCTTTGATCTATTTTCCAGGTCAGTTGTTTTTCTGATTAGATATTTCACATTTTCTTTCATTTCCTTTTCATTCTTTTGATTTTGTTTTATTCTTTCTTGATATCTCATGGAGTTGTTAGCTTCTACTTTCTCAAATTCTAATTTTTAAGGAATTTTTTTCAGTGAGTTTTTGTACTTTTTCCATTTGGTCAATTTTACTTTTTAAGGTGTCATTTTCTTCAGTATATTTTTATACCTCTTTTAACAAGCTGTTAATTGTCTTTCCATAATTTTCACCCTTTGCCTTCATTTTTTACCTAATTGTTCCTCTACCACTTTTATTTGATTTTTATCTTTTTAATTCTTTCAGGAATGCTTGTTGGACTCGTAAATTCACATTTTTTCCTTACGACTTTGCTTGCAGCTCTTTTGGATTCATTGTCTTCTGAGTTTGTGTCTTAATTTTCCCTATCATTACAGTAGATTTTATCGTCAGGATTTTTGCTCATTTTCTACTCTATTTCTTAATTTGTAACTTTATGTCGTAGTTGGGCTCTGTTCTTGGCATGGGGGGAGAGAGGCTCTTCCTCAAGTTTTTTCACACGGCTGTTTCCAGAGCTAATTCTGGGACTTTGGAAGGTTTTGTGATCTGGAGAGAGTTGTGCTCACTACTTTCTTGGTCTGCATTTTGGTCCTTACTCAGGAGTACCTTTGATTCCTTGGGATTACAATCCATACTGCTCCTCAGAGTCCCTCCTTTGAGACTGGAAATGATACTATTCTCACTGTCCTTAAAAATATAAGGTACATACCAAATTACAGGGGACTCAATGAAGACAGACTGTTTACCTTTTATATATGTGAAATGTAAAATATAGGTCTAAGATTGTTATTAGTAATTGGGTAGTTCATAAGAAAGATTGGGTTAGACCTGAGTATGATATGACTTTAAAAAGTAAAACCGTTTAGGAGCAGCTAAAAAGAATAATTATTTTATACAAATGGAGTGTGAGAGGAAGAGCTTTAACATTGGAATTAGATGTGGGAGGAGGGAACAATACATACATATACATATATATGTACATATACATATATATGTACATATACACATATATGTACATATACATATACACATATGTATACTTATACATATAAGTATAGATGTATAAAACAAGTCTTCTAAGTTCAGAAAGAAATAAAATGCTAAGAGGATAGGGAGGGGGGAGTTAAGAGGGACTTCTAGAGGGGATGGTGAGGGAATAGTTTAAAGGGGAGGTATCGAAGGGTATTTAGATTAATGGGAATGGGAGGACAAGGGAGGGATCTTTGGGAGGGTAACGGAGGAATCTTTAGAGGAGAGGGTGATGGAATAGGTCAAAGATGGGTATAGAAAAGTGTTTCGATTTATGGGAATGGGAGAAAAAGAAAGGGATCCTTGGAGGGGAGGGGAGTAGGCTAAGTAATAGGAGGGCAAGGTACCTGGTAGAAGTAAAGAAGAGAAGTTAGGAGGTATAGGAAATAAGGGATATGATCAAATATAAAAACAAAGATCAAAAGTAGAATTTGTTAGGAAAATTATGTGTCTACATATGTATGTATATATATGTATATGTGTATCTATATCTATATATAAATATATATGTGCTTAATTGTAACCTTTGTGGGGGGAGGAAGGGGGAAAAAGAACAAAGTAAAAAGTACACAGCAGAGAACAAAAGAAAACTAACAAGGAAGCAAAGAAAAGATGTACAGCTCTCAATACAATGAGTAGTACGTATTTTATAAGCTTTCTTGAAATGGAAATTTATTGCTATATATTTTGAATCCTCTCTTACATTCTGCTGTGCACAACATGCTTTTTTTCTTTTCTTATTTTGTATTTAAGTTTCAATATTTACATTTGTGTTTCTTTTTTCTTTTAGTAATAAAAAAAAAGAAAATTGAAGAAAAAAGAAAAAAAAAACTTCACACTTCATTTCTTAACTCCAGGCATTTTTACTGGCTCTCACCATGCCTGAAATTCCCTCCTTCCTCACTTTTCTCTCCTGCCTTCCTTGAGTTCCTTTAAATCTCAAATAAAGTTGGAGGCAGTTCCAAGATGGCAGAAAGAAGCCAGGAAGTTGCCTAACTTCTATTGCTTCCCTCAGGAACAACATTAAATCAAACCTCTAAATGGATTCAGGAGCAACTGATCCCACAAAAAGATGGAGTGAAACAATTTTCCTACTTCAGATAACTTAGAAGGACTTCAGGAAAGGTATGTTTCACTTGAACAGAAGGGGACTGCAGCCCAGCACAGACTTTGTCTGGGCAAGACAGTGAGAAGCTCTTAGCCACAGCACAGAGAAGCAGCTGTGGCCCCTTGATCCTGGTTCAGTGGGCTAGTGGCACAGCAGGCCAGATGTGAGACCTGTAGCCCCAGTATAGAAGGTAAATTGCCAACCCCAGAATCCCTGCACAATAGATGTGACTAGGCCAGGCCATCCCAGTGCAGTAAGCAAGCCCTAATTAAATATTAAATTAGAAATTCTGAAAATCAAAGGAGAGATTAATAAAATTTAAAGTAAAAAAAACCTATTGAACTAATAAATAAAATGAATAGCTGGTTTTATGTGAAAAAAAAACAAATAGATAAGCCTTTGATTAATTTGATTTCAAAAAAAGAAAAAAAACAGAATTATCAATATTGAAAATGAAAAGGGGAAATTCACCACCAAATGAAGAGGAAATTAAAGAAATAATTAGTAGCTATTTTGCTCCACTGTATGCCAATAAATTTGTCAATCTGACTGAAATGGATGAATACTTATACAAATATAAATTGCCCAGATTAACAGAGGAGGAAATAAAATACTTAAATAACCCCATTTTAGAAAAAGAAATTGAACAAACCATCAATGAACTCCCTAAGAAAAGATCTCCAGAGCCAGATGGATTTACAAGTGCATTCTACCAAACATTTAAAGAATAATTAATTCCAATACTACATGAACTATTTGGAAAATAGGTGAAGAAGGAGTCATTACAAATTCTTTTTATGACACAAATATGGTGCTGATACCTAAACCCGGAAGAACCAAAACAGAGAAAGAAAATTAAAGACCAATTTCCCTAATGAATATTCATGCAAAATTTTTAAATAAAATATTACCAAAGAGATTACAGCAATTTGTCATAAGGATAATACACTGTGATGAAGTGGGATTTATACCAGGAATACAGGGCTGGTTTAATATTAGGAAACTATCAACAAAATTGACCATATCAATAACAAAACTAACAGAAATTATATAATTATCTCCATAGATGCAGAAAAAGCTGTTGAAAAAATACAGCCCCCTTTCCTATTAGAAATATCAGAGAGCACAGAAATAAATTGAGTTTTCCTTAAAATCATAAGCAGTATCTATCTAAAACCATCAGCAAGCATTATGTAATGGGGATAAGTTAGAAGCATTCAAAGGGGTGAAACAAGGATGCTCATTATCACCACTATGATTCAATATTGTACTACAATTGTTAGCTTTAGTAACATAGAAGAAAGAAGAGAAGAAAAAGAAATTTAAGGAATTAGAATAGCCAATAAGGAAACAAAAGCATCACTCTTTGCAAATGATATGATGGTATATTTAGAGAATCCTAGAGAGTCAGCTAAAAAACTACTTGAAACAATTACCAACTTTAACAAAGTTGCAGGATATAAAATAAATGCACACAAAACATCAGCATTTCTATATATTACCAACAAAGCCCAGAAACAAGAGATAGAAAGAGAAATTCCATTTAAAATAACTGCAGGCAATATAAAATATTTGGAAGTTCACCTGCCAAGACAAACCCAGGAACTATATGAACACAATTACAAAACACTTTTCATGAAAATAAAGTCAAATCTAAACAATTAGAAAAATATCAATTGCTAAGGGTAGGCTAAGCTAATACAATAAAATGACAATTCTGCCTAAATTAACTTACTCATTTGGTTCCATACCAATCATACTACCAAAAATGTTTTATAGAGCTAGAAAAAATATTTGGGGAATGACTGAACAAGTAGTGGTATATGAATGTAATGGAATATTATTGTTCCATAAGAAATGATGAGCAGACAGATTTCAGAAAAAAAAACTGGAAAGACTTACATGAACTGATGCTGATTAAATGAGCAGAACCAGGAGAACATTGTACACAGTAATGGCAACATTATGCCATGATCAAGTATGATAGACAACTCTTTTCAGCAATACAATGATCCACAACAATTCCAAAAGACTTGTGATGGAAAATACTATCCACACCCAGAGAAAGAACTATGGAGTCTGAATCCAGATTGAAGCATGATATTTTCACTTTTTTTTCTTTCTCATGGTTTTCCCCCTTTTTTTCTGATTCTTTTTTCAGAACACAGCTAATGTGGAAATATGTTTAACATGATTGTCCATATGTTCTATATCAGATTTATTGCTTTCTTGGGGAGGGGGAAGGAAAGGGAGTGTGGGAGAAAAAATTGCAACTCAAAATCTTACAAAAATGAATGTTGAAAACTATCTTTACATGTAATTGGGAAAAATAAAATACTATTAAGTGCAAACAATTTTTAAAAATCTCACATAAAGTCTCACCTTCAGGAAGTCTTCTCTAGTCCTCCTTGATCTTAGCAGACTCCCTCTGAGCTTCCCCCCCAATTTATCTGGTCTATATAATGTTTATATATAGTTTTTTTAAAAAAAATACTCTCTCTCCCTTTAGACTCTGAGTTCCTTGAGTGCAAGGAACTTGACTTTCTTTATATTCCCATTGTTTAGGACAAAGGCTGGCACATAATAGATCCTAATGCTGGTTGATTGACTGATTCTTATGATTTCAGAGAAGATTTCGGATACACTTAGACTATAAATCTCAGAAATAGCCATTTTCTCCCTGACAAGACTCCCTAGAAGCTGAAAGGAAGGTTATATGATTGTAACCACTTCTGAGGATTAGTATAACTTGTGAAGATCTCTATTAGTTACTCTGACTGGGCCATCAGGGAGTTTAAAGTTAGAGATTAGATATTCTTTGCAACATTCTGCTTCCAGATGTGTAAAACACAATAATGTTTTATCAAAATCCATTTCCTGGGTTCTTATGCTTTTTTTTGTTTGTTTTATACTCACCCTCCCCACAGTACCTATTATTATGCTAGGCACGGTGCTCAACAAATATTTTAAAAAAAAAAAAGAGGGTGCAGCTGGTGGCAGAGAACAGCCTTAGTCCAAATCTTCCTTTAGGCTGCCTTGACTCTAAGTCACATTTTCAATTTCAAAGTTGATTTATTTCAGTTGAATTGTTGAATTTCTTCCTCTCTTCCTTCCTTTCTCTTTGCTTTTTTCTTTAGTCTTCTTTCTTTTTCTTTCTCTTTTATTTCTTTCTTCCCTTCTCCTATCATTCTTCTCTCCCTTTCTTTCTTCCTCCTTCCCTCCTTTTCTTCCTCTTTCTCCCTCCTTTACTCTCCTCATCCCCTCTCCCTCCTTTCATTCACTCTTACCCTTCTTCCCTTCCTCCTCTCCTTCCTTATTCCCTTTCTCCTTCCCTCTTTCCCTTTCTGCCTTCCTTCCTTCTTTTGTTTGCTTGCTTTTTTCCTTCTATCATCCTTAACCCAGACTAAATTTACCATCCCTCCATCGTTCAGAAAACTTCAAAAAGTCCTCATTGCTTATTGAATAAAGTTAAAACTCCTTAGCCTGACATTCAGTTTTCCATAATCTAGCTTCAAACTCCATTTTTCTGCCTATCTCATATGACTTCCTTCCACATAATCTACACTCTACTCAAACTGTTCAACTCATCTTTCCTTCAGAACATCTATTCTTTGCTATTTATAATCCATGCCCTTCTCTCACAATATTCTCTCTCCCCTGCACTTCTTTAATTTCTAGATAGAACTCAAAAGCAGGGTTCAAGTTCCACCATTCAGAATGTTTCTATCACTCAGTCAATCAACAAGTATTTATTGAGTGCTTTTAATGTTGTAGACTTTGTTCTAAGTACTAGGAACATAAAGACAAAAGTGGAAATAGTTTCTACCCTCCAGGAACTAATATTTTAATGAAGCAAACAATACACACATATATAAGCATATTAAGAATATAAGTAAAATGATTAAAAGGTAATATGGGAAGGGAGGCCTCTTGCACCTGGGAAAATCAGGGAAGGTTTTCTGACAAGGTAGCATTTTATGGAGTTCAGAAAGCCACGATGAGAAGGGAAAACATCCCATACATGGGAGACTGAAATATCATAGAATCATAGATTTAAAGCTAGAACGGATCTTAGAGGATATCCAGTCCAAACTCTCATCTTACCAATGAAGAAACTTCATCATGGACAAGTGAAGTGACTTGCCCAGTATCACAAATCTAGTAAGTTTCTGAGCCAGGATTTGAAGTCATGTAGTCCTGATTCTGCATACAGCCCTCCATCCATTGTGCTGCTTATAGCTGCCTATAGTCACCTTTGACCTCTTATAATTTTTTAGTACAAGTCTTATATTCTTCCTTATTTCCCTACTAGACCATTTTTTTTTTGAGAACAGGGGTTGGGGCTTACTCATATTCACATCTCCTCTAGTACCAAATGGAAAGTTTTACATATAGAAGAATCTCCTAAAAATATCTATTCAATGGAATTGGTATTCTGTAGAATTAGAACCCTCAAGGAGCGAGTAATAGAACATTCTTCCTTTGCCAACAATACACAATGATGAGTTATAGACGGGTCTAAAATGTGTTGGGATAGCATTTGGTGGAATGTTGATGTTACTCTTCTTGGGCAATTGGAGAAGTCTCAATAAATTAGGCCCTTTTTAAAAGCAAGACTGTTAAGTTAAATTTTGTCAAGTATTGAGTGAAGACTTCACAAGCCATTCATTTTCTTTTATTTTTTCCCAGTATGAAACAAGTCATTAGATGAGAAAAATTTGTCAGGGATGAAGTAGGGAGTCTTTGTCCTTCCTTCAGAAGTATTCCTACCCCAGCCCACACATATAAACCTTCCCTACCTCTCTATAGCACCAGAATGGTTCCTGTACAGAAACCTTTCATATCAGTTCTTCTGGATGTATGCTGATTGGGGGTTTGGATGTTACATGATCATGTCATCGATTAGTCCAAGAAAACAAACAAACCAGGAACTGGGGTATCATAGGCTCTAGGGCGTTAAGAGAGTCTTCATTGTCCGTTTAGGCATCATTGACCATTTTGAATGTGAGCCTTTTAGGAAAAACCGATGAGTCTTTTTCATTCTTCGGGACAGGGGTTTGCTTTCTTCCAGGTCATTCTTTATCTGAAGAGTGAATAATTCAAATACTACTATTTAAGTCTTTCAATTTTTTGGCTGAGTGTCATGGTTTTCCATATCTCCATTTCTAGCACTCTTTGAGCAGTTAGTCTGAATTTTGTGGGAATAAATCCAGTTTAATTTATAATTAATTCTGACATAATGTGTTGACCTTATTTTGAAGTCATTTCACATCAATGTGATTTTTTGAATATTTCTATAAAAAGCATAGATTAGCATAAGGACCATTTAAAATGCTATTTTAAACTAAATGAATATTCACATTCAATCTTATATGTTTTTAAGAGGGAAGCTTTTTTTTTCTTCTTCTTCTGTTCCTATTTGGAATAAATATTAGACAAGTTAGAACAGAAATATAAAAGGGACTTGGAAAGAGAAGTTTTGATGTGGATGGTTCTAACTTTTAAACACTTGGCAATCTTCCGGTAATTTAGTCAGGTGCCTGGCTTCACCTTAGGAAGGGTGATTAAGGATTGACATACTTGGAAATGATACCCCACTAGAGCTTTCAGTGGTAAGAAAAATCACATTAACATGACTCAGCGGGTGGTAGAAAACTTTTCTGTGCTTGGGAAAACAGAGCTGGAGGAAGAAGTTATCAGCATGTTGATGATATTTGCAGATGACACCCAAAGAAATGATAGCAATATCAGGGAGTCCCCAGAAGCACTAGGATTTGACCTAAAGAAAGGAAGACTATGCCTAGGGGAGCAAATGAGAAACCTGGGAAAATGTAGTGCTACAGATCTGGAAAATTCATCAGTGAAGGAGAGGTTTAGCAAGGTCCAGTTTATTATTCATGCCAAGGAAGGTAGAAGTATCACTGTAGTGGAACAGATTGAAATAGTCAAAATAATTTGTGCACTAGAAAGGCATACATAACCTCCCCCCCACACACACACAAACAACTTTAAATATAAGCTTTTTCTTGTGTTCAAAAATCCCTTGGCATAGCCACTGGGCAGTGACTTTATTCCAGATTATACATAATGCTCTGTCTTACCTTCATCATATGGACATGAAAAGACTTCAAAATAAGGTCAACCCATCATGTCAGAATTAAATATAAAATCAAGCCAGATTTGTTCCCATAAAATTCAGACTAAAAGATCAAGGTGTGCTGGAAATGGGGATTTGGAAAACAATGACACTCAGCTGAAAAAAAGTGAAGGAACCAAATGGTATCATTTTCATCTTGACTTGTATGTGAATTGGACTTAAATGAGGCAGAGACCCTTAGAGTCAAGCAAAGAACTCAGCCTCACTCTCTCTTCCAGAGTCATCAAAGTCCAGTAGCAAGACAAAAGACAACTGGTGAAGAACTGGGATACAGTGGATGACCTTGGCATCTTTGATATCTTACCAAGTTCTAAGTGCTCTACAATACTTACTGTAGCTGTCCTCAAGGCCATCCAAACAAATTGTTCTCATTTGCTCATTCCACTAGAAGAAGTCTTCACATGTTTGGGATAGGCATCCCTCTAACTTACCAATGGGTTTAAAGTCTTTCAGCTATCCTCAACTTGGTTTGCCCCATCTACTAAGACAATTTTAATAGAGTGTGGCTGCTGCACATACTACAGCTTCTTGGAGCCATAGGTGAGAGTTGGGTGACAGGTAGACACCAAAAGTGGATGAGCAGCCCTGAAAGGGATTGGCAAGCCCTCACACCAGAGGAGCTAGCCCTCCCTGAATACCCCATACACCCCACTTAAATGGTAGCAAGTAGTTCATTTTCCACCCAAATGTTCATAATTTAGATGTGGATACTAGCTTCAGCTTTTCAAATTGGGGGCACTACTTGTATTCTTGTATACTTGTATTGTTTGTGCTGCCAACAACCTTCTGCATTAAGTAGTAAAGATATTAATATTCTCATTTCATGTTCAAGAAACTGGAACATAGAGAGTCTGAGTGTTATTACAAAGCTATTGAATGGCAGAATAAGACTAGAACCTAGCTCCTCTGACTTGAAGGCCAGAATCTTTGTTTCTGCTCAGCATTAACTCACTTCTATCATATAATTTCTCATAATCAGCCCCTGGAAAAGAAGGGGTCTGGGTATAGCAACTTTAGAGAAAAGTGAGAATTGAGAGATTAGTGACTGACATTGTTATAGATGAATTTGCCACAAATTATACAAGAGCTACCACATAGCAAGGAAGCATTACAGCATGGTAGAGGGATAAGATATTCCTTCAGTACTTCATCCTATTAAGACCTTGGGCTTGGGCTATTTGATTCACCTGAATATTTTTATTAAGGAAAAAATATTGATATTTGAGAATAATATATGGAATAGAAGACCTGAGTGAAGAAAAATTATAAGTCACACACAAACACACACACACACAAACACATATATAATAAGTGTGAAGGATTTGTAGGACAGAGTTTGATATACACAAACACACACAGACACACACATAGATACATGTATGTGTGTATGCATACATATATAGCTCATACACATGCATCCATATAGACACATGTATATCACACGTGCATACATATATATCTGTATAATCATATGCACATATATATGTGCATATATATACATTCATAAAAGAGAGGCAATATAGTATACTGAATGGAGAACTGACCTTGAAATTAGCAAGAAAAAGGTTTCCATTCCTGTCTCTGACACCTAATTAATATATGGTCTGGGAAAGTCAGTTAATTGATCAATGCTGTAGGCAACTATAAGTTTGCATAGAAGATGCTGACCAGCATTGCTAGAGGAGGTTTCCCCACTGGGGAGTTCACTATACCAATGAAATCACAAGTCTCTCTCTCTCTGTCTCTCTCTCTCTCTCTCTGTGTCTCTCTCTCTCTCTCTCTCTCTCTCTCCATTTATACACACATGCATACATGCACAAATATGTATATATTCATATATAGGAATGTATGCATATGCATATATGGGCATATAGACACACATATTAAATATTTGTAATGTTTATATGTGTTTAAATATACATACATTTCTAAGGATTTTCTAATTATGACATTTCTATAAATGTCAAAATATGTATGTTACCAAATATAATATTAAACTATATAGATATAAGCAACTTTTCTAAAATGTTGAAAACAAACACACACACACACACACACACACATACATACACACCTATATAAGCATATAGGTGTATATATATATATATACATATATACAAATTATAGATGGACTAAAGTTATTTTTAACATGCACAAATGGATAAAAGCAAGAAAGTGAAAATTAAGGCAGAATTTAAAAAGAAAATAACATCATGAGAGGTGATAGATTCATTTTTAGTCTCCCAAATGAAATGGAAGAAGATCCATTTATCTCTCAGGTCATGAAAAACTAGACAATTTATAGTAAGAAAAGTTACTATGAGCCTTCAACTTCCCAATGAACAGAAGGGAAGTGAAAAAAAAAGCGAAAAAGCTCAAGTGGGTGCCCTATTGGTGTTCCACCAAAGAGCTGGTATCATAAAAATAACTTGTAAAAAATGCCATGGAATTCTGGGAGCCTGTCATCCTTAGACCAGGTTTTCCTATGTAATCAATTGTTATAAACAAGCCACTCAGCTGTTAGCCATTAGTTCAGTCTGAGAGATGAAGCGAAAAGGATATTTATTCTAGAATTTGTCAGGGCACTTCAGTGAACATGAATAAAGTTCTAACCAGTCCTGAGATGATGAATGGGCTGCCTAGCAACCACTTTAACTAGTTCCCTTGGGACTCTCCATCTATGGAAAATTGGGTGGGTTTCTGTTCTTTTCAATTGTTTATTTGTTTGTATCATAGCTTCTGGAACATTCACAACTAGTCTGGTCACTGGCTATAGCCATGAATCTTGAAATGTGGATCAGGATGAGGCAAAATCACATTGAGATTTTACCCTTGCTATGAGGGTATGGATTGGGGGAGGGAGCTATAAGTACTTGCCGAATGGCACCATCAGCAGCAGCTCTAACTGTTCACTCAGGAAGTCAGAGGTAATAATGCAAATTGAAGTCAGGTGCGGCTGCTACTTATCATGTACAAGCACATGCACCTCTTTGTTGAAAACATGCAAATCTAATTTGAAGTAATAGCCCTGGCTCGACAAACTCCAGGATCTCCAGTGAAATGTTTGACAGGGAAGAATATATGTTTGTGGCATTGTTTGACCCAGGATTCAAGGGCAACTTCGAAATCATACATCGACTCAATGGAGCCATAGATCACTGGGAAGATGTTCTTATAAAGAAAATGTGGCAGGCTGGGTCAGCCTCCTCCTTTCTGACTTCCTGGTTAAGGAACAGCACAGCTCGTAAAGCATTCATTGTATATTTCAATAGGATGTACTAGCATGAAAAAGTTCTGGTAGAGGAATTGGAGAAGGGGAGACAGATAGTCAGACAGACCGAGACAGAGACAGAGACAAAGAGAAAGAAACAGGCAGAAAAGTAGAGATGTTGATTATAACTGCACGGATTTTAAAGCTCCAAATAGAGTGGATGTTTCCATAAATATATAAGAAAAATAGAAATGCATTCCAAGTTTGACTACGTTTCCATGGTACAATCTTTATACTTTTGTAGGTCGAATTTCAGGGTTAATGATGTGTTAATGAGACTGTGAGAATCAGTGGAGAAATTGAGAGTCATAGGTGAGAGACAAGTGCTAGTGGGACTAGATTTTGATGGAGAGGTTATTATAAAAATGAGACATTCAGGACCATAAATCCCTCTCTTCTCACTATAGGGAGTTGGAATTTGGTTTTCTTGTTTTGGTTTTTATACTCATCAAATTAACAAAGATAATAGAAAAGGGAAATGACAGTGGTTTTGTCAGTGGTCAATCAACAAACATTTATTAGTCACTGTGCTAAGTATGAGGGGTACAAAGACTTTTTTTTTCTTTAAGTCTGCATTGCCTGATAAAGTTAAGGGTGTAAAGCAGAGAATTTTGCAAACATAAGGTGAAATGTTATCTCAGCTGCTAATGGACTGATATTTTATGATCCTCATTAATGGCAACCCAGAGGCAGCCTGGCATAGGAGCTAGAGTGTTGGGCTCACAGTTTGGGAGACCCATCCTATCCTGACACTAGCTTTGCATTCCTGGGTAAATCATTTACCCTCTATCTACCTTAGGTAAAACCCTAGGACTGGCCTATCATCAATCAATGATTTAATAAAATTGTATTGTTTATTTTGTGCTCAGCACACACTAGGCACTTAGAATAAAAAGGATAACAGGTCAGGTACATATAAAAAGATATACCAAATTTCTATACAATAAACAGGAATAAGGATTGTACATGTGCTTGCACTACTATAGGGAATTTCCAGGTGAGGAAATTCATTCTACTAATGTTGGTTGACAGCTTTTTCTGCAGCTTATAATCTTAGAGAGTCTCCCAGAGCATTGAAAAGTTCAGTGATTCACCCTGGGTCACCTATGACAAGTATATGTCAGAGGGGGGACCTGTTCTCTAGCCACTGCCCCCTGTTGTCTCTTTATTCAGAGGCTATAGCTGTATAATAAATACAAGGTCTTTTATGAAGAAAGGGGTAGAGGCATCATTTATATCTCCACTTATCAGCTGAGGTGTCATATAGAAGGTAATGGTTGAGCTGAGTTTTATACATTATAGCTGGAGTTCGATATTCACTGGTGAAGGGAGTTTCCATACTAGGAGCTCTCCATGGTGCCAGACCTAAATCCATTCTGTACCTTCTTGTTCCTGTTCTTGTTCTTCATCATCATCATCATCATCATCATCACCAAAGCTACTATAATAATATAATAATAGCATTTACTTTGTGCCAGGAACTTTGCTAAGCACTTTACAATTATCCTCTCAGTTGAACCTCACAAAAACCCTGAGAGGTGGGTATTATAATTATATTCATTTTATAGATGAGGAAACTGAGACAAACAAAGGTTAAGTCAGTTGACCAGGGTCATATAGCTAGTAAATTTCTAAAGCCAGATTTAAATTCAAGTCTTTCTTACTCCAGGGCCAGCACTCTATCTTTATTTTTAAATTGTATCTATTTTTTTTTAAATTGAACTTTGAACAGTTGCACTGAATAATTTTCCTGTTGGAAAAAAAGTATGTGATCTATCCATTATTATCCTTTTGTGCCCAAGCTGATTAATGCCAGGCAGAGCAAGTAGGTTAAGTATTCCAGTTGAAAATAAATTATAAAACCTGATTCACCTTATTGGAGAATGATTCTCAGATACAGATAAGCTTATAGAGAATAGTTAGCACTTCACATGCTCAATGCAGTGCGTGGATTTTGTGCATGACTCCTCACTGATGGAATATTCCTTGGGAAAATGCTTTCTGATTTTGGGGGGATGTTAGGAGAAGTTGTGAATTATTTAGATAAATAAAAGCATCAAATGAGGGTTATCTTCTCAATGTAGAAAGGATTCGTTTTTTAATGAGAAAAAAACTTGCAAAGACAGTTTACCTGTTGTCCCCCAATTAGAGAGTTAGCTCTTTGAAAGTAGGGACTTCCTTCTTTTCTATCCCATCCCCAGCATACACTGAGTGCTTATTTTTCATTCATAAAATAATGGGAAGGACCTCAGAGGTCATCTGGTCTGTACTATTGTTTTATAGATGAAAAAAACTGGGGTCTAGGGAAGGCAGTTAAGTGACTCAACCCATGATCACATGCTGGTAATGAACACTAGAGGGGAAGTTTAAGCCCAGATACTATTACTATAGTTACAGAGATCTTTCCACTAAATTACTAATTCTTGCCACAGGTAAATTGCCTAGTTATTATTTTCCTTTTTTCTGGTATTTTCATTTATTCAGGCCTACCTGAGGACTCGGAGAATAGCTGTCTTCTAAAAACCCAACATTTTTATTTTTGTGGTATTTAAACAAAGAAAAGAGTACATCTCATCCTCCCCTCCTTTGTTAACTATCAATATGGCTACACTTGTTTATTATGGCAAGCAAAAGTAGAAACATTGTCAAGGTCATCAAACTTAACCCCAAGAAGATAGATAGAAAGATATATTGATAGTTAGACAGATGATAGATAGATGTGTGTGTGTGTGTGCGTGTGAGAGAGAGAGACAGAGACAGGGAGAGACAGAGATAGAGAGGAAAGAACATTTATCAAGTGCTTACTGTGTGGCAGGCACTATGCAAAGCACTGGGTCTACAAATATAAGAAAACAAGACAGTCCCTACTTTCAAGGTGTTTATATTCTAGTAGAGGAAGACAAAATATAAGGGGAAGCTGGCAAGTGGGAGTGGAGTAGAGGATATGGAGGTATCTCTAGGTGGGCAAAGTTACTGGTGAGGAGGTAGGGTAAAGCAGAGGTTGAGTTGAGCTGGGAGTAATGTGAGCATAGCTGTGTTCCCTCATGAAAATGAAGAGATGAAAAAAGTTCCCCTCTCTCCTTTCTTTGTAGAGGTGAGGGGTTTGGGGTTTGGTACATTGCCTATTTTGACAGACTTGGTTGATGAGGTATTTAGTTTTGGTCAACTATATTCTTTTTTTCTTTTTTCATTTATACTTTGTTAGAAGGAGTAACTCTAGGTGGAGGAGGAAAGTAATACATTTGGAAATGAATATTAATAAAATACATTAAAATTTAAATAAAACAAAAATACTAATAAAGGTAAAGAATTTCTGAAAAGAAAGCCCCTCAGAGCCCATCTAGTCCTAGCTATGATACCTATCTAAAGGAATTACTCCTTTTACAGCACTCCCATCAAACTATCATCTAGCCTTTGCCTGAAGAGCTCTGACATGGGAGAACCCACCATCTCTCAGGCTGACCCATTCCACTTTGTGGTACCTCTAATTGTTAAGAAGCTTTTCCTATAATAAGCCCAAATTGCCCTCTTGTTCCTTTTTTTTAAATGTATGAGTTTTATTGCAAAGATTCTTCAAAACAAAAGTAATCTGAAAATGGAAGCCATACCAGAGATCTCACTTGTACCACTCTCACACATGAACCCAGTCAACATTAATAGGACCCTACCCATGGATAAAGAGAGAATATTTGATGGTACACTTGTGAAAGGGCAACCAAAAGCCCTTAGACTAGAGTCTGCTGAGGAATGGGAGTATAAGGTGCTCCCTGACAAACAAGATGGGTGAACCAGCAAGAAGGCACATCCCTGTCACATGCCCATGGACTATGGGAACCAGGCATAGGATCTATGAGCAGCTGCTAACTTAATCTCCAGGACCTACTTTCCAATCTGCTGGCTAAGGAAGAGGACCTACACAGGAACCACCAGGGGAAGCTGGACAGACACATATATCACCTGTCATCTTTGCAAAAACTTCACCGAGTTTCAAATTGGATTTGGAAGAATACAAAAGGCCCACAGAGAAAGAGAGAAAAGAGCCCTGTGGGAGAGGTTATCCAGCCCAGCTACCCAGGGCAATGCGTCCTATTTCATCTTAAAATAACCCAAACAGGAAAAAATGCTCCCAAGCCCTAAAAGGGGCAAGTCAAGCAGTGGGGTGCATTAAAAACAATTCAAAGAGGGAAGAAATGGCTTCGCCTGCCTGGGGCTGGGGTCTACAAGGCACCAAAAGCACTGGATCAGGCAACCAACAGCAAAAGCCCTACTTCCTGTGTTCTGAGGACAATTGCGCTTCGTGCACTCAGTGTTTCTAGTTCTTGCTCTCTCAGGCCAGGTGGAACAAATCTGATTCCTCTTCTAGAGGACAGCTCTCCAAATAACTGAAGACAGTGGTCGTGCTCCCCCACCTCCATGTCTTCTAACCCTTTGGAAACTTCCCTAATCTCTTCAAACTCTCCTCATGTGGTATAAACTTGAGGCTTCTCACCATCCTGGATACCTTCCTCTGCATACTCTGCAGCTTGTCTTTCTTAAAATGTAGCTCCTAGAACCAAACACAATTGTCCAGATACACTATGAGAGCAAAAATGATTTCTAAAGCATTAAAGAAAAAAAAATGGCTACAGAAACCATCCCCTCTTTTCTCCTTGACCTCTCCAGTAAGACAATCATGTTGTGGTCATACCCAAACACCAGGGATATATTTATACCCTGGGTTTAGTAGATAATAATAATAGTTGATGTTCACATATAACACTGTAAGGTTTGCAAACAACTCTGTGTACATGACCTCAATAGATCCTCACAATAATCCTGCAGATAGTGTCTTCTTTCCTAGATCCTTTGTAATTAATTTGGGTATTTATGATAGTCAAAATGACTTAGTCGATCAAAGTTGTTCTTAAAACAATACTGCTGTTTTTGTACGCAATGTTCTCTTGGTGCTACTCATTTAGCTCTTCATTATTCTGTGCAAGTCTATCCATTTTTTTCTAAAATCAAGGAGCTCATCATTTCTTATAGCACAGCAGGATTCCATCATGATCATATACTACAACTTGTTCAGCCATTCCCCAATTGATAGGCATCCCTGAAATTTACATCTCCATCCAAAAAAGAATTGATATATAGAAGCATATATAAATTGATTTATGGTATATATATATATACCTACATACACACACACATGCACACATACATACATATGTGTATGTGTTTATTTGTATCTAATGTCTCTAGGATGGGGAGGTAGGGAAGAAAAAAAAGGAAAAAATAAATTTATATGATAACTTTACTACATATTTAATAGGAATAGCAAGTTGTCCATAATAGATTTGCAGTTTCATGTGCAATCATCTTTTTTTTATTCTAATATGTTATGGAAATGATTGACTGATTTCATAAATTTAAAATGAAATAAAACCCCCAAAATCCTGTGAGTTGATTGCTATTATAATCCCAATTTTGCAGATAAGGAAATTTAGGTTGAAAGTAGTTAAGTGGCTTGCAAAAGATCAATCAACTAGTAAACTTTTATAAAGGGATTCCAACCCAGAACTTCCCATCTTTAATTCTAGTTCTTTGGCCAATAAGTAAACCACCCTACCTCACCCCAAATCAGTCTTCCACCTTGTCTTTTAGAGCCCTGTAATTGTGTTTTTCTTTTGTGTGTTCTGACAGGAAAGAATTCAACTCAGTCAATTTTTTGCATTTGAAAGATATTAAAATTTCATTCTTTGAGATGTTCAAAGAAGTCTCTTCAAAATAGTAAATAATTAAATTGTTCCAATAACACTGGAGGTCTGATTGGGTTGTATTTACAAGAGGAAAACCATTTGCCTTTTCTCTCTGAAAGGCTCATGGGTTCCTTAGCAAAGTGAAAATGTCCATCCACACAGGAAATCTTCCAGAAAAAAAAATGTAAAGTTCTTCTTTAAACATTGCTTCAAAAATAATTTCTGTGGGCATATTTCTAAAATTGACTTACATGTTCTTGAATTCTTAAATAGTGTGGTCATTATAATTTAAACTTCTCTTGATTTCATTGAAATTTAGTGCTAGAAGGAAACTTGAAACCATCTTTCTAGTCCAAAATCATTTTACGTTAGAATATAAGTTCCTTGAAGTCAACGACCCTTTGCTTTTGTCTTTGTATTACTAGTGCTTAGTATTGTTCCTTTGCACATAAAAGATGCTTAATAAATATTTGTTGAATTCTTTTGAATTATCTATGATTGAGTCTCAAAAACATGAACTGACTTCCTCATTAACACATAGGTAGTTTGTATAAACCAATCAGTCAACAAGCATTATTCAGCACCTACTATTAACCAAGTACTGTACTGGGCACTGGAGATGCAAAGAGAAAAATGGAACAGTCTTTGTCCTCAAGGAGTTTGTATTATGTCAAGGAAAATAATATGTACACACGGAAGTAGAGGCATATTTTGCAAAGCTTTATTTTAAAAGTAATTTGGGGTGGTAAATTTTTTGCTGAATGCTTAATTGGTCATCAATAATTAAATGGTATTTCCACCAAAGTGGTGTGGCATAAAGTACATAGAAAGACAGCCCCAGAGTCAGGACAGCCTAAAGCTTCATTCACATTCCTGACATATATTAGCTGTGGTTTCTAGGCATATCCCTTAACATTTTGATGTCCTAAGGCTGTAAGTTGCAGAGCAGTTGCAGAGCTCCATTGGCTCAGGGAGTTTCCTCATTGTGGAGCTCCTAACGATGATGTAATTGCAAATCCAGATGAGAATAAAATCCTTCAGAGTAATCAAGGTATACCAGAAGGCAGCCACTAAAGGTGGGAGAGAATCCAGGCGTGTTTCATTTGTTCCTATGCTGCTGTATTATTGGAATTGGTATTTGTGTTCTCTAATTTTTTTTCACCCTGGCCAAAGGTCCAGTGACCTCATCCTAGTGATGTTCCTAAAGATCTATGTGGTGTGCTCCCACTTGAAAAATTGATTTGGAGTTTCAAACTAAGTAGTCTATAGCAATATATTAACATCAAGATCTCCTACAAAGAGGATCTGGATCTTTTTTTTCTCTTGCAAATTGCAGATTAAGCTATAATTTTATCATAAATTATGATAAAATTCCCTCTGATTTTGTTGTATGTTGTACAAAATTAAGCGTAAAGCAAATGTAGTCTTGAAAAGATTGCCTCTCCCATGGGGGGGGGGGAGGTATGTTAAAGAGCAGGAAAGAACACGATAATTAAAAGCCAGCCGTCTTAGGGAGGTGATGGATTCTTTGTACAGTAGAAATGCATAATCATCAAGGAGTTTTATCTCCCTCTGAATGCTACATAACATCGGCATGTGTAAATGCCAACACACCTGCTTGAACATTGAGAAAAACACAAAGACTCCATCATTCATTCTCCTATCAGGCTCCATTTTTACCCCGAGGTGCTGCAGGCACTCATGTAATCTCGGCATATTTTAAGACATTCAACACCTTGTTTGAGTGTTCCCATGCCAGAGAGGATTATTCCAAATAATTGCCTGGAGTGGTGCCTCTGTACTTCAGAGAAAACCCCCAGCCTAGTGTTTATTGCAGAGGGAGAGGCACATCTCTTTGAATAGACATCCCAATCATAATCCAATTTTTCACCCCTATCCTCAAGGGAAGCAAATAGGATGTGAGAAAGGTAAGTAAGTGCTGGCTGCTGGCTACATTAAGCAAACTGTCCTAGAAGGGAAGGGATGGGGTAGAAAAGGTCAGTGAGTAGAAAACCAGATGTAGGAAATGGACAATACTGATAATTCATGAAATTGATGTGGGGAAAAAATATGTCTTGAAGTCTAATTTCTGGTTAAGCGTGTGTGCATGTAGCTGAAGACAGAATTTGTCCCCAGGTGAATATGAAGAAAAACCATCTTCAGAAAATATTTTTGCCTCTTGTGTTGTTTTTCTTTGGTCCCAAATGTATGCTTTTCATGGAAACTCACTCATTATTTGTTGGGTATGAACCTGACCAACATGGTTAGATAGGAGGAATAGTTCCTACTCCACCCCAATAACTGCAGATACTGATAGAAACAAGGCTAGTTTTTAAAGTTGATTTTAAGACAATAAATACAAGTACAGAAATGTAAATGGGAAAGAAATGGAATACTATGTAGTTATGCTAACCTCTCTTGGCCCTAGAAGCTAGATGAGGAAATGCATTCCCAAATTTTCATTGGAGAAGTGGGAGATAAGTTGTAGAATATTTTATATGCTCTCTGAGTCTACTAAAATTTATATTATCTACTCTCCACTGGGCCTTCATTGGAGGAAGGCAACCCTTTTGCTCTCTTCTAATTGATTATACTTCCCACAGTGGTTGTTCTAAATCTTTTCTTCTCTTCCAAGTATTTCTCATCACACCTCTTATCACCTTCTCAGCAGAAGAACTTATCTCACACTTTATTGAGAAAAAGAAAAATAGAAGCTATTTTTCTGCAGCTCCCTCTTCTCCCCTACTCAACATCTGAGAGTTTCTAAATATCATTCTTTGCTCTCTATTGTTTTACTCCTTGGTGTTGTGGACTGAGTGGAAACCTTTGATTCCAGAAGACCTGGTTCCTGTTCCTTCCCTGCACTTTTTGAGTCTCAGATGCCTCATCTGTAAAGTAAGAGTATTGGAATAGATGTCCCTTACAACTCTAAATGTATGATCTTATGATCCAATCTGAAAAAGAAGTGGCCACTCTCCTTGTCAAGGCCAAAGCCTTGACTTGTATCCGTCATCTCACCCCATCATGTCTTCTCCAATAGATATTCTTCATAATCATCCCTACTCCCATAACTACAATCTTCAATTTCATTGCATCTGCTTGTCCTTCTGTCATGCCTGCAACCACACTCAGGTTTTCCAATCCATAAAAATCTTTCATTTGACTTTTCCATTCTCTGGCATCAGCATGCTAATTTCTTTCACAGATTCCTAGAACAGCTTTGGTAGACATATTCCTCCACCATCCTTTCCTCTCATTCTCTTGCAGCCCTTCAGAATCTAGCTCCTCACTTTATCTCTCAACTGAAACCATTCTCCCCAAATTTTGGAATGACCTCTTAATTGATAAATCAGATGTCCTTTTCTCAATGCTAATAATAGTAATAATTGATAGCATTGATAGAATCTTTTAAGATTTGCCAAGTGCTTAACACATATTATTGACCTTCATGTAGCATTTGACACAGTTGACTACTGCCTCCTACCCTCTTCTTAGAGATTCTTCAATATGGGTTTTGATGATACTGGTATTTCTTCATTCTACTCAAATTCATCAACTTGCTCCTCCTCAGATTGCTTTGCCATATTATTATTCACTGGTCTGGGTGGTACAATGGATGGATCATGGGAGCTAGAGCCTGAAAGACCTGATTTCAAATCCAGCCTCAGTCATTTATTAACTATGTAACCCTGGGCAAGTCACTCAAGCTCCTTCTGCCTCAGTCCCTTCATCTATAAAGTTGATAAAATAATAGCTCTTACCTTCTACAATTGCTTTGAGAATCAAATGAGATATTTGCAAAGTGCTTTGCTGACCTTGAAGTACCATTTAAATAAATATTAGATATTCATGGTCTCTCCCCTAATTGTTAGTGTACCCTCAAGGCTCTGTTCTAGGCCTTTTTATCTTCTCTCTAATCTTTCTCAGTGACCTAACAAGCTCCCATGGATTTAATTATCTCTGTGCACCTAGCTTCTGTCTCTCTCCTGAGCCTCGGTGCTGAATTACCAGTGGCTTATTGGACATTTTGAACTAGATAACCTGTATGTCCCAAACTCACACGTCCAAACTAGAAGTCACTATCTTTACCTTTTAACACACTTTCCCCTAACTTCCCTATTCCTGTTGAGGACATGATTATTCTTTTAGACACCCAACCCTGCAACCTCAGTATCATCCTTAACTCCTCATTCTTAGCCCTCACATCTTATCTGTTGCTGATCTTGTGCTTTTGATCTCTCAACATCTCAGTATCCATCACCTTATCACAACCCACATAGAGCCCCCACCCTATTTGGGCCCTTATTATTTCTCATCGGGGGGGGGGTTCTTAATAATTTTTGTGTCCTGGGCACCTTTGGCTAACTAGAAAAACCAATGGACCCCTTCTAGGAATAATGTACTTAAATAATTGAAGGAAATGCTAAATTGCAGTTGGCAGTTATTGAAAATAAAGATGGAATTTTTCCTCATCCAAGTTTATGGGAGTCTCCTGAAATCCACCCACAGTTCCATTGGGAGTCCATGAACCCTAAGCCATTAAACTGTCTCTGATCTAGGGCCATCAGAATAGCTCCCTAATTAGTCTCCTTGTCCTAAAACTCTCTCTTGTTCAATTCACCCTCCATATGGTCGCCAAGTGAATAGTCTGGTAGCAAATAGTGTTCTCCATGTGTGTAGTGAGGTTCCACATATTGCAAGAGCTGTTGTTGTATGTGTGACTTGAAGAGAGGCAGAATAGGTACCTTCCAACAGCTCCTCGAGGGAGTTTTTTGTCCATGCTTAGAGGAGAAGAAGAAGATTGGGACCTGAGGCCATCATTCTGCTTTCCTCAGAGTACCCTTTCCTCAGGGTACTATGCTAGCAGTATATCTATCTGTTGCTTTGCAAATTAAGCTAGGGGATGTGATTGGGTTTGTGCTAACTTTTGATAATTTTGTTATGTTAGGGTAAAGGAGGACCCTAAGCTCTATGTCCAAAGTTCAGTTCCTTTGAAACCTAATGATAGTTCCATGATGAACACATAAAGAATGGCAAAGAAGCCCATTTATCCAAATTGTAGCAAAACAGAAATCAGAGAAGGTATACATAGGAGAATATATACCAGAATATACAGAGTGAAGGAGCTCTCCCAGTAGGAGCAAAGTATCTCAACTAAGCAAGAAAGAGAGTCCTGGATCTCACCCAAGAGGAAAATCCTCAAAGTCTCTACTGTAACAAGCTGAGAATAGGGATATGATGGGGATGGCCAGCTTTTCTTCCCAAAGTGTTTTCTTTCAGCAACCTGAGGTGAGGTTGGCCTCTTCTATCTTCTCTCTTGAAGCTAAAAGACAACTAAGTACTATGGAAAGAAGACTCTGGCTTGTAGAGACCCAAAGAAGGACTCTCACTGACTGAAGCTCTCACCTCTCACCAATTCCACCCACCCCTCACATAGGAGAGAGCCTTCATCTCTACCAATAAAGGGAGAGTCGAATGCCAATGGACCTTAGGACGGGGGTCACATTCCTACAGCACAGATTTAAATCCCTTATACCATTGCTCAGTAAGCTCCAGTGGCTCCCTATTACCTATAAGAATAAATACAAACTACTCTTTTTGCCATTCAAAGCCCGGCTCCAACTTAGTTTTATAATGTCATTACCTATTATTCTCCTTCACATGGTATATGGTTGAGCCAAACTGACTTTTCTTTTCCTTACATATAACTTTCTATATTCCAATTCTATGCCTTTGTGATGGTTTTCTTACATGTCTGGAATGCCTCTTAGACTCCCTATCTTCCTTCAAAGGCTAGATCAAATTCCACCTCCTTTATGAAACCTTTCTTGATTCTCTATGCTCCCAATTGACTGCCTTCCCCCCTCTCTCTTCATATATTTATATATTTGCATATTTATGAAAAATATGTATATTACATACCACGTGCATATATTCTTTCTATATGTGTATGCGCATGTATATGCACACACATATACATGCGTACGCATGTTTATGTATAAATGTACTATATTACTATATCATATTATACATGTGTATATATGTGTATGTATGCATGTATATATATTCATACATCATATATGTATATAACTTGTATATATATGCATGTATATATGTATATATACATTCATACATTATATATAGTGTATATAAGTATGTATATGATGTATATGTTCATACATTATATATAGGCATATAATTTCTAGGCTTTCGTGTTGTTTAATATTGATAAAAAAAAAATAAGCTCCACAGGGCAGCTAGGTGGCGCAGTATATAAAGCACTGGTCCTAAAGTCAGAAGGACCTGAGTTCAAATCCAGCTTCAGATACTTGACACTCAGTTGCTGTGTGACCCTGGACAAGTCACTTAACCCCACTGCCTACCCGAAAGAAAAATAAGCTCCTGGAGGGCAAGAATTTAATTTTTGTCTTTATATCCCCTGCACCTCATACAATGCTTGAAAATTCCCTCCACCACCTTGGATCACTACTTACTCAAATTACCTTGCATTTACTCATCTTTCTGCATGTCATGTCTTCCCAGTAGAATTGTTTTATTTATCTGTTTACACATAATAGCTCCCCAGTACAACATGATCTCCTTTGGACTTTATCTTATTTGTGCATGTTTAATAAATGTTTATTAAAATAAAATATCCCAGTAGATAAAATGTGGGGCACTGCCTGAAATGCATACAGACTATTTCATTCATATTTTTATATCCCCATGGCTTAAAAATTCTTGCCAGTCATAAATAAGGATTTATTAAGCCCTTCCTTTATGCCAGTTGCTATGCTAATCTCTGGGGATATAAAGAAAGGTTCAAAGACCCTAATGTCAAGAAACTCACATTTTAATGGGAGAGACAATATTCAAATAGCTAATTATACACAGTACAATGTAGATGAAAATAATCTAAGTGGGGAGGACTCTACAAGCTGAAGGAATGAAGAAAGACCTCATGAAAAAGTTGGAGTTTAAATTGATTCTTAAAGGAAACCAGGACACAGATAAGGTGACAGAACATTCCAAGCATTGGAATGGCTAGTGAGCGCAAATAAATAGAAATGGAGTGCCGGGTCTAGGAACTGAAAATAGGTCAATGTAACTGTGAATTTGAGTGGGTCTCTACTCACTCAAATACACAGTTACGTTGGACCAAAGCATAAGAAGACCAGAAAGATTGGAAGGGACTAGATAACAAAGATCTTCAAATGCCAAAGAGGATTTTATATTTGATCTTGAAAGTAATAGGGAGTCATTGGAGCTCAGTGAGCAGTGAGTGAATCACCTCAGCAGCTAAGTGGAGGATGGATTAGTGTGGGGAGAGATTTGAGGCAGGGTGCCCAGTTGGAAGACTTACATTGGTAGAAGCTGGTACAAGCAATGAGAGCCTGTATAAGGGTGAGGATGCTGTAAGCAGAGAGATAAAGGGATATTTTCAAGGATGATTTGGCAACAGGCTGGTTTTGTGAGATGTGTGAGAGTGAGGAGTTGAGAATGGCACTGAGATTGTGGATCTGGTGACTATTGGTGATATCTTCCACAGTAAGAGGAAAGTTGGGAAGAGGTGAGCATTTTTGGGGGGTTAGGTTCATGACTTCTGTTTTAGACAGTTGCATTTGATATGCCTACTGGACATCCAGTTCTAAACGCTTAAGATGCAGTTAGTGATGTGGTACTATCTCTTAGGAGACCAGGGCATGATATAGAAATCTAGGAATCATCTCCATTGAGATGATGATTGAATCCGTGGGAACCGATGAGATGACCAAGTGAAGGAGTATGGAGTGAGAAGAGAAGAGGTCCCAAAGCAGAGCATTAGGGAATACTGACTATAAGTAAGCTGGTTGTTGTCCTTCCTTCTCAAAGAGGACCTTAATGACATTCCTATGCTAGAGTCAAGTTGAAGTGTGCCAGACAGTGGCTGAACAGACCTGTACAAGCTTGGAATGCTCTACCATGGCCTGGGAACAAATAGTCCATGTAAGCATTTGGGGTGGATTCTCTAAATCTGCACATCTCTCATTTCTTTTGAGTTGCTTCAATTCTGCTTTGCTCATAGAACACAGCACCTTCTCAGATGTGGGCATGCCATAATGAGTCGTCCTGTGCTAATGCCTCCCATGTCACACAATCAATTCCAAAGTTCTTAAGAGAGACCTTGACAGTGTCCTTGTATCACTCCTTCTGAACACCATGTGAACACTTGTCCTGTGTGAGTTCTCCATAAAATAATCTTTTTGGCAAATGGTCAAGACAAGGATGAATAACAAGCAAAGGAAATTGAGGAGCAGTCAGAAAGATGGAATGAAAACCAGGAGAGAACCCCAAGAACCTAGAGAGTACCTGAGTCATAGTAGGTATTTAACAAATGCTTATTGACTTTGATAGACTGATACAATTAGATTAGGAAGATGTTTTAGTTGGTTTTACTGATCATTTTTTCTTTTGATTTTTTTTTGTTACAAGGGTAGGAAAGATTTATTTGAAAATTAACATATCATGAACAAAGAAGAAATATTAATTAATTTAAAAATATTTGCCACTGGTTAAATGCTACAAAATTAGGCAGGCTTTGAGAACACCTGTTTTGTAAATACTAAAATGGTGTTTCCAAATTACCAAACTGTGATACTGCACTCCAACATAATTGCAGTAACTTTTTTGCAAATACTTAAAATGGAGTTTATTGCAGAGGGGTCTTGATTATCTCTATAGATATCTTCATCTAAATAAAAGCCAGACCACTTGAATATAATAAAGGAAGTATTATATATGTATATGTGTTTACATATACATATATATACATACATGCATGCATGCATGCATACATACAAAGCTTTATTTAAGTAAGATGGTATCTTCTGAAACATTAAGGAAAGAGACATTTGGAAATCTTTCCACTCCTCTGTTGAAACTATGGAAAACTGGAAATGGACATGGGTAAGTATAATAAGATTTTTTTTAACTGCCAGTGATAAAATTCAGTGAAGATTAAGAATGGTTGGAATCATGTGTTATGTGACATTTACAAGCCAATCTAAAACATAATTCATGGGTGTGGGAAACAGAAGCAAAAAGAAAAAAAAACCCAAAACCTGGAAACTAAGTACATAGTCTCTTTTTTCAAAGCTTGGTTTCCTGGGATAGAAAGGAGGCTCATAATATTTAGGGGAAGAAATTGAACTGTTCTAAGAGGATGAATTTCACAGCTTAATGAACACATCTGGATGCCGTCATTTACATGCTTTGTGAATACATATTTTTATTTATATTATATAGACAGGTATATGTAATATGCATATATACATATAATATATGTATGTATACACATATATAAGTTATATGTGTGTGTCATTTACTTTCATACACTGCCATCTTTTGATGGACCCCAAAGTATCATTATTGGACAGAAAAGCATCATGACACTCAGGAGCTGTATCACTGAGGCTCATAGATTTAACACTGAGAGGACTTTAGAGTCCATCTAATCCAGCTCTCTCATTTTCCAAATGAGGAAACTGAGGTCCAGAAAAAATTCATTGATTTGTCCAAGGTAGGTGAGAGATATAAACTTTGAACTTAAGGTCTCTGAATCTGAAGTCAGTCCTTTTCCCCTTATACTATGGCACCATGCCCTTGATATTTTTTTTCAAATTTGGAACCTTGTTACTAACCCCAGATCATCACAGGTACTTTCCAGCCCAGCTTTTATTTAGCTCCACAGGAATTGAAAGAGAGGAAGTGTGAAAAAAGATAAAGCATTCAGATGGGAAGGAATAGTATATACTTGAGCCAAGGAAACACTTCATATTGGTTAAATCACAGAAAGTTGAGGATCAGATGATTGAAACAACATGTACTATGATGATGCATTGACATGTTAATTGAAACAATTTTTCCATGCACAAGTACTTTTCTGAAATCATATTTTTTTTCTCCAAAGTGGGCCCATTCTTTTAGAAAAAGACTCAACCTAAAGAGGCATGCCCTGAATAATCATAGGTAATTAGTGAGTTCCTGTGGGTAGGATGGGGTGGGTTGGATGGAGAGGAAACAAAACAACAAGCTTTTTATTACTGCGGGGATGGATGGACGCAGGTAATAAAAACCCAGCTCATCCCTACTTACAATAAAGCCCTAAAATTAAGAACAAACCTTATTATAAGGACATGAAATTTCAAATGAAAGTATAATTGGCTTGCTTCATTTTAAGACTGCATTACTGAGCCACAACATTATTGTTGTAACTTTATTGCACACATTTAAAATTGAGCTTATTGTAAGGCAGTTTTAAATCTCTCTTTCACTCATTCTCATTATTTGGCCTGTCAGTTCTCCTCAATGCTTTCCCAGCCCAAAATGGTTCTCTCCTCTCTCCTCTCCTCCTCTCTCTTCTCTCCTTTTTCCTCTCTCCTCTCTCCTTTCTCCTCTTTTCTCTCTCCCTCTCTCTCTCTCTCTCTCTCTCTCTGTCTCTGTCTGTCTGTCTCTCTCTGTCTCTGTCTCTGTCTCTCTCTGTCTCTCTCTGATAAATACAAACACACCAATGCCCACAAATCATATACCACATTCTGAATTCACTCACTACTTCCTAAGCAGTGACTCACAGGTTTCCTCATAATTTGCTTTTATTACCACTCCATTTATACAATTGAAAAGAACCTTGGGATTTTTTGAGGGATTTCTGATTGTAACAACTTCAATCCTTCACCATATATTGTTAACCTTAAATGAACATGTTTAAGCTTATATAGAAATAACAGCAACAACAAAATGAAACTTAATTCTTTGCAATTGTAAACATCAAGTTTAGCTTTAGAAAGGAGTTCAGAAAATGCATCTCTCTCTTCCTTGCGGTGGGGCAGAAAGGTTATGGTTATAGAATGTTGTAAATATGGTCAGATATGGTTCTTATATTTAGTGATTATGCTGCATTTCTTTTTTTCCTTTCCTTTTAAATCTTTCTTACAATGAATAGCTTGCTGGGGATGGGTAGAAAAGGGGCATAATTGGAAATGAAGATCATGTAAAACAATGATATCAAGAAAATCAGATGAGAAAATATTAACATGTGTACCACTGACCACTGTGGACAGCTATGGGTATGGAGAGTGAAGTTGGTCAGCCAATATTCAACACGGCTCTCTCATTACTACTCCCTTTGTCTTTTGAGATTTAATAAACCATACTCTACTATAACAATGAATTTTGGAGGGTTGGCTTTTTTTTAAGCATGTGGGCAATATAACGTAATTTACTTTACATTCCATGTACCCTTCCTTTGTTGCTTTGTGGAATTTATATTACATGAAAAGTTAGAGTATAATCACAATGGCCCAGAGCCCCCCAGTTAGAAAAATTCCAAGTATTTAGGCAGAGGTTTGCTTCTTTACCAATTTAATTTTATGCTTATATCTAAATAACCCTTGACCTTTTTACTGTTGAGGCAAAATTAATATATATTTGCATATGTATGTATAACTGTTGATGGACAGGAATCATATGGAAGAGTTGGGCAGAGAGCAGATATTTTCTTGGAACTTGTTTTAGTCTTTGAAGAGGTGGGTACAATATGTGTCTCCAGTCTGAGTCTTTTGTTCCAGAAGCCTATAGTGGACAATGACTCTTCCTTTTCTGTCACAGATCAATCCTACTTTTATTTCTTTCATCTGTTTCCCCTCTACATTCAATTTTTGAAGAATAGATCTGAAAAAAAGGAGTGCATAAAAATATTGTATACATTTGACAATAGCCTCAATTTATGAACATAGTTAGCATTTGAGTAGTAGATCTGTAAGCCAAAGTGAAGACTGAGGGCTATAAACTCCAATGGCTCAAACAACAGGATTTTCTAATTCATCTTCAGAAGTTGCATTTCACCACACCAATTTATTTTGGGCCATTATTTGAGGAGTTTTAGAGGCAACATTGCACAGTGAATAGAAAGCCAGACTTAAACTCAGAAAGACCTGAGTACAAATCCTACCTTTGACAGGACTTGCTTTGCAATCCTTGGAGGTCTCTATTTTGTGAAGGGGTCTAAGCTAGCCAACTTTCATTCCCTTCCTATCTCTGCTGCTGACTTTCTGGACTGCAGAGCTATGGTTACTCTTCTGTCTCATTCTAGAACTTCCCTCAGCACCTGGGGCATTCTCATCCTGGAATATCCCTCTTCCAGGCTGGTCTTCTTCTCCTATTAATGACTTTCTCCTCGGGTCTCCATTGCAGAAGGATCCAGACTGAACCACCTTCATTCCCTTCCTGGTTCTGTTTCTGACTTTTCAGATTTCAAAAAACCCATACCCCCAACACTCATGCACCTTCCTCTCTCCTCCTCTTTCATTTTTGTGTTGTTTTTCACCATTTAAAATGTAAGCTCATGGAGGATAAGAGCTTATTTTTTTTATTTGTATTTACAGAATTTAGCATAATACTTCATTAATAGTAAGTATGGAATAGCTGCTTGTTGCCTTCACATTAGGCTTATCAGATAACCTCTCAATGCTCCCATAAAATACTCTGTCTACAAATAGAAAAACAATTGTTGACTTTTAGTGGAAGGAAGGTCCACTTCAGGAGCTCTCTTTACCACAGAAACCACAGTCCCAGAATAAATAACAGCATGATGATGATGGTGAAGATGGTGGTGATAATAGTTCTACCTGAGTGTAAAACCTAGAGCAGTGGTGCTTACAAAGAACCAGATCACTGTTGGCCACATAATAACTTTTAAAATGACTAATTATATATATATGTATATATATATGTTGTATTACATTTTTATTTATTTTGTTGAACATTTGGCAATTACATTCTAATCTAGTTCCCCTCCTTAGTAGGCAGTTTTGCAGATGCTTGCCTCTAACAGTAAATTTGACACCTCTTGGCCTGGAGAAATAAATTAATTTCCACTCTTGAAGTGGTTTAAACAGTGGAAAGAACATTTTCTTGAAAGTCAGAGAACCTAGGTTCAAATCCCCTCCTCTCATAATACTTACTATTGCTGTGGCCTTCAGCAAATCACTTAACCTATCTAGGTCTCCATTTAATCATCTATATAACGGGGGGGGGGGGGGGGGGGGGGGGGGGGGGA
>NW_020954581.1:4082455-4177631 GCF_900497805.2 Vombatus ursinus
GGGGGGGGGGGGGGGGGGGGGGGGGGGGGGGGGGGGGGGGTGGAATATATGGCCTCCAGTTCTAGAGTTATAGTTCACCTTCTCTGTCCTCCATTACCATATCAAAAATGAATGAGGGCAGTCTTTGTAAGTATTTGGGTTAAGAGATACTTTTGTACCTTTGGGATTGTGTATTTTGGCTGTTCTTACCATGCTATCTCATAAATCATGTGATGTTCTCACCTGATACTACTTATTTAGATACTAGTTGTGGTAAGAACCTTAAATCTGCCATTGGTCACAAAGTTTTTTGATTGGCTAAGAGTCAGAATAGCATTCCCACTTGGATCAATTAATTTTTATTCCCAGTGAATGACTAGACCAATCCCAAACTTGAGGAGACTGAGAAGGTTGTAGTGAAAATGGAAAATTTGGAGGAGGAGATATGCTTTTTGCCAGAAAGATGCCTTTCTCTTTGGGAGTTAAGTGGAAAGAAGATAATTTGGAAAAGTAAGACCAATCTTAGGAGCCAACTCAGTCCAGGGAACTATCAAATAGTTAGAAAATTTAGAAAGTTTCTGATTCTGCGAAGGTAGAATTCGAAAAATAAGTGTTGCCTGACCTAGTAGACTTGGAATAAAGAGTACATAAATTTGAATCCTCAGATATTTAGCATTTCTGACCCTTAGTTTTCTGATATGTAAAATGGAGATAATCATTATATCTATACCTACATAAGTTGAGGATCAAATGTGATAAGCATATAAAATACTTTGCAAGCTTTAAGTAGCTATACAGATGCCAGCTACTATTATGATTTCTGTAGGTATGTTTTCACATTATGAATAAATGCCCTAGGGGAAAAAAATATTTGTGGCCTGAGGAATATGGGAGAGGATAAAGAGGGGGAAAGATAGGTTGAATGGCAAAGCCAGGACATCCTTATAGAGTGGGCACCTTTTGGGATCCAGTTATAATATGGTATAATACTAAGTTTTATGTGCCTGAGGCAGAGGTGTCAATAGAGAATATACATGGGAAACCTGAAAGCCCCAGGAAAAAGGATCGAGGTTCCCATGAACAATTCTGAGAAGCATTTTATTCTGAAGAATAGGAACATAAATGCAGAGCTAAAAGGGATCTTGAGATTCATGTAGCCCAGCCCTGTCATTTTGCACATGAGGAAACAGACCCCAGAGGGATTGAGTGACCTGTCCAAATGAGACACAGGCCCAAGTTTCAGAGGCAGAATTTGAACTCAGGTCCTTCTATTCCAAAGTCAGTGCTTTTTCCAGTGCACTTTGCCATGACATAAGAAGACCATACTGGAAAATAAAAAGTATGCATGCTGATTCTTGGAAGTCAGATTCTGAGTTCATTACTTCAACTTACAACTCATGGTTTGAGTGTATTTCTACCTTCTGAATAATTACGCTAGAGCATCTGCATAACTATTAAATGGATGATTGGGGCCAAAAATACTCTAGGTTTTCATGACCCCGTGCAGCTGCTGGTTCTCCTCACTCCTGCATCACCACTCCTTCTCAATCCTCTTTGTTGGATCTTCATCCAGGTCAAGTTTGCTAATGGTAAGTGTCTCCCAGAGCTCAGACCTGGGCTTTCTTTCCTTCTGCCTTTATACCCTTATCAGCTCCTGTGGATTCAATTATCATCTCTCTGCAGATGATTCTCATGTTTATCTGTCCAGACCTACCTAACATTTCTCCTTACCTCCAGTCTTGTATCTCCAACTGCCTATTATACACCCCAAACTGGATGTCTTGTAGACATCTTATGCTCAACATATCCAAAATTAAACCCATTATCTTTCTTTCCAAACACTCCCCTCTTCCTACTTTTCTTATTACTGTCAAAGGTAATTCTATCTTTCCCATCATCCAAGCTCACATCCTAGGTGTCATTCTGGATTTCTCACTCTCACCCCACACCTCAATCCAATCAGTTGATAAGTTCTGCCAATTCTTCCATTAGAACAACTTTTGTGTATGCCCCCTTCTCTCCTCTGACATTGCTACCATCCTGTTATAGGTCTGAATTCTCTCAGACCCAAACTAAGGCAACATTCTGCCTATTGATCTCTCCATCGAGTCTCTCCCCACTTGAACCTTCACTCTATTCAGCTGCCAAAATAATCCTAAAGCACAGGTCTGATGGTGTCATATCCCCTCCCTTCCATTAAATAAACTCTGTTCCCTCCAGACTCAAGTACAAAATTTTCTCTTTGGGCTTAGATTCTTAAAATCTAGCCACTGCTCAGATTCTTATAATCTAGCCAATAGCTCACTAATGTTCAGACTCCTTAAGAGTCTGTCCAATATGACAGATGTTCTAATAAACCTTATCTTTAGTTGAAAGAAGGATTGGGTCAAATTCAGGCAGAACCATGTGTGTTGTGATTTTGGGGTCTCAGCACCCCTAAACCTCATCATTTTGGTGGTCTGTATGGGAAAACTGCCAAGTTCTTCTTCAACCAAGACTGGAAGGTATGTAAGCCTCCCCCCCCAACCCCCTTTCTTGCTCTGCAGTTGGGGTAGTTCTCCAAGCACCAAGGCTTGGAGGTGCATTTCAGACAGGCTGTCTCACGCTCAGCCTGATGCTCTCAGGCTCTCAGTCCACTGGGTCAGTTCAAGGCCATGGACATGTGTACACCTTCTGCAGCATAGAGGACAAGGATGGATGCCCTATCTGGAAGTGTATACCCAATTCTGTCACTTCTATCGGCACTAGGGGAATTGGGGAAAACTGCACTTGCTTTTTGGTTCCCTGAGGCTTACTTACTCCCTTCCCTCTGCACCTCTGAAACTTCCTTCATGGAGGTTACAGGGAAAAGTTAGAACAGCTAAAAATATCTTGGGAGATTCTGGAGGTTTTGTGATTGATCATTAAGGAGTTTGGAAACTCCTCCTTACAACTCTGGTCTTTCTTTTCTCCCACTCCCTTCCCTTGAGTCAAGAGGGTATCTGTTAACCGTTTCATGGGAGAAGAGAGTTTCACCCTTTACCCCTCACATTTGATTTTTACACTCCCCCACCTGGGAAAGGAAGGAGGTGGGAGGGGCAGCAGCTACAGTGTGCCCCTCCTCCCCACAATGGCCTTGGGTCCTAGGGCAACCTTTGCCTGGAAACATCACCCAGGTTCAGCACATCCTGCTCAAGGCAATGAAGCTAGCCTCCAAACTTGGGTAAGCAAGCTCTTTGAAATTTGTAGTTTTAACTGTTAATGATGAGATATTGATTCTCTGTGTAAAGTAATTTGGAAATGCATTTAACAAAATAGAAGTCACCTGATTGGTAATGGGTTTGTTTCAAGTTTCAAATTGGTGAACTTTTTGTATCAGTTATGTCAAGCAACTCCTAAGCCAGAGAAGAAAGAGTTTCCAACACATGAGCAGTTGAGTTGAATCTAATGGGAGGAATTGTAAAAATAGAGAATGAAGCATCAATCTAAATGAGAGCTAAACAATAACAAACGTACAACAGGACAAATATAAACATACAATAAAAGCAAGTGCTCTGAAGAGAGAAGAGGAGACAATATTTCATGAATTTAAGACAAAAGTAAAAAAGTAAAATCACATTATATTTCCCCAGTATTTGGTCTATAAGACCAAAATGACTTGTCCAGGGTAACATAGCTAATATATCTGACCTCAGACAAGGTTGTATGACCCTAGGCAAGCCACTTAACCTCTGTTTGTTTCAGTTTCACCATGCATAAAATAGGGATAATAATAGCATTTATCTCTCAAGATTGTTCTGAAGGTCAAATGAGGCAACAATTGTAAAGCACTTAGCACATATGTGCCTGGAACATATGAAGTGCTTTATAAATGTTGGCTATTGCTGCTGCTGCTGCTACAGTACTACTACTACTACTACTAGTACTACTACTACTAGTACTACTACTACTGCTGCTGCTGCTGCTGCTGCTGCTACCGTGGCTGCTGCTGCTACTCTTCTTCTTCCTCCTCCTCTTCCTTCCACTACTGCTTTTATGACCAGAAATAAGAACTTCAACCAGAGCTGAATGAATGTGTCTTCAGTATACAAAAGTTTTATGATCACATCTAGAACGGTCAGAGGTCTAGAGATCAAGAATAAGGACAAGGGGGCATAGTCAAGATGGTGAAGCAAAAGCAATGACTTGCTTGAGCTCTCCCCCAAAATCCTCCAAATACCTGTAAAAAATGGATCTAAATAAATTCTAGAGCAGTAGAACCCACAAAAAGACAGTGAAACAAATTTCCAGCCCAAGACATCCTGGATGGTTGATTGAAAAGGTCTATTGCACCGGACTGGGAGAGGAGCACAGCTCAGAGTGAACACACAAGCAAAGACCAGGCCTCAGCCAACCTGGAGCAGGACTCAGGGGACTGAATCTTGGGCAGCTGTGGCAGTTTCCAGACTTCTCAACCCACAAACACCAAAGACAACTTAGAAGGTCAGTAGGAAAGGTCTGTAACTGCGGTGAGAGACAAGCTTGGTCCCAGCCCCACTCCAAGCCCAGACTCGGGTCAGTGGCTGCTTCCAGACTTATTGGTCCACAGACAGAGGGGGAATAAAGTGACTGATCAGTGGGGGATTTCAGGGATCTCTCTGCTGGTGTTGAGGCAGGAATCTCTTGCTTTGCCCTTGCTTGAATCTGGGTCACAGTTTTGGGTGGCAGTTCTGGGGTGAGGAAGAGCGCTGACATGGTAGAACTTGTAGTGGTGGTGGAGAGGGAATTTTCCTCACAGCCCCAAGGCAGAAAAGAATATTTGTGGTCACTCATAGACCAGGCTAGGAAAGGAGTAAACACCTCACCCTTGATGGTACTGCCTTGGAAGAACTGAAAATTTACATTTCCCTAGAAGTATCTCTGAAAACAGTTGCACAAAATCCCCAAAACTTGGGACAGTACATTCTCCACACTGGAAGCAGACCCCTACCTTAACAAAGAGTTTAAAACTCAAGTAATTGGCTGGGATCATGAGCAAAATGTGCAAAAAAAAAGTCAGACCATAGAATCTTTCTTTGATGACAAAGAAGATCAAAACATACAACCAGAAGAAGACAACAAAGTCAAAGCTCCTACATCCAAAGCCTCCAAGAAAAATATGAATCAGTCCCAGGCCATGGAAGAGCTCCAAAAGTATTTTGAGAAGTAAGAGAAGTAGAGGAAAAACTGGGAAGAGAAATGAGAATGATGCAAGAAAATCATGAAAAACAAGACAACAGCTTGCTAAAAGAGACCCAAAAAATACTGAAGAAAATAACACCTTAAAAAATAGCCTAAGCCAAAAGGCAAAAGAGATCCAAAAAGCCAATGAGGACAAGATTGCCTTAAAAAGCAGAATTGGCCAAATGGAAAAGGAAGTACAAAAGCTCACTGAAGAAAATACTTCCTTAAAAATTAGAATGGTGCAAAAGGAAGCTAGTGACTGTATGAGAAATCAAGACATTGTAAAACAAAACCAAAAGAATGAAAAAAAAAGGAGACAGTGTAAAATACCTCACTGGAAAAACAACTGACCTGGAAAATAGATCCAGGAGAGATAATTTAAAAATTATTGGACTATCTAAAAGCCATGATGAAAAAAAAAAGCCTAGACATCATCTTTCAAGAAATTATCGAGGAAAACTGCCCTGATATTCTAGAACCAGAGGATAAAACAGAAATGGAAAGAATCCACTGATCACATCCTGAAAGAGATACACAAAGGAAAACTCCTAGGAATATTGTAGCCAAATTTCAGAGTTCCCAGGTCAAGGAGGAAATATTGCAAGCAGCCAGAAAGAAACAATTCAAGTACTGTGGAAACACAATCTGGATAACATAAGATTTAGCAGCTTCTACAGTATATTCCTATTGTCCTACAGGAAAATAGAAGGGGAAGAGGATAAGAGAAGGTAGGGGGGTAGACAGAGGGGAGGACAGATTAGGGGAAGGGGTATTCAGAATGCACACCATCTTGGACTGGGGGGAGGGATTAAATGAGGAGAAAATTTGAAACTCAAAATCTTGTGGAAGTGAATGTTGAAAACTAAAATAAATAAATTAATTACAATGTAAAAAAATATGGACAACTAAAACTATTCAAAGATTATGATTGCTGAAAGTGGTCAATCTAAATTTCTCTTTGCCTATTGGTGTCAACTATGAATGCTGCTTCATATTTCACTGAAAAAAATGAGGCTGTTTGCTTAGAGCTTCCTCTTTTCCTCTCCTTCTCATCTTATATCAGTCAGTTGCCTTCTGCCATTATTTGCTCCTTCACTCCAGTCTCAGGTAAAGAGATGGTTCTTCTCTTTGCTAAGGCAAAGCACTTTAAATGCACAATTAAACTCATTCCATTCTGTCTTTCACAGAAGATTGCCTTCTCTCTCATCCTCACTTTCTCACTTATCTTCAAACTTCCAATGCCTACTGTTGATTCCCTACTGACTATAAACATGCCTACATATCCCCCAACCTCAAAAACTCCTCACTTGATCCATCCATTCCTACTAACTATTGTCCCAAATTCCTTCTCCTTTTCCTGGCTAAAATCCTTGAA
Source organism: Vombatus ursinus (assembly GCF_900497805.2). Classification (NCBI taxonomy): domain Eukaryota; kingdom Metazoa; phylum Chordata; class Mammalia; order Diprotodontia; family Vombatidae; genus Vombatus; species Vombatus ursinus. The sequence goes on from NW_020954581.1 coordinate 4,088,991, forward strand.
CAGACTATTTAAATAATTGCCTCCACTTCCTTTCCTCTCATTTCTTCTTAACTGTCTACAGTGTGACTTCTGACCTCTTCATTCAACTGAAACTCTCCAAAATTACCAATAGTCTCTTAATCGCCACATTCAGTGGTCTTTTCTCAATCCTCATCCTTCTTGACTTCTCTGCAACCATTGACATTGTTGATCTTCCTCTTGTCCTTGATACTCTTCTTCTCTTTAGGTTTTCATGATACTAGTCTATCCTGACTCTCCTCCTAACTATTAAACCACTCCTCAGTTTCCTTTGCTGAATCTTCATCTAGGAAGAGCACACTAACTATCGGTGCCCCCTGGGATTCTGTATTCTGTCTCTTCTCATCATCCAGTATGTATTATTTTGCTTGGTGATCTCATCAGCTTCCATTTATTCAATTATCATGTTTATACAAATGATTCTTAGAGCTATTTGTTTAACCCTAGCCTCTCTCTTGATCTCCAGTTTCATATCCCTAATTGCCTATTGGACATCTCAAATTGCATGTCTCATAGATACTTTAAACTCAACATGCCAAAAGCTGTACTCATTATCATTTCTCCTAAACCAGAGGTGGTGAACCTACAGCCTTGGGGCCACATGTGGCTCTCTAGGTACTCAAGTGTGGCCCTTTGACTGAATCCAAACTTCACAGAACAAATAAAGGGATTTGTTTTGTGAAATTTGGATTCAGTCAAAGGGCTGCACTTGAAGACCTAGAGGGTCACATATGGCCTCAAGGCCACAGGTTCCCCACCCCTGTCCGAAACCTTCCCCTGTTCCTAACTTCAAAATCACTGCTACACTTACCGCCATACTTCTAGTCACTCAGGCTCAAAGCTGGCTTTCACCTTGGATTCTTCACTTGTTTCATACCCCATATCAAATCTGTTGCTAAGTCCTGTTGACTTCACCTTTGTTACATTTTTATATATATCCCACTCTCTCCTCTAGCACTGCCACCATTCTTCAACAGGCTCCTATTGTCTCATACCTAGACTATCTCAATAGCCTATTGGTTGATCTCTGTTTACCCACCCCATTATGTCTCTCCTCACTCCAGTCAAACTGATCTTCCTAAAACACAGGTCACTTTCCCTTTCAGTAAACTCTAGTGACTCCTTGTTATCTCCAAGATTGAATATAACATGCTCTGTTTGTTGTTTAAAGCCTTTCATTCATAATCTGACTTCCTCCCACATTTCTAGTCTTCATTCCCCTCAGTCCCCTCCACAGACTGTGCAATCTAGTCACACTAGACTCCTTGCTATTCCTATATCCCAAATCCATCATTTTACTGGCTATCCCCTATGCCAGGTATTCTCCCTATCTTCATCTCTGCCTTCTAGATTGCCTGGCCTCCTTCAAGTCCCAACTAAAATCCCACCTTCTGTAAGAATCCTTGAAGACAAAGTCTATCTATCTATCTACCTTTCTATCTATAATACATATATATGTAATTTTGTGAAGGTATACACACATATATACTTTGTCCTCAAAAGGACATAATCAGCAGTAGTCTGTCCAGTATGTGTACATACACACACATAACATATATGTATGTATCCACATATATAATACATGCATGTATACACATATAGACTTACAGCACACCCTTACACACATATGTATATCCCTTGTCCATCAGATAGATAGATCGATAGATATGCAATGGTATGCTGCATGCACTCAATTGAAGACATCAGGGAGGATAAACATAGGTAGTCCAATCAGGAACATTATAAGGGAGTAAATTGAATCCCTAATTTATCAATTCTTCCATATAAAACTTAATTATTATATGTAACTATTATTTTATATGATACCAACTCTTTGAATATATAAGTATATCTATCTACATATGTACACACATATGTACATTTATCTATATATGTATACACATATGTGCATACTTTGTCTTCAAGAGTATACAATCAGCAGTTTGTCCATTAGATTGATAGATAGATAGACAAACAGATGGACAGACAGACAGACATATATTCAATGAGATGATATATTATAAAATATTAATTACATATAATCATTAAGTTCTACATGGATAAGTTGGTAAATGAGGGAGTTTAATTTACTCTCTTTAATATTCCTGATTATACTACCTAAAGGTCTATTGTTCCTGATATCACCAATTGAGTCTATGAAAGCACCCTGCTGGGTAAAACTACATCATTTAAAGCAGTAATTTTCATAGTTAGTCCACCAGATTTATATCTAGGGATAGTAAATCAGAAGGAATAATGATGGCATTTAGCTATAAATTGTTATGAAGCAGAATTATTTGAGAAAGTGATAGGGACAGTTAAGCCAGCATCCTAAGGAAAAATCTTTGCAACAAAGTAGAATTGTGGGAAAGGTCAAGGCTTTAGAGTCGAGATGATCTGGGTTCAAATTCTGTTTGTGATGACTTAATTTAACAAATACTTATTATATCCCTACTAAGTGCAAGAATGTTGGTAAAGTTTAAGGGAAACAAAATCAAAACAGTCCCTGACCACTATCAGCTTACAGAATTCTAGATCTGGAGTCAAGAAATTTTGTTCTGAATTCTAGCTTTGCCTTTGCTAATTGTGACATCTTAGGTGAGTTTACTGGGCCTCATTCAGACTCAAATTTTCCCCATCAATAAAATGATAAGTTTGTACTAGACAGCTTTTAGTGCCTATTATCCATAATTCTATGGATTCTGCTGGCTCTAGAACTATGATTTTATGAATTCTCATGATTTGGAAAAATGCCATGTGGCATAAGGTCTTCACATAATGCTCTACTTAATAAATTCTTTATTAATTCACACAAATCTGAAAATTCTAAAGATTCTAAGCTCCACTGATTGTCTTTTATACATGAAAAAGAGTTGATTCCCCCCCCCCATTTTCCTTTGGCTCAAGAGAAGCTACATGTCGTACTGGACAGAAGGTTAGCCTGGAAGTTGGGAAAACCTGGCTTTGGTTGCTGCCTCTGACATACTAGCTGTGAGACCATAGGCAATCTAATTAATCTTTCAGTGTCCACAGGCAAGTTTCTAATACTCTAAGTTCAGACAAGTTGTTTATCTGCATGGATATTTGGGGTTTTCCAGACACGGTATTTTCTCATGCCAACGAAATCACACTTCTGGGGAAAATCATTACGATCTCTCAAATACCACAAATATAGCACCCTGTGGTTTCTAAGACCTGTTACAATATAATTTGAACCCTTCTGTTTCTGTCAACTAAAATTTCCAAAGATGGTTACTTGGGTCTCTGGTTATCTTGTGATCATTCTTATAATAAAGTGAATTCCATCCATAGAGACACTTAAAACACCTTCTGAAGGGTGTTTTTTTTTTCTGAAAACAGCATTTCCATAAGTAACATGTAGATGTGCCCTTGATAAACAAGCTCCTTGCTAGACCTGTGTCTTTTTTTTCTTTCAATGAGCCAATATGGCTCTATTGGCATTGTAGTGTAATGGAAACAACATGGAGTATGACTGGAGTTAGGACAACTGAGTTCCAATCTAAGGTCAGTCAGTCACTAATCACATGACCATGGAAAATTCTCCTCCTTCTCTCAGTCACAGACTCCTCTGCTGTAAAAAGATTATCATACTTGTATAATACTTGTACCATCTACCATGAGGGTTGTTTTGAAAAAGAACACTTTGTAGGCTAAAAAGTACTTTGTAATAGCTATTAATGGTAACATACAATAATATATCCATAGCTTGCCTTAATAGATTCAATGCCAGAAATGGTATGTTGTTTATTAGAGTATTAGCTTTCTCGTCACTTATCTTTAAAACATCCCACCTTTTCAGTTAAAACTAAATAATAATTTTGAGCATTGAAAATAAGGTCAAAAGATTGTTTTTTTCTCTTTTTAAAAAATGAATAATTCATTTTCCCAAATTACATGTAAAAGCAATTTTTAACACTCATTTTAAAAAAAAATCAAGTTCGTAATTCTCTCACTCTCTTCCTCCCCCACCTTTATTAAGAAGGCAAGCAATTTGATATAGGTTATACATATGCAGTCATGTAAAACATATTTCCATAAAGCACACTTATTTTTCAAGAAATCGATGCTTTACTCAGTAAGGCCCTCCTGGGGGGGGTGTAACTGCTCCATTTTTGTATCACCTTTCATTTTTAGTGATTGTTCCTTTTGGTTACTTATGACACAACAATGAATGCTAATGTTGGAATCAGAGAACTTGGGTTCAAATCATGGAAGTGTTAGATATTATTTGTGTGGCCTTGAGCAAGTCTTTTAACCTCAAAAGAAAAGGTTAGACTAGATGTTTTCTAAGCTGTCTTCCAACTCCAAATCTGATTCTATGAAAATAATAAATGTCTCTTTGAAATTGGCTACACCTATATCCTCAACAAAAATAAACTGAAACCGTTATCTGGTGAGTCAAAAAGCTGACATTCTTCTCTTAACATGACCTTTCTGGGCCTTCCCACAAGTGTCTAATTGTGTTCTTATAAATGAAGTCATTTCCTGTAAGGTTCTTTTTTTTTTTTGAGTGCTTATAAGTAGACATAATGACAGATAAGCAAAGGTCAGAGAATTGTTCAAAGTGAGCATTTTCATTGTCTGGATGATGAAGAAAACCAAGAAGGCCAGGAAGGAAAGGCTAAATGGAGAATGAAGAATCAGGGCATTTTATTGAATCATTAAATTTTAGTAAGTGGATGGAATGCACTTTGTAGTTTGCAACACAATCTAACTCTGGATCAAATATAGTTAATCTATGTATTCCATTTTGTTGTTGGAGGTGGGGTGAAAGGTTGGGTAGGGGAAATCTTTCCCAATATGGGTTATTGGAAAGGGTGAAACAGACTGCTGTGGAATTGTTTTCTTTTCATTTGTTTTGTGTATCAATTGTTTTTCTTTCTGTGGCTATTTCCCTGTCTATCTCCTCTTATCTTCTTCATAATCCAAGCCTCTTTCCTCTTTCTCCATCTTTCTGTTTCTGTCTCTTTCAATTGATTTCTCTCTCTCTCTCTCTCTCTCTCTCTCTTTCTTTTTCTCTTCTCCTCTCCTCTCCTCTCCCTTCCCTCTCTCTCTGTATGTGTGACCTTGTTGGTCTCTCCCTCTATCACCATATCTCTGTCTTTCCTTTCTTGTTCCTTCCTTTTTTCTTTCCCTTCTTCTTTCTATTTCTTCCTCTTTCCCTCTCCCTGCTCCTCTTGACTTTCTATTTCTCTGTCTCTCTCTTTTCCATTCTCCCTATCTCTGAGTAACTATGTATCTTTATCTTATCTTCCTCTCTCTCATTCTCTGAGTCTCTGTCTCTGTTTTGTCTCAGTTTCTCCCCATTTCTGCCTCTCTTTTTGCCTCTATCTCTCTGTCTCACTCAATTTCAATCTGATACTCTGTCTCTCTGTCTTTGTCCCTTTCTCTGTTTCTGTCTTGTTCTATTTGTTCCTGTGTCTGTCTCTCTGTCTCTTCTGTCTCTGTCTTTATTTGTGTCTGTGTCTGTGTCTGTCTCTCTTGGTCTTTGTCTCTTTTTGTCTGTCTCACTCTCTCCTCAAGCTCTCCCCTTTTTGTTCTGTAATCTGTGACTTTTTTTTCTTCTTCTCGTGATCTCACTTAAGGGGCAGATTCTCCTTAGGACATATTACCCATTTATAGCTCTTCAGAATGTTTTACACCAATCAGCACTTTGGAACTATATCTGATGGTGTAACTAGCATTTATAGGTTTTCTGTAGACTTTTATTACATGGTATGACATTAGATTGATGGACTGTTTCAATCTTATTCTCTGTCAATTGTACACTGATCCATGACAGCGTAATGGATGTGTGACAGTGTTTGGAAGGGTGAGAAGTGCTACAATAACATTTTGGGAAGGATGGATATCAAAGTTTCTTTTAATTCTTTTTGTAATTTCCTTCCCAAATAAGAAAAAAATGCTGCCAAAATCTGATAAGCCTTTTTTTTCATCAGGAAAAAAATGATATCTGTTTTAGAAGAGTGACATTAGGTATGCTGACTAAATAGCTGCCTATCACTGTAAGGAGGGTAATTAGGTATTCTCCATAGAAAGGAGACTGCCAAGGACCCTTGCAGGAGGAATCATGTTCCCCTTTAGATGGGGTCAAAGGTTATTTCATTTAGGAAAATGTTCTCTGTTGAGGGAGCAGAGGAAGAAGGGTTGGCAGCTCTCACAGCAGGGAATACATACCTGGGACTAGCCTGAGGAGATGGTTGAACCTGCCAAGGGGCAGTGACTTGGTCCAGGGCACATGCCTTTGAGACTAGCCAGGGAGTCTTTGAACTCATCAAGGCTTCAAGTTTATTTACTCTTTCAAAGACCCCACTAGTGTCCTCTCTTGAGAGATTGGGGAAAGAGAGCAAAAACAGCCACAGCACAGCTTTAAGTCCTGAAATGCTGTCAATGGTATCATTATGTCTATGACCTTAGATTGTTGTGGTAAGGGGTTCTGACTGGACTCAGGGAAATGACAGGATGCAGTGGGAAGTTGGGGTGGGAGTAGAATATAATACTGAAAGGGAAAGGGACTAAAAGGCCAGGGCAGGGAATCTTGGACATTATAGGAGCACCAGGTAAATCTCCAAGACATCAAATGAGCAGGTTGTCAGTCTACCATAGAAGACATAGTAACGAATACCTAACATACAAGGACTCCAAAAAACATAAAACAACATTAAATTAATAAATAAATTAAAAAAAAAACAAGTAATGGTAGGCACGTTCAAAATGAAAAGCAGAGTTGAAAGATTTCGGAAATTTTGTGAATTTTGTAAATAATAAAATTTGTTGTTAAGTCTAGTAAATCTTCCATTTTCATTAATAATTTATTAGAGCCAACCAGCCACATATGTAGATAGAGTTGTTGCTTACACTATATATTTTTCATAGAGGAAAAGGAACTGGGAAAGAATGTAAGCTCCTTAAGGGAAAGGACTGTCTCACTTTTGTATTTCTGTGTCCATTGTCTAACATAGGACCTGGCACATAGTAGGTGCCTCCAACATTCTTATTGTTTGTTGATTGATTAATTGATTTGCAGTCAGGAAACCTGGCCTCCATTCTCAGCTCTATCACTAACTACCCATATGATCTTGGACAAATCACTTAACTTTTCAGGGCCTCAGTTTCCTCATCTGTAAAATGAAAATAGCTAAACTTAAATGATTATTAAAGTGTCCTTTACCTTTTAACCACCAAGTCTATCTTTATTTTTTTTTTGGTGAGGCAATTGGGGTTAAGTGACTTGCCCAGGGTCACACAACTAGTAAGTATCAAATGTCTAAGACCAGATTTGAACTCAGGTCCTCCTGACTCCAAAGCCGGAGCTCTATCCACTACTCCACCTAGCTGCCCTGAAACCTATCTTTATAAAATCAATATTTTCCTAGGGTTTATATAAGCTGTAAAACATGGAACAACACAATCTTTTTTTTGTTGTTGTTGGCTAATAAATTTCTTATGTATTTATTTAATTTTTTGAAACAAAAAGAATCCATAGTAATGATAAGTCCATTGCATCATGATTCTATGATAGCATGCAAACCTACCAGGTCTTTATCGATAGAAATAAAAGTGCCCATATTTGGGGCCTTTCATGGCCATCAAAAGCATCAGTTTACCCTTTCTTCATAGTGATATTACAGGAGGCAAGGATAACATCTTCATTTTGTTGACAGTGAAACATCATCATTTCTGATTTGTCTTCTTTTTCTAAAATTAATTTATTTTGAATTATCTACAGTTTTAAATTTGAGTTTTAAAATTTTCTTCCCCTCCCTCCCCACCTCCCTTCCCAAGATGGCATGCAATCTGATATAGGCTATATATATATATTCCTATTAAATATATTTTCACATTAGTGATGTTGTAAGTAAGAATTAGAACCAATAGGAAGAAACGCTAGAAAGAGGAAACAAAAGACAACAGAAGAAAAAAAAATGGCAAATAATATGCTTCGATATGCATTCAAACTCCATAGCTATTTTTTTGGATATGGATAACATTTTCCATCATGAGACCTTTGGAGATGTCTTAGATCCTTGTATTGCTGAGAAGGGTTAAGTCTATCAATATTAGTCATGATACAACATGGCTGTTACTGTGCACAATGTTCTCTTGGTTCTGCTCACTTCACTCAGCATCAGAACATTCAAGTCTTTCCAGGTTTTTCTGAAGTCAGCCTGTTCATAATTTCTTACAGCACAATAGTATCCCATTACATTCATATACCACAACTTGTTCAACCATTCCCCAATTGATGGGCATCCCCTCAATTTCCAATTCTTTGCCACCACAATAAGGGCTGCTATAAATATTTTTGTACATGTGGGTCCTTTTCCCATTTGTATGATCTCTCTGGGATATAGTCCTAGAAGTGCTATTGCTAAAACAACGCAATCTTGAAAGGATTAAAATTTTGAATCATTTACAAAGTAATATAAAAGTATATGATGTGTGTAAGCATGGTGTGGCATAGTTATCAATGAGTATTTACACATAGTATCTATATATTTTCACCTGCATGTTCCATTTGACATGTTCAACTAAACTTGTCCAAAGATGAATTAATTATTATCCCTTCCAAAATCAGTCACTCTGTCTCTTTTGAGTTTGATTTTTCATCTCCTTAGATCCCTAGATACAGTCATTCATCAATTCTTTCAAGTTTGTTTTTGAAATACCTCTCATATCTCTTTTTTAAATGCCCCTACTACTAACTCTTCTACTTGAGTTACTCATTAATTTGTACGTAAAATATTGCAGTTGACTTATAAATGGTCTCATCACCTCCAACCTTCCTTTACTGCAAGACATTATGCATACCACTACCTGAATGTTCTTTATAAGACATGAATTGTTTTGATAATTCTCCAACTCAAAAACATTTAATATCTCACTATGCAATTGTGAATAATGTCCAAACTCCTTAGCTTTGAATTCAAGGACTTCCAGATCCTATTCCCCTTCTAGATTCCTAGTCTTATACACACACACACACACACACACACACACACACACACACACACATATACACATATACACACACACATATATATATATGAAATTCCTCAAAGTGCATCCTACTCCAAATTGGACTCTCCTTCATTATTTCAACATCTCCTAACATTTTCTCCCTCTGACTCTATAATACTATCATTATCTATCTTTCCCTGAGTTTCTTATCTGTCTCCCTTTCTGGATCTCTGACTCTGTCTCTGTTTCTCTGTCTCTCTATCTCTGTCTGTCTCTGTCTCACTATCTGTCTGAAATATTTTCCTTATGCCCTAAATCTTCTTTTTTGCATCCTTCCCTCCAATCCATCTCTACCTGGAAGAAAACCATTTATCTTTCAAATCCCTATTCAAATGTTACATCCTTCATGATGACACATCTTCTCCAAGATGCGTGACTGAGTTATCTCCACAAGAGATAACTTATCTACCATGCCACAGAAACCTTTTACCCTGGAAACTGACTCTACCTCTGGATTACATCTCACTTTAAGTACCCTCTCTCTCATCAGCTTTTCCTCCTGATATAATGGTTTCTCTCAGACTGTACAATCTCACCTTTTCCTTTTCAATTCCCTTTTATATGTCATCTTCTCTCATTTTGTAAGTCCCCATGAGGACAGGAAATGTCTTTCTGTTTTCATTTTCATTTCCCAGTGTTTAGCACAGTGCCTAAAACATAATAAGAACTTAATAAATGGTTGTTAATTTGACTTGTAGACATGTTCTCTAAAGCCAGAAATGGTATTATGCTTATTCTTTGAGATATTCTTTCTTCTGATCATCAAGGCTCAAAATTTGGGAGTCATCCTAAGTACTACATTTTCCTTTAGTTTCCATAGCTCAATAATCATCATATATATTTTGTTTTTCTTTATGTTATTTTTTTCCCTGAACCTAATTTTCTGTCAAGATGATAATTTTTGGCCCTGTCTCTATTGATGAAATTTACTTCTCTCAGGATATTTTCCCAATCTATATTTTGAGACCCTTTCTAGCATTTTGGAAAACTTTAACTGCCATGTGAATACTGGTTGTTGTTATTGTTATTATTGTTACCATTATTATTGTCATAATCACCAGGCAATCAGGCTGTTTCTCCATGATTCACTTTACTGAGCCTAGCACGTCCATATGACTTCAAATTAAGCTTCTCTTCTTCTGACTCTTTTTTGCTTCCTATTCTATAGGTTAATTTATAAGCTTAAACAGTTGGTTCTCTCTCATTGGAATTCTTTGAGCAAAGATTAAATGAATTTATGTAATATATAAATTTATATAAATGAAATAAATACATTTATATAATTTAAACAAATTAAATAAATCAAATATGTTGTAGAGAGAATTCCTTTTCAAATATAGGAAGGACTAGGTTATCACTCATGTCTTTTCCATCTCTGAAATTTGGTGATTGTATGAATGAGACTGCTAATGAGTATACCTCCATCATTCAAATTAAAATACTGGGAATATGATGATATGTGGAGACTTAGAACATATTTTCCTTTCAAGTAGGTCATGGGCGTCAAAGTGGGGTATGAGAAATAAGATACCGTAAAGGATGTGGCTGGATGAGACAATCTGAACCTACCTACTTTGCTGTTTTACTGAAGCTCAGCCTTCAGGATAAACATAACAAATATATGGATTTACCAAGTAGAAGCCCTGTCCTTTACCCAGCCCTACCTTGATCTAAATCATGATGACTTCTTAATGTGGAAGCCTTGAGCTTGCTATACACATTCACACGTATACATACGTATTTCTGTGTGTGTGTGTGTGTATGAATTGTGTATTTATAAATACATACATATATTATATTCATATATGTATACATATATATGCACAGAGATACTTAAATAATTGTATTTCAATATAATTGGCTTCCTTCATAATTCTATACATTTTCTTTTGTGTTTCTTTCATGTGTTAACAAACATTATTGTGAGAAAGGGCTCATAGTCTTTATCAGACTGCCAAAGCTGTACATGTCACAGGAAAAAAAAAACTCTTGGTCTAATTGGTCAGTGCCTACTGTATGAGGTAGAAAATCCATGAGAATTAAAGTGGGCCATTAGGAGTCAAATAAGGAAATGCAAGAGAATTTCTTGATGAAGAAAAGGTCCATGGCCTTTGGCTATTTTCTTTCAAAGAAAGCAAACTGAAGGCCTGGTTCAGCAATTTAGAGGTGTATTATGTGATTAGATGAAAAGCTAATTCTGAAAATCAGCAAGCAAGTAGGAGCTCACCAATGTGATTCCGTTGGGCACATCTTTTCCTTCAAAATAGAAGCATGTATAGAATGGTTTTACATATACATACACATACACACACACACACACACACACACACACACACACACACATACATATTTGTGTTTGATGGTAGCCATATCTGGGGTGGGGAGGGAGGGAAGAAAAAAGAAAAAAGATACATGATAACTTTATTTTATATTTAAAAGGAATAGCAAGTTGTACATAATAGATTTGTAGTTAATGTACAATCATCTTTTTTTCCATTTTACTATGTTATGGGAATGCTTGTATTATTTCTTAAGTTCAGAATAACATAAATACAAATTTTAAAGTCTATCTGTATGTATGTAAACATATATGTGTGTATTTACATGCATATGTGTGTATGTGTATTGTATATATATGCACACATGTATGTGTGTGCATATTACTGAAAAGCTATTAAAAGTCAATGCTGGAAGGGTTGTGGGAAGTCACGTACACTGATTCACTTGGTTAACTTATAAATCATCTGAGAATTATGAAAAACAATTTGGAAATAATGTGAAAAAAATGAGTAAACTTTATACCATTTAACCCTGATATCACTGTTACAGACATACTCCAAGGAGGTCAAAGACAAGTGGAGAAGGCACTTTTCTGGTAGTATACAACTGTAAAAGTTAGGTGCCTATAATTGAGAAATATTTATTGATTTGTGGCATATAGGCATCATGGAATATCATGGTGCTCTAAGGAATGAAGAATATGAAGCATTTGAAGAAATATGGGAAGTCTTGAACAAATTGATTCAGAGAAATGTATGCAGAATCAGGAAAGCAATAAATGTCATGATTCATAATGTAAATAAAACAAAACAAATTTTTTTCATTTATAATGAACAATTGTGGCCCCTAAGTGGACAGAGCTCTAATGGATGGAATGTCACATAGGATACAAACATTTGTTGCAACAGTTCATTTTGCTTAACTTTATTAAAAGGACAGACTCCCTATGGACTGAGGGATGGTGAAAGAAAGGTCTATCTAAAGACTGCACTGGGGTTACATAGTGAAAAAATGTGGATCTTCAAGGTCTGAGCTCAAATATTGCCTTAGACACTCACTAGCTATGAGATCCTGGGTCAGTCACTTAACCTATCTGAGTCTCAATTTCCTTATCTGTAAATTACAGCACCAACCTCACAGGATTGTCATGAAGGTCAAATGAGATAATGTAACTAAAATGCTGTATAAAACTCAAGGTGCTAAATAAATGTTAACTATTATTAAATCAATATAACTTTATAAAGAAAAAGATATGGGGAAAAACAATAACCATTGAACTAATACATGTAAGTTTTTTAAGGCAAGGGAAAATTAATGGCACTAGGTGCAGGCTATAGAATGCTTGGTGTTTGTGATTACATGGCCTGAATCTTATGGTGATATTAAATGAAAGATAAAATGTACTCCAACATTTCTTGTATGGTTTTGCTTAAAAGACATTTCAACCTAGAAGTAGGGCAGTGCCAAACTTAAAGCTGTATGTTCCAGGGCATCATGTGGCGATTAAGGCTTTGATAATACAGTTAAAAAAGGGACAATACATCTCCATCTAATTCTGTTGAAGACATGTAAAATAAGGTCAAGACACTCCAAAGGCAGGTTGTGAGCACTCCAGATGACAAGGACAACTTGAAAGAAGCCTCTTTTTCTAAACTGTTCACAGAGCTGACACCTTGACTTTTTTTCCTTCCTTGGAATCTGAAATTTGTGCTAGAAATTATTTTGGATATTGATGTAAAAGAAATTATTTTGGATATTGATGTAAAAGAAATTTCCTTTATGCTTTGGAATATCCAGATAAAACAGCAACCACAAAAAAATATTAAAACTTAATGGAGCAAAATTGTGACAAAATGTGACCCCTAAGATGAAATACGACAGAGGCAAGACCAATGCCTTTGCATATAACATCGAATTTTGGCATATAACATCTAATTTCAACATGTTTATTAGTTTTGATGATTTTAAAAAATTCTTTCTTTTATAAGGAATGACTTTCTGAAAAAGAGGAGAGGGGAAGATGCAAGAAGGGAATAAAGGAGAGGCAAAAATGAATATATATATATATATGTATATACATATGTATGTGTGTATGCATGTATGCTATCCTACAGTAGAATGGGGTGGCTTAAAACATAGGTTGACCTTTCACTGGAGGTATTCAAGGAAAGGCTCAATGATTACATCTTGGGTACATCTTGTAGTATGGACTTTTTCTGGGATGAGTTGCACTTGGTAGCTGCTATATTCTCTTCCATATCTAAAATTTGGTGATCCTGTTACATTTATGGCCAGAAATCATTGTAGGCATTGATTCTTAAGATGATATGCTGCATTTCAATGATTAAGAGCTCATTTGACAACACCAAATGAAATGCTTAGGGATTTCAAAGAAGTAAAAATATAACTCTATCCAAATGTGTGTTTGGGGGAAATTACTCCACTCTCATATCTCTATCCATATAGTTCCTAAGTCAATGAAAGTCAAGACATTAGATCTAGTGTCTAGTGACAGAGTTTACGATAACTTTCTTGTTTTTCTCCTTAGCATTGAGAAATGAGTATTTGAGAGTGAAAAGGGTTTTTTTTAACTTTTTTAAAATAGTAGCTGTGCAAGTATATTCTTCTGCCAATAATGATGATGATAAAAGGTTACTGAAAAAAATACAAGGCACAAGCCAGCCATTGAGTCTCCAGGCAAAAAGACAATTGGCTGGCAGGATGATATAATTCTCAAAAGCTAAAAGGGGTTAAGACACCATTTAGTCAAACATTAAAATGAGACACCAAATTTCCTAAAATTAAGGCTGACCAATGTCAGGAAGGGAAGCATCATGCCATAATTTTTGGAGAAATGAAAGGACACATGGAAGAAATGGGGTTAAGAGATGAACAAAGGGGGAAAATCTGTACTGGACTCAGATGAAGGATATATGTGTGTGTCTGTGTGTGTGTGTACACATCCATACACACACATATATATGTGTACACCTATATATACATGTATGTAAATATATACAAATACACATATGTACATACATACCTACATATTTCCCCATATTGGGCCTATAATTGCTGCAATTATTTTAGAAAGAAGTCTTTAAAGTCTTCTCTTGATACACATGTTTTCTTGGCTTTGTGGTAATTTTTAGTACTGTGTGTAAATGTGGTAGGATTCATCTTCATTTTGATTCAATAAAACTATTACTGCGAAAGTCCTATGTATGCAAATATTATTTTGCCCTTTATGTGGATCAAAAGTGTTTGCTCAATATTACCTCTCAACTTAGTGGGAACCTTGATTCCCCTTGGCTAGATGACCCATACTCAAGGTCAACCACTTTAACTTGAATTTGCTCTTCTCTGTGCTGGATCATGGAAATATAATGGGCAGCAATGCCAAGAAAGTCAGAGGATGAATATTTTTAAAATTTATTTTAGACGTTAATACTGTTTTATTTAGACTTAAATACTATTTATTTAGACTTAAATACACAGTGAGAAAAGAAAAAGAAACATATTATAAACTTAAATACAAAATAAGTAAGGAAAAAAAAGCATCGCCATGTACACAGCAGAACATAAGAAAGGATTCAAAATATACAGTAATATATTTCCATTTCAAGAAAGCCTATATAATAAATACTACCCATTGTGTTGAGAGCTGTCCATTTTTTCTTTGTTCCTTGTAAATTTTCTTTTGTTCTCCGCTATGCAGTTTTTACTTCATTCTTTTCTCCCTCTCCTTTCCCCCTCTCCCCTTAAGGCTATAATTAAGCATAGATACACACACACACACACACACACACACACACACACACAGAGACACATATATATATATATAAAATACATATATTGACATATGCTTACACTATACATATATATATACATATACCTATACCCTACATACATACACTTATTTACACATATGTATACTTAGATATCTATAATCATACTCATATATAGACATATACTTTCATATGCATCTATCTAAGATTGTACTATACTTATTTGTCCTCTGTTTCTCCTAAGGTGGATAACTACTTCCTTCATAAGTCCAAGTCATTCCCTATTTTTCCAAGTCCACCAACTCATCATTTCTTACAGCACAGCAATATTCCAACCTTATACTGTCCAGTTATTTTAAGTAGTCCAAAACAATGTTGATGAATATACCTGACACATAGTATAGTTTCCCTATTTTTCTCTTTTGACTAAATCTATTTTAGACTTAACTTTGTCTGAGATCATGCTTACCACCTCTGCTCCATTTTCCCTAAAACTTTGTATTCCTAATCTTTATGTTTGTGTGTTATCTCTTATTTCCTATCCCTCCTGACTCTCCTACTTTACTTCAACATGCTACATTGCCCTCCTACTACTTAACCTACCTCTACTTCTAAGGATCCCTCCCTTATCCTCCCATCCCCATTAATCTAAACCCCCTTCTATATTCCTCTTTAACCTATTCCCTCACCCTCCCCTCTAAAGGTGCTTTATCCTCTTCCTTCATTCCCTTAGTATTTTACTTCTTTTGAATTTAGAATTTACTCTTCTAGACATATATGTATTGTTCCCTCTTGAACCCATTCCATGTGAAAGTAGGTTTCCAGAACTACCAGCCCTCCTCTCCCATCTAATTCCTCTGTGTCAGTTCTTCTCACAACTCTTGTAAAAGATAATTACTCTTTTTAGCTGTTCCTAAATGCTTTTACTTTTTAAAATCATTTCATACTCAGGTCTACCCAAATCTTTCTTATGAACTATCCAATTACTAATAACAATCTTAGACATACATTTTGTATTTCTTCATATAAAAAGTGAACAGTGTCCTTATTGTGTCCCTTGCAATTAGTCTTTGGTGTGTACCTTATATTTCTCTTAACTCTTGTATGTCAAATCTTCTATTAAGTTCAGGGATTTTATTTTTTTAACAAAATCCTGAAAATATGACAATTAATTAAGTATTCATTTTTTTTTCACTCAGGATTATGCTTAGCTTTGCTGTCTATGATATTTTTTCATCCCTAACCCCAGTTCTTTTGCTCTTCAATATATAGCTCTCCAAGACTTGTGATCTTTTGGTGTCACCACTGCTAAGTCTTGTGTGATTTTAATTGTGGCACAACAATATTTAAATTATTTTTTTTCTTGTTGCTTGTAATATTTTATCCTTGAGCTAGGGGTTTTCATATTTGACCATGATATTCCTGTGGGTTTCCCTTGGAGGATCTCTTTGCAATCATGATCAGTGTTTTTTTTTGCTATTTCTACTTTCGCCTCTTGTTCTAATGCTTGAGGACAATTTTCTTCTCTCTTTTTTAAAATTAATTAATTTAATTTTAGGTTTCAACATTCACTTCCACAAGATTTTGAGTTCCAAATTTTCTCCCTATATCTCCCCTCCAAAGACCCCAAGACAACATGCATTCTGATTACCCCTTCTCCCAATCTGCCCTTCCTTTTGTCATCCCCCCTCCTTCTCTTACCCCCTTCCCTTTCTTTTTTCCCCCTAGGGCAGGATAGATTTCTATTCTCCATTGCCTGTATATCTTATTTCCCAGTTGCATGTGAAAACAATTTTTAACATTTGTTTTTAAAACTTTGGGCTCCAAATTTTCTGCCTTCCTCCCTCCCCACACACTCTCATTGAGAAGGCAAGTGATTTGTTAGAGGTTATACATATGGAGTCACACAAAACACTTCCATAATAATCATATTGTGAAAGACTAGCTATATTTTCTTCCATTCTATCCCACCCCTTCCATTTATTCTGGTGTCTCCTTTGACCCTGGCCCTCCTCAAAAGTGTTTGCTTCTGATTGCCCTTTCCCCCAATCTGCTGTCCTTTCTATCACCTTCCTTCTGGTATTCCTTTCTGCCCTATTTTCCTATTTTCCTGTAGGGTAAGATAGATTTCCATACCCAATTGAGTGTGTATGTTATCCCTCCTTAAGCCAAATCCAATGAAAGTAAGGTTCACTCATTCCCTTTTACTTCCATGCGTGACTTCTCTCTCACTTCATTCCCTTTCATGTCCCCCTCTTCCCCTACACTATAAAAGGAACAGTTCTACTTTAATAAGTCCCTTATGATTTCTCTTTCCTGTTTACCTTTTCGTGCTTCAGGAGTCTTGTATTTGAAAGCCAATTTTTCTGTTTAGCTCTAATTTTTTTGTTTCTCAAGAATGCATTCAATTCCTCTATGTCATTGAATCTCAATTCCCTCCCCCCCCCCATTGATTATACTCAGTTTTGCTGGGTAGGTGATTCTTGGTTTTAATCTTAGGTCCTTTGACCTCCAGAATATGATATTCCAAGTCCTCTGATCCCTTAATGTAGAAGCTGCTAAATCTTGTGTTATCATGATTGCATTTTCATAATACATGAATTGTTTCTTTCTGGCTGCTTGCAACATTTTCTCCTTGACCTGGGAACCTTGGGATTTGGCTATAATATCCCTGGGAGTTTTCCTTTTGGGATCTCTTTTAGAAGGTGATCAGTGGATTCTTTCCATTTCTATTTTATGCTTTGGTTCTAGAATATCAGGACAGTTTTCCTTGGTAATTTCTTCAAAGATGATATCTAGGCTCTTTTTTTTTAAATCATGACTTTCAAGTAGTCCAATAATTTTTAAATTGTCTCTCCTGGATCTACTTTCCAGCTTAGTTATTTTTCCAATGAGATATTTCACATTGTCTTCTACTTTTTTTTCATTCTTTTGGTTTTGCTTTATAATTTCTTGATTTCTCATAGAGTTATTAGCTTCCATTTGCTCCATTCTAATTTTTAAGAATTATTTTCTTCAGTGAGCTTTTGGATTTCCTTTTCCATTTGACCAATTCTGCTTTTTAAGGCATTCTTCTCCTCATTGGCTT
This sequence comes from Vombatus ursinus, assembly GCF_900497805.2. Lineage (NCBI taxonomy): Eukaryota > Metazoa > Chordata > Mammalia > Diprotodontia > Vombatidae > Vombatus > Vombatus ursinus. Next base: position 4,107,207 of record NW_020954581.1, read on the forward strand.
TTTGGGGCTCTTTTGTCATTTAATCTTATTTGTTTTTAAGGTGTTATTTTGCTCAATATTTTTTTTGCGTCTCCTTTAGCAAGCTATTGACTTGTTTTTCATGATTTTCTTTCATCACTCTCACTTCTCTTCACAATTTTTCCTCTACTTCTCTTATTTGATTTTCAAAATCCCTTTTGAGCTCTTCCATGGACTGAGACCAATTTATATTTTTCTTGGAGGCTTTTGATGTAGGAGCTTTGATTTTGTTGTCTTCTGATTGTAGGTTTTGATCCCCCTTGTCACCAAAGTTGATTCTATGGTTTGAGTTTTTTTGTTTGTTTGTTTAGTTTTTTTCCCCTACTATTTCCTCATTTTCTCAGCCAATTACTTGACTTTTTAATTCTTCATTCCAGTAGGTCTCTGCTTCCACTGTGGAGGATGTACTGTCCCCAAGTTTCAGGAGTTTTGTTCAGCTGTTTTCAGAGATACCTCTAGGGACCTGTAAGTTTTTAGTTTCTCCAAGGTAGTACAACTTAAGGACAGATGTTTACTCCTCTCCTGGCCTATGCTCTGGTCTGTGAGTGACCACAAGCACTCTTTTCTGCCCTGGAACTGTGAAGAGGGTTCCCTCTCCACTGCTGCCACAAGCTCTGCTATGCCAGTGCTCCTTCTCACCTGAGAACAGCCACCCAGGACTGAGAACTGGATCCAAGTGCCAAATTGCTCTCCAAAATGGTTGGATCATCTCACAACTCCACCAACAATGCATTAGTGTTCCAATTTTCCCACATCTTCTCCAACATTTATATGATTGGATTCTTTCTCCTTTGCCTGCTCATTTTTTTTAATTTATAGGGGCTTATTTTTTTTTTTTTTTTTGTAATCACCTCTAGCGCTAGGGTATGGGAGATGGTGCCTCTTGCCTCAGATTCTCCTTTAGTTGTCCTCTCTGGCCTGGAAGCAAAACCAAGACTTCCAGCTTCCATTAAGTGCCCACAGCCAGCTTCATCCCTGCCCCACTGCTTTTGTACTCACCAGGCATATATTGATCCCTTCTTGTCAAGGGCCACATCTCTGTAGCACAGTTGGGTCTGGTGTTCTTTGTCAGCAGAAGTTCTCTGAATCTTCCCATATTCAGATGCCCAACTCCCCTCACTGCCCTGGGGGTAAAAATTCTTGTGGCTGAGGCCTAGGCAGCCTCCCAACCCACCTAATCCAAGGGCTTGCTGCTTTTTGTTTAAGTGGAACTAGCCTAGAGGTATTTACTCTTCACAGGAACTAAACCTTATCCTGGGACTTTTCTTCAGATCTTCCCTGATTGTTCCAAGAGGACCAAGAGGTTCTGGCCCTACTCGTATTTTTTTTAACTTCTCTATGTTTGCCCTGAGGCATTGTTTTATCTTGTTAGTGAGGGAAATCTGAAGAGCTTGGAATTTTCTGACCTACTCTGCCATCTTCCCAGAATTCTCTCCCAGATCAGTAACATTAAAAGTATTTTCTCTATCCCTATTTTCACCCTTTATTTGCTTGTTTTCTTGTTCTTAGTGATATTCTATTGAAGAAAACCAAGAATTTTACTCTGGGAGGAGACAGAGGCTGCTCAGCTACTGGATGTGTGTATCCTTTGCCTTGGAAATGAACACATCATTGAGGTATTCTCTACAGGAATTTTCCTTCTAGGAGTATGGAAATTCCAGATGTGTTTTTCTCATCTTTGCCTCTCACCTTCATCATGGTTCTACCAGAAAAAAATACGCTAATGGATTGCCATGGGAAGAATGATTACTGATGTCTCTTAACTTTTTTTTTTAATAATGCAGTCTTTGGTTTGCTAAAGGCAAATAGGGTATCAAATATAGAGGAATGACTTCTATATAATTAGTCCAATTATTTCTTTTTATAAATGTGTCTAGTTTCTAATTGATTCTATCTTATTTTCTATGAGATGGTCAGAGCAGATGTGGAATTTTGGGTCATCTTTCAACATTTCACTTGCTAATTAATGAATATGCAAATATTGTATTTAGTTTATGGGTGAATATGTAAAAATATCATGAATACATACTTTATTTTTCATTATATTTTTCTTTTACATTTTTCTATTCTGTGTACATGTTTCTCCCCCTGAAGTCAAGGACTTTTCCTCTTCCTTCCTTCCTTCCTTCCTTCCTTCCTTCTTTTCTTCCTTCATTTCTTTCTTTCTTTCTTTCTTTTTCTTTCTTTTTTTCTTTCTTCCTTTCTTCCTTCCTTCTTTCTTCCTTTCTAATATTGTTCAATGGAAAGGGCATTGGATTCAATGTCAAAAGATCTGGATTAAAATCCTGTATTACTTTGAGTAAAAACAAAGGACAAACAACCTGGGAGTAGCAGTAGTTGCCCCACTGGGTACCCAACTGGTCAGTTCAAGTTGGGTAACAGATGTTTCTTTCCTTTCTCCCCTCCTTCCTTCCTTTTCTCCTCCTCTCCCTCCCTACTCTCTTTCTCTGTTCAAACAGGGAATCATATTCTTACCAATAAATGCTTTGACCAAAGGAATATAAATTTTGATCACTGAAACCTCACAAGATGTCTTGGGGTTTATGGGATAGATTTCTTTCTTAAGGACCATGCCTTAAACCCAAACCACTCTGACTCTCATTGATTGATCAACAATAAATCCCCATTTCATCATTGTTTGGGCTCTGATGACTCAGAGTGAGAGTAAATAGAAGTTGTTTCTGTTTTGGCCAGAAACCCCAGGGTCTTCCCCTTCCGGGATTGATTTTTTTTTAACTAGGTAAGAGAGGACATTTTTTGCCTTATTTTTACCTAGCCTTAATCACTAAATGGGTGTTGCCTCAGACAAACTGAGACCTGGGAAAGACCTTAACTTAAAAAGGCCAAGGTCTCCCAATATATCTGTGGCCATCTTCAGTCATCCTGATCTATGTCTTGCCACTGGAACCATATCAGAGAAGAGAGTGAGGCTGATAACCTTTGCACAGCCATGCCTCACTTAAATCTAATTCACTTGCAAGTAATGACATCACCTTCCTGATGTCTTGGTCCTCCTTGAGAGCAGAGGACAAACAACAACAAATATCTCTTCCATGACAAGCACTGTGCTGAGGGCTAAGGATACAAAGAAAGACAACACAAAGTGGGTGGGAAGCCCCAAATCCCACAGTCATTTGACATTTGTTTGTCTCAGTTTCCTCATCTGTAAAACATGAATAATAACACCTACACCATGAGATTTCATCTGCCACTCCTCTGTCTTTGCTCCAGGTTTTCCCCATACCCAGAATTCCCTCCTTCTTCAGGTCTGCCTAGGGGAATTACTAGACTTCTTTAAGGCTCAGTTCAAGAGAAATCTCCTACCAGAGGCTCATCCTATAATCCCCCAATTTTCTAGTTTTCCCTTACACCAGACTTCCCAGCCAAAATTATTTTGTACTTATTTTTAATTTATTTTCACTTTTCTCTTAATGTTACCTCCTCTCCCAATGGAATATGAATTTCTTGAGTATAAGGACTGGTGTTGTTTGTTTGTTTGTTTTGGGCTTATTGATAGATTGATGGATAGATGGATGGATGGATTGGTGAATTTATTTTCTTGAGTCAATGAATGGAAGAATGAATGAATGAAATCAATATGAATGTTGGATTTGGAGTCAGAGGACCTGGATTCCAATCCCAGCTCTATTGCTTATTATTCATGACCTTAGCCAAGTTACTTCCCTTCTCTGGGAATCAGTTTTCTATTTGTAAAATTATGGGGTTGGACAAGAAGGTTTCTATGGACATTTCCAGTTCTAAATCTATAATTTTATTACTGGCTCAATTTTTTCTTATTTACAGGACCATTAATAGTACTGTCCTGTATAGTAGTTATTCAATAAATATGTAAACATATACATATATAAACACACACATATATGCATAAATATATCATATCAATATACAATGTTATTTATATTTGTATTATAATATATAACATACAATATGTTTATATTTTAATATATAATGTTATATGTGGTTATGCTTATATGCACATTTTTATATCATATTACTATATTATTATATACAATACATGATATTATATTCTATACAATATTATGTATTATATATAATAATACATGAGAAAAAAAAAATTGAATTCCCTGAGCTGTCTTGTCATAGGACCTTCCTATATACCTCTAGTTATATAGCATAGATGTCTTCCTGATCTTCCTAAAGAAAGGCTAGTCTTCATTCTAGGGCTCATAGCTGGATGAATAAAGACCTAGATCTCAGCCAGTCTTGCTTTCAAACACATACTTTTTTTTTTTAATAAATTCCTCATTGAGCTGAACTATAAATATTATCAGGCCTTGGCTTGTGAAGAGCCAGGGGGCCATACCGTACAGTAGATGAGGCATCCAAATTTGAATTTTATGCTGTCTGTAATGTGCTTAGGAAAGCTCATTCTGTACTCGATGAATTTTTTTTTTCTGTTTGAATTGTTAAAATTATTTTCTTTTTGCAAGCAAAGATGAAGATTTTTGTGGTGGTGATGGTGGTGGAAAGAGGAAGGGGGAACACATCAGGGTACATTTTCTTTTGCAGCTGCTACAACATTGTAGTCCTAATACAGCCCAGATCCTGTCAGGAATCTGATACCACCAGGGTGACCCCCAGAATTCCACTGGTGCTGCCAATCACCAAATAAGGCAAGTGGTTGGTTATCTGAGCCATAAATATTTACATCCAGTGGTGGCAAATGTATAAAGGGTGTTGAGTGACTGTGTAATTTTAGCTGCTGTGGTTTGAGCTTGTCAATAGTTCCCCTTATCTCTCTAAAGCTCCTAATGATAGATTCCTGCTCAAGAGATGAGGATATACAACCTGTTCTAATGTGTTATTGAAGTCATTTAACTAACTCTGAGTCCAAAATGAAGGATACATCTGGGAAAAGCCCTTCATTTTCCGTGGCTCTTCAGACAGTTATTTTATTTTTCTTAAACTGTTCTATTGATGCTCTTTTTAAATAATAATTGCTAATAGTGCAAATAAATCTCCTATAGATCCCTCCATCCTCAATAAAAGAAGTGTATTTTGACACTTTGCTATATCTAACAACATATGAGGTTCCTGGATCAGAATCTAAAAGATCCACTGATTTAGAACTAAAGAAGTCCTTATGTATCATGATACTCAACCCCCTCATTTTACAGATGAGAAAACTGAGGCCCAACAAAATTGTGACTTGTTCATTGTTATCACGTGGTTTCTTTTGGATCAAACCTATCCCTCCTCTGTGATAGCCTTAGATTGCCAAAGAATTAGAAAAGCTCAGAGTTATAAAGAGCCTCAGAAGTCACCTAGTATCATCCATGTCTAAATGAGAATCGTCTCTGCTTCATACCCCAAAAGTCGTCATCCAATGTCTACTTAAATACCTTTTAATGTAAAGGGGAGTCTAATGCATTTTGAAGCACTATACACCACTTTGGAATAGCTATAAATTCAAAGAAATATTTCTTTACAACAAGTTGAAATTTGTCTCTGCAACTTCTAGCAAGTTTCCTAATTCTACCTTCTAGAGCCAAGGAGAATAAATTGAATCTTTATTGCTCCTGTGATCATTGAATACTTGAAGACAATGGCCATACCTCTCATTTTCTCTCCTCTTGGCCCAAGTGCAGAGTTAATTAACTTCTTTTGAAATCACGGAATACAAATGGCCTTCACCAACATGGGTATCCTCCTCCAGATATTCCTTAGTTTACAAATGTCTTAGAACTGCACACACTACCCTGGATGTGGCTAGCCATGACAGTGTACACCAAAACTGTCACCTCCCTAATCTTGCATATGATGCTTCTGCTTAGCGAAAAGATCTTGAAGTCTAGAGGATGTGAACTATAATCCAATTTTATGATCTTTACTATCTGTGTGATCATGAGCAAGGGACTTACTGTGCTTTGCCTCAGTTTTCCCATTAGATGTTGCTTCCCAGGGTTGAGAAAAATAAAATGAGGTATAAAATGTTTTTCAAATTAAAAGGCTGGGCATATCAGGTAGTAGTACTATGGAGAGGCCTGAACCAAAATGTAATAATTAATTGTTGAGTATCAAGTTGGAAGAAGGTCTACAGTGGAATTTACTAGGTTTCTATGCTTGAGTCTGGTGATGTTGAACATTTTTAACCTTGATTAAAATGTAAAATATCAGGGGTTCTTAGTCTATTGAAATATCAATATGAATCAATGGTGTGAAAGTCTATTTAAGGTGATGTGATTCATATCAATATCACAGCTGACTTTAAAAAAAGTGGTTTTTTTGAACTATCTAATCACAAATCCTCTATCTTTTGTGTGCAATTTTAAAAATAAGATTGTTGGATATTACATTTATGTTTTTTACATTTTATCTTATAATCAGCCCAATATTCTAGGATATGCAGATCTTCATGGCTTATCAATCAATGTGTTGGCTATCTTTTCTAGTAATAATAAGTGATTTCTTCTGTGCAATCTGCAAATTTCTAAGCTTGTATATTTCTTCAAGTCCTGGAAAAAAAATATTAAGTGTAGAGTTAAGAACCAGATCCCTAGTGTACTTCACTGGAGACCACCTTCCAAATTAATATTCAATGACAAATGATTATTCTTCAGTGCTACTATTACAACTACTTATCATTTATATAGTATTATAAAATTTGAAAGGCACTTTTATATCTCATTTGATCCTCATGATAAACCTGTGAAATAGTTGTCATAGTCTTCTCACTTGAGCCTGCTCCCCATGGGGGTACCTCCTCACTCCTTCCAGTTTTTCAACACACTGCTGCCTGATGACAGGTATGACTCCACTCCTAGGCTAAATCCCTAGGAATATTGGTAAGCTACCTGAACTTATTCCTCAATGATGAAAAATCTCCCACCAATCATACCCTCCCCATCCCCGTGAGTCTGAATTTTCTGCTGGCATTATTAAAACTCTATTATCCATAAGTTATTGCCTTCTTCTTTATTCCCATCTGCCTCAACCCAAACTAATTCTCATAATGTCTTTTTCTATAGTCTCTGCTGTGCTCTCTACAACACCTGTTTCATAGGTAACAAAATTTCATCTTAAACCATTCCTATTGTTTTCTTTCACTCACAGACACCTGGATCCATCCTGATGACCCCGCTTTCCTACCTACCATTTCCATCACTTTTTGCACTTTCACTCATAACCTTGACTCACTAGTTAAGATGAAAGAACCCATTGCTACTTCTAGCCTCTCCATCTACTGCTATCACTCAGTAATATCTCCTTTCTTTGAGGTTCATTTAATCCATATTTATTACCCAATCAAGATTAAGATAGCTGTTATCTACCAAACTCTACGACATGCTTCTTTTCTCAACAAGTGCCTGGTTCATTTTTTTCTCTCCCCTCCAACTAGTGTGTTCGTGATAGAGGACTTAAAAATACATAGTGATGCATTTTACATCCAAACCTCCCCTTTCCTTACTTTACTCATTTCCCATGACTTACTCCTTTACCTCATCTACACTACATACTGAGATGGTCCTACCCTTGGCCTTACTTTCACTCACAAGTGTTCTGTTTCTATGTTTATGAATTTTACAGTTCCTTTTACTCACTGTGGTCTATTTGTTAATCATTCCACTTCTCCCTTTCCTTGCAGCCCAAACCTCGGTCTTTATCCTCAGTGTGACCTTCAATCTCTCTACCGCTTAGTTCTTTCCCATGTCATCATCCATGCTCTGGCCTCATTCTCCTCCCTTACCTCCCCCCTTGATTCTTTGGTGAACCAATTCTACTCTACACTTTTTCGTCTTTTGCCCCTTGCTCCATGGTACTGACACCAGTCTTATCCTGAATCTTCTACTGGCTTCACCCCTACTCAATGCTGCTTAGTGAAACAGGAAAATAATCATCAAATTGTGCTGCCTGATTCTACTACACATTTATGCTAAATAATATCACCTGGGCCATTATTGTGGTAAGGCAATCCTTTTACCCCTTGATGATTAGTTCACTATGCCACTTTCCACATAACTTTTCAAATCTTTTTATCCCTTCTTCAATATACCATGATTTCCCCTGCCCCAGCCTTTGATCTGAGAATATTGCCTCATTTCACAGAAAAAAGTGAATCAATTGCCAAGAGCCTCCTCTTACCCCTGCTCCCATCTCAAATGACCTAGATTCCTTCTGCCCCTATCTCCTTCTGGCCCTTCTACTTGCCAAAGCAAACCTCTCTTCATGCACAAGTGATCCCATTCTAGCCTGTCTTCTCCTGCAGAGTGCCCCCTCTTGTCCCTGCCCTCTAACTTATCTCTATTCTCTACCTTTCTACTGACTGCTTCCCTACTGCCTACCAACATACCACTGTCTCCTCAATTCTCAAAAATCTCTTACTTTATCTACCCATTACCATTAGCTATCATGTCATAGCTCTCCTTCCTTTTGAAACTAAGCCCTATGAGAAAGGTAGCCACTATTGATATCTCTACTTCCTTTTTTCTCCCTCTATTCTTCACTCTCTATGTTCTGGCTTCTGAGCTCATCATTCAACTGAAACTTAGAACACTTAGAACTTAGAAACTCTGAAACATGTTCTCTCCAAAGTTATTAATGATCTCTTAATCACAAAATCTAATGGTCTTTCTTCAATCATTATCTTTTTTGAACTCTGCAACAATTCACAGTTGAATTTTGGGGGCCCAGACACTCTCTTCTCTATAATTTTCTATGACACTACTATGTCTAGGATCTCCTATCACTCCTCTATCTCTTTTGCTGGATCTTCATTTAGGATGAACCTTTTAACTGTGGATGACCCCTGGGGCCATGTCATTTAAACTGTTTCATTTATACAATGCTATAGCAATCAAACCATGAAAGGAGCACTTTATAAAGCCAAAGGAAATGATTACAAAATTCATTTGAAGAAATAAATGATCTAGGATATCTAGGGAAATAATGGGAGGGGGAGGGAGAAATGAAGGGGGAATCTAAGTACTTCCTGACCTCAAATTATATTACAAAATAGTAATCATTAAAAACTACTTAGTACTGCTGAAAAATAGATAGAGAAGTGAAAGAAACACAATTTCACTAATAGCAGAGTGTTTGATAAATCACAGATCATAAAATACCTAGCAAAGAAATCTCCATTTTACAAGAATCACTAGGAAACTGGAATGAAATTTGGCAGAAATTAAGTTTAGACCAAGATCTTGTACTACATTCCATAAAAAAATTATAGGAGATAGATAACTTTATTGATAATATTGATTATATTATCAAAGGAAAAAAATATTGCAATTACTCTTCACTGCCAGGAGTTGGAGATAATTCATAATCAAAGAAAAGAATAGAGAAAATTGCAACAGAAAAATTGGATAATTTTGATTACTTGAAATTTCAAAAGTTTTCATAGGAGTAATAAAAAACTAGAATAAGAAAGAAAGTAGTTTATTGGTGAAAATTTTATACAAAATATCTCTGATAAGTATTTGTATTCAAGATACATACATAAATATATACACATAACTAACAGAAATATTATGATTAAAAGATATTTCCTAATAGACATCAATGGTGAACAATATGAAAAAACAATTTTCAATCAAATTACAAACAATTAACCATATGATGGGACAACTGGGTGGCACAGTGGAGAGTGCTGGGCCTGGAGTCAGAGAAATTCATCTTCCTGAAACTTAGACACGTACTAGCTATGTGACCCTGGGCAACCTTATCTGCCTCAATCTCCTCACATGTAAAATGAGCTGGAGAAGGAAATGACAAACCACTCCAGAATCTTTAACAAGAAAACCCCAAATGGGGTCACAAAGAGTTGGACACATCTGAAAATTACTAAACAGCAACAATAAACCATATGAAAGAATGTCCACTATCATTAACATAGACTGTATGAAAATCAAAATAAGTCTGAGCTTTAATGACATATTGAGAAAATTGCAAAAAAAATAGTAAGAAGTGGTAATGTTTAAAACTGAAGTTGTGGGAAGATAACATACTAATGGTGCATTTGGCAGAAATTTGAATTTGTCCAGTCCTTCTGGAAAACCATTTAAAAAATTTTTATTTTATTTGTACTAATTTATTTCGATTAATCAATAATCATTTCCATAAGCTTTTGAGTTTTAAATTGTTCTCCTCCTCCCTCCCCAAGACAGTGTGCAGTCTGATAGATATACATATACATTCCTATTAAACATATTTTCACATTAGTTATGTTGCAAGGAAGAATTAGAACCAATAGGAGGAACTACTAGAAAGAGAAAACAAAACAAAACAGAAGGAAAAAAATAGCAAATAGTATGTTTTGATCTGCATTCAAAGTCCATAGTTCTTTCTTTGGATGTGGATAGCAATTTCCATCATGAGACCTTTGGAGATGTCTTAGATCCTTATATTGCTGAGAAGGGCTAAGTCTATCAATGTTAGTCCTCACACAATGTGGCTGTTACTGTGAAGAAGAAGAAGAAGAAGAAGAAGAAGAAGAAGAAGAAGAAGAAGAAGAAGAAGAAGAAGAAGAAGAAGAAGAAAAAGAAAAAGAATATATATTGTGCTTTAAGGTTTTTGAAGTTCTTTATATGTTAATTCATTATTTATATATGTTAGATCACTCAGGCTGCGGAAGCGTCTCCAGGAGAGCAAAGTTGTTGGTAAGGAGGTTGAACTGTGTGGAGAGAGAGCTTACCAGGCAGTAAAGTGACCATGGCTGAGGCTGTCCATGAAATTGTGATACCAGGCCCTTTGAATACCCATTCACATAAGATTAAGAAATAATAAATACAAAAAAGAAATAGACATCATGAACTCTGGGGCCCATGGTGGCTAGGTAGAGGGATTAGATAGACAATGGCCTCTTTGATACTTCATTCTCTGCCAGGGAGGAAATACACAAAAAAGTCTAAGGGAAGAGCATATAGATTCCTTTTTATCCAAACTCATATCTCACTCCTTTATCAGTTCTTCTGGTTCTGAAGTCAATCTGAAAATTTCAAGTTACCACAAACCACTAGCCCCTCAGTTATTTATGGCTAGAAGAAAGCTGATCAAACTTCTATGCACTAGGGTGAAACCATGAAAGGAATGTTCTTCATGCTTATATAACTCATCAGAAAGGGCAAATCTGTAAATACTATAAGGACTGAGCCCTCAATGGTCGGTAATCCATTATACATGTATACTTTTGTTGCTCTTTGAGTAAACTCTTAATGCAAAAAAAAATATACATTAAATATTCTAAGCTTAACAAATGCCAAATAAAACTAACATATCCATATACAAAGTGAAACGGAAGAGAGATTATATACAAAACTACAAATTTCTAATAAGCCTAGCTTACTGTTCCTTAAAGCATATAAGTCATTAAACATGTGACTGTCAAAACTGTCTTCTTTGCCTGTTTCTTTCTGACCTTCCTTCTCTCCTGTGAATTAAAGAAAAAACAACATATTTTGATGACCCTCTTTTCTTTCTTTTCTTTTTCCTCTTTAATGCAACTTTACATAAGTATATCAGTTACATCTACCAGAATAACACATCCTTTTAATCGCAAAAGAAATTATGAAACAATGAGATGAAAAATCTTATTTTACTTTTAGAAACAGGAAATTTCCCTGTGCATTAGCATAGGGTTATATTTCTATAACAATGTTTTCAATTGTTTTCCACATTTTCCCTAGCATTATAAAGAAGTCTTCTCAAAACAATATTTCTTGCCACCAATTCACATTCTGATTTTTTTTATTCACAAGTTTTGTCTTCTCAAACAAGTGTTCTGTGGTGTAATGTACTATTCTTCAGATACCATGACTTTAAATTGAAACTGATCTCTGAGGCAAACATAGTCCAACTAGTATATGGATAGGATGAGAATCCCCATTACAATACCCTTAGCAAGGGATCATAAAGCCTTTGTTTGAAGATCTTCAATGGGAGGGAATACATGATGTTGTGGGGCATTCTACTGCATTTTGGAATAGCTTGATCCATTAAGAAAGTTGCAACAACTGAAAACTATCTTTCCACCTTTGCATTACTCCTAATTTTAAGGACTAGAGCCTAGAAGAGCAATCTAATTCCTGTCCAAAATGAAAGCCTTTCATGTAGTCAAAGACCACTGTCATTTCTCTCCTAAATAATCTCAAAGGTCATTATTCTTTCTACTGCACCATGCAATCTTTCATAAAAATAATATTTGCTCATAGTTGTTTAGTACTTTATTGTTTACAAAGTCCTTTTCTTACAACAACTTTGAGAAGCAAGGCAGTTTTGGTATTATTATCTCCATTTTTATAGATGAGGAAATGGTGACTCAGAGAATTGACATGTATTCTCCATGCTTCTTCCATCTTTCTAATTCTTTGTAAAGTATTGGTAAATGTAAGTTAGGAGCACAGATAATGATGTTTAAATAATGGTTTGTTTTGCATTTCATGGTTATATCCAAAGACATTTACTTCCAGACTCATCTCAATCATAATCAAATATTTTAAGAGTTTAAGGGGATCCTAGTAGCCACTAATTCAAAACATATATTTGTAAGGACATGTCCCTTTTAGCCTTTGGGTAATTTTCAAGATGCAAGTAGCACAGGAAAGGTGATATATGAATGTGCATCTATTTCAAACTGCCTTTGTACATTATATAGGGTGAGACCCTCTCAAATATGAGTTATCAGTTGTACCTAGTAAAGATTATGAGACCTAAGAGTGACTCATTTGTACTTGAAAAACCCAGAAAAGCAACAGAAAAAAGTTAGCAAAGAAAAAAAATGAATTTGCCCCTGGGGCATAGCTTGATTCTGAAGCTTTTTTTCCAACTCCTCATTTACCAGAACCTACAGGAGAGACTAAATTTTAAAAACTAGGTGAGCCATGAACCCTAGAGCTGTTTGATGATTATTGGACAAATTTTGTTTTTATTTAGTCATTTCAGTCATGTTCAATTCCCTGTGACCCCATTTGTAATTTTCTTGGCAAGATATTAGAGTGATTTGACATTTCCTTTATTTTATAGATGAGGAAATTGAGGCAAATGAGATTAAGTGACTTGTACAGGGTCACTAGTAAGTATCTAACGCCAGATTTGATCTCTGAACATCTGAAGATGAGTCTTCCTGTCTTCAGGCCTAGCACTCTATTTTCTGCACCACGTAGCTGTCACACTGAACAAATGGTAATCGTATATACAGTCTAATCTTCATCTCTGCCAAAGAGTCCCTCAGCAAGGGTACCTAATTCTATACCAGGGAGAGTTGTAGAACTAAAAGGCACATACTAAAAGCATTCTAATTTCTTAATATAACCCTATTTCTCCACTGCCCGATGAATCCTTTAATTTGATGGAGCTAACTCTAACCCAGCCCTCCGTTCCCCTTATTGATACATACAGTATTTTAGGTCCCTGTTCAGCTACAAGCATTAACTTTGCCATAGCTATTCACTTTCAGAAGGAGCAAGGATCTCAGCTTTCCCTCTCTTCTCTTGCTTCACATTTCAATTTCTTTAGTACACCTAGCAATACCTGATCGTTTCTCAGCCCCAAAGTCCTCAGTATGTCAACATCAGAAACAGAGTTTTATCAATGGGAATAACATTAATGTAGATTGTCATCTGTTTTGCAACTTTATTCTAAGCACCACTGTTCTTTCCATCTGAATTGTGACTGAAATATTCTATATGTTACCTCTTCTTGTTAGAATGTGAATTCCTTAAGAGCAAGGACTTTTGTTTTGTTTTGTTTTGGGGGGGAGATCTCCAGTTCCTGGTGTAATATTTTGCATATTGCAAACAATTAATATTTTTCATTAATTAATTAATTTATCATTTGTTTTATTTTAAAGATTGGAGTAAGTAAAATGGTCACACAACTACTAAATGCCAGAGGTGGGATTCAAACTCATGTTTCTCCTGAATCTAGATCCAACAAACACTCTCTCTACTTGTAACTTGCTGCTGTTTAATGAAAGTGGTTGTCTGTAGTGTGAATAGAGTAGATTATATTTGCAGAGATCTGAATTGGACCCTAGCTCTACCATTTCCAAAAAGTGTGATCTTGGGGAAACCACAAAAATAACCTATTAGAGATTATCTAGTTCAGCCAACTCCTTCATTTGAAAAAAAAAGAATTTTGATACTTCTTGTTTTTACATCAGCCTTTTATGGATATAAATTCCAATTCACTTCCTCACAAATTTGTATGGCTTTTAACCACCACAACAATAAAAGTTAAAATAAGTGACACAATGACCAGGTCTGACAATGTATGCAACTTTATTCCCTACTAGTCCTCCGTGTCTCTGCCAAGTGGAAGGGACCATTATTGGACAATTATTCAGAGTTTCACTTTCTTTTAGTGAATGTTTCACTTATTCTTATAGTCACTATAAAATATCCATTTTGATGAATGAAAAAGAGTACTAGAAAGGTGTAGTGACTTACCTGTTACTTGTCATAGGATTGGCAAAGCCCAGACCATCTGAGGTCTCCTGATTTCTAATCCAGTATTCTTTATGAATTTAAAGTTATTCATTGTAACATTTAAAAAACCAACAGAATCTTTTTTTCTTTTCAATTAATTTCACAAATGACTCACTACTAAAATATACTTCAAGATGCATCATAATTCATTTAAGAAGAGTTAAATTCAAGAGTTTATGATTGAACATTAAAGAGTAGGGCAGTCTGTCCTTGGGCAGGTAAATGGGCAAGAGGTGGCTAAAAAATGTGAGTAATATTCCCATTGATTAATGCAAGGTCTGCGAGGTATTGGTTGGCACAGATTTCCCTTTCACTCAGAAAGTGTTTAATTATTTTCTTGATAATATAAGTGCTTTCATTATTATTCTTGAGAGCTAGCAGCAGCACTGGTTCAGTTTGAGCATGAAAAATACCCGTATTCACTGGATTCATTGCTTTTGTCCATGCTTATTTCAGGTACATACATCTTCCACTCATTTCAGTAGAATGAAAATTCTTCTTGGATGTTACTAGAAGGAAAAGGACAGGAGATCAAGAGTGTCATTGACAAAACAAAAAACATATGCAAGAACTTGAAATGGCCCATCCCTTTGCCCCAAGAAGAGTTCTCAAAAATGAATGACACTAGAAATGTCTTCCCCATCCTACTTCCTCATCCAAAATAAAGGTTCTATTGATTCATTATTCATATACCATGGATTGTTCCTATGGCTTGGCTCAGATCCTTTCCTTCAGGCACTTTGGTCTCTAGTGACCTGTTAAAAAGGTCTTAGCACATTCACAAGGCTTTTCATTGCAGTCCAGTCTGTTTGTAGCAGTGATCCATCAATATCATGTTCAAATGACAGGCTCCATAGAACCAAGCCCTTTGCTTAACAAGTCTGTCAAAGGCAGAGAGACAAGAATTCTATCTAGGACAGACATCTTGAATAAGTTTGTGTTAGGCTGTGTTACATTTTTCTTTAAGGTTTTCCCCACTTCAGACATTTCCTTGCCTTTACAAGGTTATAAAAATAGGAACAGGACTTTTTTTTCTCTCTCTCTCCTTCCTTTGAAATGATCTTGGACCCAGTCTTACTATTCTGAGGGATGTGAGATAATTAAATCTGTATGCCAAGAAGGGGATGTTTACAAAATCATCATTTTAATGTCATATACTTTGCTTCCCACCTCCCTGTCCATGACAACCATGTTCACCCTCTGGTTGTTGATAGGGGTTGAGTGATCTAGGTTGACATTTATGGTAGCCATTATTTAAGTGTCCCTAGGGTTGTCTTCCAGCACAATGATATGTAAAAGCATTCTCCTAGAGGTATTTGAACAATAGTCACTCAGACCCTACCAGTTCCTGTGCTTGTATGAGAAGACATGACTAATGATCCTGAATGAACTATAAGTCAGGAAGCTGTCAGTGACAGATCCCCGTTACATGCACGAATACTAGTCCAGATGCTAAAGATGGAGCATGTTATTCCCTCTTCCACAAACCTTATTTAACTTCAAGAAGGTAGTGTACACTCTCGAAAAGTTTTAGTCATTACAGAAAAACAGAGATTGGCATCTTATTCTTCTTTATATGATTATACTACAATTAATTAATTATATGATTATACTATGATTAATCTCCTAGGGTGTATGGAATTCCTTTATTATTTTTTCTGAATGGGATGTTGATAAAAGGAGTTCCCTCTAATTTCTTTCTACCTTAATGTGTCCAAAGACAGATTATGTCCTAAATAGCAGGTCAAAAATATAATATTATAGCTTCAAATGACAAGAGATGGGTGTGAAATGAAGAAACAAACATCCCAACATAAACCCAGGCAGATTTTTTAAAACGTCGTAACATTTTGCTGAAAAGCTTATTGAATATAAGCTTTGGAATATTCTATATTCCAAATTAACATAGGAAAAATTTGCCATCAGTAATTTTTTAATGGAAAAAGGAAGAAGAGTTATTGTTTTTGGATCAAAGATTTTTGTGGAATGTACATTTGTCTAGGGACTTTTAGCCTGTTTTAGCATAAACTGTCTCTGCCAAAAGTCTTTGGCAGTAGAGTGTAGTCTTTAAAATGATTTCCCTGGTTTTATCCAGAATGAAGACATAAACAAATATCCATTTATTTTATGATATTGTGAAATCTTTCTTTAAGTGATTAGAGATATAACACCCAAACTCTTGAAAGTATAAAGGGTTTGGAAATGATACACACATCTCTGCATTTCCACTTAGGCTAGATGTAGTGGGCTATGTGACAAATTATACTAGCTAACAGCATCAACAAACCCTATCTATATATTTATGCATTCTTATCCCATATTCCAAGGTAGGAAGTACAATCTAGTATTTCTTCATAAATTGCTAAAATATTTACATCTCCCTCACATATTAATCAATTATTCCTTAGTTTTTACCCTGATTTATTTTTTAAAAAAATATTAAATAAACTGGAGAAATCTCATTTCCCATAAGTTTTTCCTCATCCTCCCCTGAAACAGATATAGATAGTTAATCATATCCATATCTATCTCTTCTATGTATATGCATTATATGTACATATATACATACATGTGTATATATATATTTAGCTTTCTATATTTGTCTACATGTGTGTGTACATACACACTTATGAATATATATGTATATACACGCGGGTGCATGCACACACACACACACACACACACACATACATATATAATTTCTCCTGACTGAACACCACCATATCCTTTAATTGATCATTGAATGACTGGACTCAAGACCCATCACTATCCTGATTGCCATCCTTCAGATGCTGCACAGATCATCATTATCCTTAAACTGTGGTACCCAGAACTGAGTACAATACTCTGAATATGTTCATACATATTTATTCAATAAATATTCATTAAGCACCTTATATGTGCAAGGCACTCAATTAAATGCAGTGGCTCCCTATTGCTTGCAGGATCAAATACAAAATATTCTGTTTGGTGTTCAAAGTCCTTCGTAACCTAGCTCCCTCCTACATTTCTAGTCTTCTTACATGTTGCTTCCCTTAGAGTAATGTTTGATTCAGTGACACTGGCTTCCTGGCAATCCCACAAATAAGACACTCCACCTCTTGGCTGTGGACATTTTCTCTGGCTGTCCCCTAAGCCTAGAATGCTCTGCTTCCTCAACGCTCTATACTGATTTCCCTAGATTCCTTTAAGTACCAACTAAAATTCTGTCTTCTATAGGAAGCTTTCCTCAATTCCTCTTAAAGCTAATGCCTTCCCTATCTTAATTACTTCCTACTTCTCTTATATTTAGCTGGTTTGTACATATCTATTTTCTTGTTGTCTCCCTCATTAATTGTGAGCTGCTTGAGGGAAAGGACTGTCTTTTGAGTATTTTTGTAATCCCAATTATTAACACAGGGCTTGGCACATAGGCCCTTAATAAATGTTTGTTGACTAACTGAATAAAGGTCTGTAGTACATACATAATATGCAACCACTGATTCTCTGTATACATATAACAATTACAATGTCTAAAACCTTGACATTTTGCTTGATACCATTTTGGCAGATAGATTAGTAGAAAAACCTAAACCAACAAATATGTCCTGGGGATCCCTTAAATCTTTGACTCTATCTTGGTAAATTTTCTTACTCTTACTCCTCAGCCAATAACAACAGCAATAATTCTGTTAGAATTGGTAAGTCCTATTATCCCTTTTATGGAAGAAGAATTTTGGACAAAAAGAGTCCCTGTCGGTGTTCTCCCAGTGGATAAAATGAATTTGCTAAACACTAGGGACTATCTCTTTGTGCACTCAATTTAAAAGCTGTCTCTTAGGTCACTCACACGATAGGAGATTTAGAGTTTGAAAGGAATTTCTTGGTCATCTAGTCCATCCCCCTCCTTTTACAGAGGGCGAAACCAAGAATTAAGTGACTTGAACAAGGTGACATGGGTAATAAGTGACAGAGGCAGGATTCAAACTCAGGTTTTCTGACTCCAAAACCAGTTCTCCTGCTATCATACATCACATTCAGTTCACCTCAAACCAAGAAATATTTATCGTTTGTGCTACGTGGTAACACCATTCCAGGGGATGAGAATTTAAAAAAAAAAAAAGACAAAAAAAACCCAGAAAAACTAAACATAAATCCAGTGTCTTTCTTTGAGGAACTAACATTTTACCAGAGGATATAAAATGTACATAGGGAAGAAAATAGAAAATAATTTGAGGAGAAATAGAGCACTAGCAACGTAGGGAGGGGAATCAAGAAGAGTTCGTCTTGAAAGTCATACCTGAGAAGATAAATAGAAGACAATAGGAATCTTAAAAGACAGAGGTGTGGAAAATGCATCCTCTAGGTTGGAACATTCATGTGCATGTGAATTTGTGTGTGTGTGTGTGTGTGTGTGTGTATTTGTAGGGACAAGAGCTGGGCTGAGGTGCTTCATTTATAAAGGCATGGAGAGAACCTCTGAAAGCCCAGAAAATATCACCCCAGGAAAAACCCTGTAACAGCTGAACCAGAAGAAAGATGGGGTACAGCAGTCAGGTAGCCCAGGTAGCTTGAGGGATTAATGGGAAAGGCCCCTCTTGCCCTGGGGAAAGGGAAGCAGTACAGAATAGGAGGTGTCCCAGCAAAAAGACCCACCTCAGTATACCAGAAGGAGATTATGAAACCCCCATGGTAGAGCAGGCAAATATCAACATCTGGACCCCTGAGTGCCTCAGTGAGGGTGGGAGAACCAGTGGAAACCATCATGGAAAACCACCAGGTTCCTCGGCATTCTACAGCAACTGGCTTTCCCAGTGCCTCAGCAAAACTAAAGGAAGAAGAGTTCCAAGAGTCCCCAGGCGAATAAACACCCTGCAACATCCACCTGAAAGGAGCTGAAGAAAGTAAAAGGAAGGAAAGGCCCCTGGAGAGCAGGAAATCTCCAAGAGCCACACTACCTAATCCTAAACCCTAGAGTTCCAGTGTTGCTGATTCCAAACCAACCCCAGGTAAGTTGCCAGAACCCTACAAGCTCCAACTGCCAACATCAGAGGCCCCAGCACACAAAGCCAGTGACCAGGCCCAAGAAGCTCGGGTCAGTGCCCTCTGCTCCCCAGCAGGAGAGCTTAATCTCTTTAAAAGCCAGGGAATAAGCAAACACCATGAGCAAAAAGAAACATATGATAGATTCATATCATGGGAGCAGTGAAGATCAAGGCAGAAATTCTGAAGAGGACAACATTGTCAACAAACCCACATTTGGAACCTCAAAAAGGAATATGAACTGGTCTGAAGCCCAAAAAGCTTTCTTAGAAGAGCTCCAGAAGGATTTTAAAAATCAAATGAGAGAGGTAGAAGAAAAAATGGGAAAAGAAATGAGAATTATGCAAGAGAGTCAATAGCTTGGAAAAAGAAGGACAAAAATTAACTGTAGAAAATAAGTCCTTAAAAAATGCAATTGGCCAACTGGAAAAAAAAAGTACCCTGAAGAAAACAAGTCCTTAAAAAATACAATTTTCCAAATGGGGAAGGAGGTACAAAATCTAATAGAAGAAAATAATTTGCTAAAAATTAGAATTGGGCAAACGGAAGCTAACGACTCTATGAGAGGATAAGAATCAGTCAAACAGAAACAAAAGAATGAAAAAAAATAGATGAAAACATAAACTACTTCAGTGGTAAAACAACTGATCTGGAAAATGCATCCAGGAGAAGCAATTTAAAAATTATTGGTCTACTTGAAAATCACGATGAAAAAAAGATCCTGGACAGTATCTTTCAGGAAATCATCAAGGAAAACTGCCCTGAGGTCCTAGAACCAGAAGGTAAAATAACCATAGAAAGAATCCACTGATCACCTCCTGAAAGAGATCCCAAATTGAAAACATCAATGAATATAGTAGCCAAATTCCAAAATTACTAGATCAAAGAGAAAATACTACAAACAACCAGAAAGAAACAATTTAAATATCATGGAACCACAGTAAGGATTACTCAGGACCTTGCAGCTTCTACATTAAAAGACCATAGGGCATGAAATATAATATTCCATAAGGCAAAGGAACTTGGATTACAACCAAGGATCAACTACCTGGCAAAAATGAGCATGATCTTTCAGGGGAGGAGATGGAAAATCTTTTGTTTGTTTGTTTGTTTGTTTTTCTTTAGGCAATTGGGGTTAAGTGACTTGCCCAGGGTCACACACAGCTGGTAAGTGTCAAGTGTTTGGTCTGAGGCCAGATTTGAACTCAGGTCCTCCTGACTTCAGGGCTGGTGTTCTATCCACTGTGCCACCTAGCTGCCCCGAGGAGATGGATATTCAATGAAATAAAGGACTTCCAAACCTTCCTGATAAAAAGACCAGAGCTCAACAGAAAATTTGATCTTCAAATACAAGACTCAAGAGAGACATGAAAAGGTAAATGGAACAGAAACAACATGTTATTAATAAGGGCAAACTGTTTACATCCCTACAAGGGAGGATGACACTTGTAACTCTTGAGAAACTGTATTGTTATTACACCATGTTAAAGGGGTACACATAAAAGGGGTGGGTATAAGTTGACTTTGATATAGTGATAAAATAAATCTAATCAAGTGAGATAAATGGATCTAAATAAATGGATTAATCTGATCTAAGAAAATGCACTAAGAAAAGGAAAGCAGGAGGCAGACAAGGGTAAATTACATTACAGGAAAAGGCAGAAAAACCTGTTACAGCAGAGGGAAAGAAGGGAGGGAGATGAGCATTGTTTGAACCTACTGTCATCAGATTTGGCTCAAGAAGGGAATAATGTAATCAGTTAGGTATAGAAATATAATTTGCCCTATAGGCATCAGGAGGGAAAAGGGGAAAGGAAAGGGAGTGGAGATAGAAGGGAGGAAGAAGTAGTAAGAATAAAGGGGAAGAAAAAGGGGGGGCTACAGATTGCCTGCCCTCTAGGGGAGGGAGGTGGGAACAGAGAGGGGGAAAATTTTAAAACAAAAAGCTTATGGAAATGATGGTTGACAAATCAAAATAAGTTAATTTTAAAAAAGGAAGGCATAGAGACTGGACTTGGATTATTGAGTTATTGAGTTAAAGGAATACCTAATAGTCCAGGTTGGCTTCAATCTACACTAACCTGACATTTAAAAAAAAAGATCTTCAAAAAGAAGCAGGAGCCACATTGCAGAGAGCTTTAGGCATCAGGCTTAGAAGTTGAGATTTTATCCTAGGGGCAAGAAGTGGCCAGTAAAAAAGTCTGTCTTTTGTTTTTGTTTATTTTTTTTTTTCTTATTTTTTAAGCTGGGGAGTGACATGGTCAGATTTTTGCCTAAGGAAAAAATATTGTGGCTTTTATATGGAGGACAAATTAAATAAAGGAAAGACTAAAAGGAGAAAGGCTAATTAGCTATTCCAGTGGTCCAGGCAAGAGGTGAAGGAAGGTGAACCTAAGGGGGTAAGGAAAATATATAGGTGAGCTATGTTTTATGGGTAAAATTAACAAGACTTTTCAACTGCTTAAATATAACAGATGAAAAAAAAAGAAAGAAAGAATCAAAGATGCCTCTAAGGTCATGATCCTTGGGTGACAGGAAATACGGTGGAGCCTTCATTAAAAATAAGGAAGTTTGGAGAACTGGTAAGCTCACAGGGAAATGATAATAACTTTGACTTTAAACTTATTGAATTTAATGTGGGACTATCCCATGGGCAGCTGGTGATGTGGGAATGAATTTCAAGGAAAGATTAGAGACTAATATATAGATTTGAAAGTCCAGCCTTTCTCTGTTGGGCTTTTGGCCTTTCAGTCTTTTTTCCTGTAGTCCCAATAGCTTGACTCTTATTTCCTTTCTCACTCTAGGCCCTTTCTCCCCTTATCTCATTTTGGCACTTTTTCTACCATGGAACCCTGAGGCTGGCTTCTTGAACCATGCCTAGAGTAAATTTTCATGACCCCAACATGGAAACCCCTTCCTTTCTATGTGGCTTTGAATTGTTACATCTTCCACAATGCCCTCCACACACACACACACACACACACACACCTCTACCACAGCTACCCTCTCTTTGCTTCCCATAACTTGGCAAGATAATTTTTTTCTGCTTTTTTCTGAGTGGGAGACAGTTAGATTAAGTGACTGCTGTGGGGGACCTGGAAGGGCCCTCTAGCCAAAGCCTGATGAGCTATTTTTTTTTTACAGTTTCTGTGCATTGACTGCACCCAGTACCTGAAGTAAACAAATGAATGAATGAAAAAAAAAAACTTTTTTTATTAATTATTTACTTTGGCCCAAGCACTGTGATAAATATTGGGAATACAAATTTAAAAAGAAAAGTCAATCGCTACCTTCAAGGTGCTCATAGTCTATTAGAGGATGTTAATGCATATAGGGAGGTTAAGCTATAGGGCAGATAGCAAGGTCCAGTGATCTTTAGGGCACATTAGAAGGGTGAATAACACATCTTCTTGTTTAGTGTTATTTACATTGATTAAAAAAACAAACTATATCTGTTTCTGATATTGGACCTTTTGTTAATGACAAGGACTTTGTAGGGAGGGAAGTGGGAATACTTTTTGTTCTGGTGCTTCTGTATCTATTGCTGCTAAAGAGTTGGGAATTGCAGCACCTGTACTCATGTACACACGTTGTTTCTGAAAATGGCTGTGGGGACCACTTTGGAAGTAGAGAAAGTGTCCTGGGAGTTGTGGAAGCATATTGCTGTTCCCAGCACTTTGGATGCAAGGTCCTGGGCTAGCTCCACCAAGGTTGGAAGGGAAGTGGTCATTGATTTGGTGTTTGTGATTTGGCAGTCTTGGCACATGCTGTCCTGTTCATCTCTCAGGAGACCTTGATGCTGTGGTTAGGCTATTATGCTGAGGGTGAGAACTTTGAGTAGGAAGTTTAAGTGTTGAAGTTCTCAGATGCCATTTCATTAATCCTTTTACTTGATGTCATATTTTTGTCTTTTTATCTTTTACATTTGGTTTTAATTCTTCTACATTTGGTATATCTATCTTTCTTTGGATGTTAGAAATGTAAAAGGAAAATAACCACTCATCCATCTTGCCAATCTCATGAGCATCTTTCTTTAGATATTGTACATAGGACTGAACCTGGTATTCCTAATATAGTTAGCACAATAAATAGAGTGGGCCCATCAGCTCCATAGCTCAAGACAATATGCTTCTCTAATATGGTTTAAATCTGTCTTAGTATTCTTAGCTTCCATTACACAATGTTTACATATGATGAATATATGGTCCACTAAAAACTCCAATTCTTTATTTGAACTGAAATCCACACATTACCCCACCAATTCTTCTACTTTTCACGTGGAGTTCTTGAACCCAAGTGTAAGACTTTATCTTTATATCTATTCAATTTAATCACATTGGATCCTTCCTAAGATTCTAGCCTAGATCTTGCTTTCTCCTTCAGACCTGCTAGAAGGAAATTCAAAAAGTTTCTACAGTCCCCTCACCACAGAGAGCTTTATGAATAACCCTTTGAGACTCTTTTTCTTTTCAGGTTAATGTGGGGAGAATTCAAGGGAGGGTGTGAAGGATAACTGGACACTTGCTAAAGTCTATTGTTAAACTACACATACAATGAAATGCATTTCCTGAGTTCTGTGGTCCAAATGACTCTTTGTTAGTATGTTCCTTAATAAATCACCTTTTAAAAAAAGTCAGAATTTCATTAAATAACATTTTGAGATGGTTGCTAATTATTTCATAGCCATGATGTGAAATTGCATTGCTTAAGGTAATTAAAACACTTTCAGCTCCTAGGGGGGTCCATCTCCAGTCATCTTTATCTACATCTTGCCACTTGACCCGGATGACTTCAGAGGAGAGAGGGAGGCTGGTGACATTGTACAGCCCTCTCTTACTTAAATCCAATTCACTTACAAGTCAGGGCATCACCTTCCTGATGTCATGGTCCTCTTTGAAAATGAAGGTCAAATAACAACAACAACAGCTCCTAGGAGGACCTAGACTATATAAATACACATAAAATTTGTTGCAACATGATATATCAAATATCTATTTTCTTTTAAGCTTTCTCACTGGCCCAGAATTCAGATTCAGAGAGATCTATATCTAGAACTTTTTGGAAGTGTAAATGAGTCATTTTTAAGCAAATGATTACAATTGTCTTTGGTTTCTCATGTAAAGACAGATATAGTTAAATATTAATCTTTATTTACTATTATGTTTGGAAAATGGAAGTAATCCAACTATTTAAATACTCTAATTGAGAAATAGTTATATGGACTCTTTCCCCCTCTCCTTCTCTGTCTTTCTGTCTCTATATCTGTCTCTGTCTCTATCTTTCTCTGTTTCTCTCTATCTTTGTCTTCCTGTTTCTCTCCCTCTCTCCCTCCTCCATATGTATGCTCATACACACACATACATATATGGTATACATATATACATACATGTATGTGTATATATACACACATACACAGATAGATACATATCTGTGCACATTTAAATACTGTTTAAAAGCTCTTTACTAACTATTATCTATCCTTTCCTTGACAATTATTTTACTATTATACAATACCTTGCAGTCATCATTGAGGACTTCAATCATCACTGTACTGTACATGATGGACGTTCCAGTTTATAGAGAGTAGTGCTTAATAACATGCTGGGTAATAGGATGTTTATACTCTTTTGCCATAGGATAAGCAATGTTTGCACATCTGTAAGGGGTGCCAACACTCTTTGATATTTTCCATTATTACTTTGGTTGGAGTAAAATAATGCCAGGAATTATTTAAGAATGATTTGTGGTGTTATATCAACTAGAGTAAAATAGTGCTTTAGGCACCTAGGCCATAATAAGACTAAGTAAATGTCATCAAGACTATTCTTTTGAAGTATTAGTTTAAAGGGACTTTATGTAGCAGAGATGTAACTGAATTGTTCCATGCAAATCCTTTCAAATGACATAATATATGTAAAATGCTTTGCATACATTAAAGTGTGATATAAATGTCAGTTATTATTATTAATATTATTATTAATCAAACTTATTTAAATAAATTACAGAGTAATTATTTAAATGAGTCATTTGATTAACAGTTTGTAGAAAAGTAGAATGTTTTTGTAATCACAGTCAGATACCAATATTAGTATGTTCTGATTTTTGTGTAATAGTCTTCATTTTTGTTTTTAAGTGAAATACATTTGTCAAAGTGTTTCTATCTGCCAGGAATTTCCTACATCTCCTTTCTTTCCTATCATGATCTGCCAAGTCAGAAATGGAAACAACCAAGGGAATAAAATATTATCCAGGGTAATGGTTAACAACAAATCCATTCCAAGATAGAACTGAATTATATGACAAGAGGGCTAAAACTGCTGTTTAAATAAAACCCTGCCCAGATGTACATCCCTGGAAATTAAATTTGCAGCAACATTCCATATAGGCATTCAAATAAGAAATCAGGGGGCAGGAGAATCAGGTGCTCTGGAAATTGTTTCTAATACTAGGTCCTCATAGGACTTATTCCAGTATGCATTTATGGTCCCCAAACAACTAGATGGCTTTCAACCTGGGTTTAATCTAACATCTGATTATCTCAAGCTGGATACATCAAAAAACGGAAAGATAATTACAATCTGTTGATTTTTAGAAGAGGTTTCTAAGTAGGAAAACATCTGCTTTGCAAGAAAATTGCACCTCGATAGGTGAAAGGTAGTAGGATCATAGATATAGAAATGAGGTCATCATGTCCAACCCTCTCATTTCTATATATGAGGAAACCGAAGCCTAGAGAGATTAAATGATTTCTTCAAAGTCCCACAAAGTCTAGAGATAGAGTTGAGCTTCATTCAAGTCCTCTCATTTAAGAATCTAGTCATCTTTTTCCCTGAACCAGGGCAAAGACTGATGGAGCTTTGTCAAAATAAGTCGATAGGTATGGCAAACATTCTTTTTAAATAACCCAAAAGGTGAATCTACATGTAGATA
The DNA here is from genome assembly GCF_900497805.2 of Vombatus ursinus. Classification (NCBI taxonomy): domain Eukaryota; kingdom Metazoa; phylum Chordata; class Mammalia; order Diprotodontia; family Vombatidae; genus Vombatus; species Vombatus ursinus. The sequence goes on from NW_020954581.1 coordinate 4,133,645, forward strand.
TCACCAGTTGGTCAATATCAATATCAGATTGAGAGATAGTATGGTGTTGTTAAAAGATAAACTTTGGAATTAGGAAGCCCTAGGCTCAAGTCTGGCCCCTGATACATATTGGTTATGTCATTTAGTTTCACATTGTCCTCAGCAACTTTCTGAGACTGTTTCAGAACATAAGCCAGTCTTCACTGTAGAAAGATTTTCCTCATTTAGATTTATCTTAAAACAAGTAAATCACAAATCTGCATTCTACCCCACCTGCTAAAAATAATGAAATAATTATTATAAGTTATCATTCTCTATTCTTATAGATAAATGAATTGAGGCTTAAAGAGTTGAAATCTCTTGCCCATGAACAAATAAAAAAAAAACATTCATAGGATCATAGATCTAGAGTTTATCTAGTTCAGTCTTCTCTGGTTAAACATAGGGATGCTGACACTCAAAAGATTCAAATGAATTGCCCAAGGGTACAAGTGGCAAAAGTGGGTTTCAGATTCTGGTACTCTCAGATTATGTCTACCAGTCTTTCCATTGAGCAAACTTTGTGCAAGGGTCTATGTTTGGCCCTGGTGATAGACAGGCAGAAATCCAAGTAGGCCCTTCCCTCAACAATCTTATACTCTATTGGAAGTATTCAACACCTACACAAATAAATAAATTCAAAGTTTGTGAGAAATAATTTTATAAAGGAGAGATGTTAACAGCTATGGAGTTCAAGAAAGTGCTCTTCTAGAATGTGGCAACTGAGCACAGATTTTGCAGAAGTATAGAATTTTGTCAGTTGGAGCTGAAGAAGGAATGCGTTCCAGAAATGTGGTAATTGCCAATGCACACAGGCAGGAAATGCAATATCACATCTAGCTAGCAACGCAACTTAAGTGGACAAAAGACTGAACAAAGGAGAATAAAATGACATAAGACTGTAAAGCTAGGAGGGAGAGAGATTGTAGGAGAACTTAAAACCTAGTCTGAGAAGTTTATATTTTATCCTAGAGCCCATGGAGTGGTCATGTTGAACACTGTTCTTTCAGGCTCTTTCCCACTTTGTCTTCTACAAATCCAACCCCAATAAAATTTTGTGGATTGGACTTTAAAATTTGATTTTCTGTTTTTAATTCTACCCCAGCTCATTCAGTACATTCAGAAAAATGGTAGACAATAGGACAGTTAGGTGGCTCAGTGAATAAAGCACCAACCCTGTAGTCAAGAAGACCTGAGTTAAAATCTAGCTTCAGACTCTTACTAGCTGTGTAACCCTGGACAATCCACTTAACCCTGCTTGCCTCAGTTCCTCCTCTGTAAAATAAACTGGAGAAGGAAATGGCAAACCACTCCAAAATCTTTGCCAAGAAAACCCCAAATGATGTCATGAAGAGTCAGACATGATTGAAATGACTCAACAGCAACAATAAACAATGGAAGGGTGACCCTAATCTATGTGTTGATATGTGATCACTTTAATTATTTGAGAAAATATGGAATGCCAGAATGACAAGAGGAACATTATTGGCAGGAAGAGATCAGGAAAGATGCCACACACCAAGGTAACTTATTCATAAAAATAACTTCTCTGTTCAAAAATTAGTTTGTGCCAGAAACAATATGGAATCATGTCTTGCAGGGAGAAATTAAAATATATGGAAGAAAGATAAAATAAATCAATTCAAAGTTGAGCATATATTGGTCCAATTTTTTTCAATAAGCTCTGATATAATCCAGACACAACAACAATAAGAATTCTGCAATGTGCTAAGAGTTTGAGAGACAAAATTTCTTCATGTAAATGCTATGCTTATTTCTCAGAGAAAAGTAAGCAATCCTCTCCCTTAATCCCCAAAGCCCCTTGTTTCCAAGACAGTAAACTAAACTCCTGTCAAGAAACAAGTCTTTGTGTATACAAGGTGCTTATGGAACTTCGTAACATTATGCAAAACTATTCACACATGTATTCAAAAACATATATTAAGCACTCACCATGTCTAAGACAAGGAATTGTGAGGCAAATGAAGAAGGATGAAACATATGTCACTACGGGGCTTACTATATTATGAGGGAGAAAGAAGTGGACATAAATAACTATACTTCAGTATTTCACTGTATCTGTGATGTCATCTATGTGGGTTGTTACCAAAGCCATGTAGGGTAAAATCTAGCCATGCTTGCCCATCCGGTGTACATTATATACTTCCAAAATATTGAAATTGTATCCAACATGTTGGGGGCATTCCCTTCCTTCTTTTGGCAGTGATTGAATAACAAAAGGGAAGAGAATAAAAGAATATGGAGAATCATTATGAAGAGGATAAAATCAAGAGATGTTAATAACAGGTTGAAAAATTAAAATGAAATTCTTTTATTTGTATTTATATTTGGTGCTGAATTTTATATTCAAATAATAAATACTTTAAAATTTCAATGAAATACTGTTTAAGCAAAAAATTGGTATTCCAGATCTTATCTCCACTCCCTTTCATCCTTTTTATTTTGTTCATGTATTTAAACACAATAATAGCTGAAATGAGCTCTTTGGTATTTTTGTTGTAACACCTGCCTATAGGGTACTTTTTCAACTATAATTTGCACTGGCTATTGGGGTCCTCCTACTTCATTTTGTACTCAAAGGTAAAACTTGCCTGTTATCCCTATTATCTTTTTATTTCCAACTTTAGCATTCTAATACCCTATGATGAATGTAATATCTTTTTTGGTGTTATTTTTAGAAGATGCTGTAGGTCTTCATAGAACTGATCAAATTTGGTCTCTTTAGGGGCAGCTGGGTGACTCAGTGAATAGAGCTCTGGCCTTGGAATCAGGAGGACCTGAGTTCAAATCCAGCCTCGGACACTTAACACTTACAAACTGTATGACCTTGGGAAAGTCACTTAACTCCAATTGCTTCACCAAAAAAAAATGGTCTCTTTAGTATCAGTGGTTGGAACATAGACTTGCATTACTATGATGTTAATTGGTTTGACTTACATTTGAACAAATATTGTTCTGTTATTTATGAGATTATGCCTTAATATTGCTTTTCTCACTCTTTTATTGACTGTGAGGGCTACTCCATTTCTTCTAAGAGATTCTTGTCCACAGTAGTATATGTGGTGATCACCTGAATTAAATTCAACCATTTTCATCTACACAGTCAGTCCTTGGTAAGTAGATTTAAACATAAAACACAAAGATGATAAGATAAGGGACCAAGGACTATCACCTGGTTCCTGGTCTCTCTTCTTGGAGTCCCAACCAAGTTTGCTATGGGGTATGATATCCCAATGGATTCATCACTCCCTTACTCAGCTTTAATGATACCTTCCAGGACACAATATTTTGGCTGGCGGGTCAATCCATTGCTGGTCTGGGCCAAGTGGGTTGCTCAGATGTTGTTAGCTGGCCACTTCCTGTACTCAGCAGTACCAGCTACTGCCACCTCCAGAAGGCTTTGCTGTCATAGTTAAAATAGCACTAGATAATTTTTTACATTAGTCAGTTCTCTTTCCAAATATCCATTCACTTGTGATCAGGAAAGAACAAACACAAATAAAATAAAAGAAATAGGTGTATTGGTTATTTACAGATACATGAAGGCTACTTGGGGAAAGAAAGCAAACATACCTTTCCTGCCACTGGTTGTCCCACAGTAGTCAGTATACTCCAAAATCTGCAGGGAAGAAAACAAGAAATCATCTGTTTGAATCTTTTGTACCTGCGCTAGATTTGGCTCTGACTCTACTGAGCTCTCAGTCTTTCCATCTCCTAAGTCAATCCAATTACTTTTAACCTTCCCACAGTACAGAACCATGAGTAATTAAGAGATTATGTTGGACAACTGTGGACAACAGTTCAATTTATTATAAACTCTTCTCATTCCATCACAGCTTATTTGTTGAGTTCTCCAGAATATGTTGAGTTTTATAGCATGGGATTTGTCAATATGAAAATATTGAGCGCCTGTTCTAAAATTCTAGTCAGTAGGTCATGTCTTTCCTGGTATCTGGTAAGTACCTCTTTTTCATTCTGCAATGATGTATTGCACAGATTCCACTCTTTCCCTTTCATAATCTAGATTGGTAATTAATACCATGTCCTTTAAGACAGACCTTTCTGTAATTTCTGTTGGACATGAATTGGTCTTGATTTGCCAACATAAACCTTTACATTTCTCCAGACAAAGCTTCATGAATTAGTCATTCATTCAGTGTTGTCGGTTTTTTTTTTTTGGTGGATGTTTTCTTAGCTGAACTCATTGACATATTATCCATAGAAAGTATTTGAGTTCATTCCTAGCCATTTTATAGGCTTCATTCAAAGGGAAACAATTTTAATACATTTGAAATTCAATATTGTGTACTGGGTATCAACCTTGATTATTGCTAAGCAAATTTAGTCTGATTGTTCCAAAAAAAATTGTGGAATTCTAAAAAAATAATAATAACATAACCTTTAAGTTTTTGAAAATGATTTACAGGAATAAAAATAGTGACTTGCTTGAGCTCTCTCCTAAAGCCCTCCAAATACCTGTAAAAATAGCTCTAAACTAATTCTAGAACAGCAGAACCCCCAAAAAAGACAGAGAGAAACAAAATTCCATCCCAAGAGAACCTGGATGGTTGATTGGAAAAGTATATTGTGCCTGACTGAGAGGCACAGTTCAGTGTAGACACATAGACCAGGTCTCATCCAATGTGGAGCAGGCCTCAGGGGGCTGAATCATGAGCAACTATGGCAGTTTCCAGACTTCTCAACCCACCAACATAAAAGATAACTTAGAAGATCAGTAGGAAAGGTCTGTGACCACGGTGAGAAAGAAGCTTGGACCAGGGGGCTTGGAATATAATATTTCGGAGGGCAAAGGAGATAGGATTACAGCCAAGAATCACCTATCCAGCAAAACTGAGTATGATCCTTCAGGGAAAAAATGGGTGTTCAGTGAAATAGAGGAGTTCCAAGCATTCTTGATGAAAAGACCAGAGCTGAATAGAAAATTTGACTTTCAAATACAAGACTCAAGAGAAGCACAAAGAGGTAAACAGAAAGAGAAATCATAAGGGACTTATTAAGGATGAACTGTTTACATTCCTGCATGGAAAGATGATATTTGTAACTCATGAGACCTTCATCAGTATTAGGGTAGTTGAAGGGGAAAAAAAATTATGTGTATTTATATAGATAGATAGATAGATGGGGGGGCACAGGGTGAGTTGAAAATGAAGGGGTGAATTTTGGAGAATAAAATTAAGGGGTGAGAGAGGATTACACTTGGAGAAGGAGAAAGGAAGAGGTAGAATGGGGTAAATTATCTCACATAAAACAGACAAGAAAAGTCTTTTACATTAGAGGGGAAGTGGGGGAAGGTGAGAAGGAATGAGTGAATGTTATTATCATCAGATTTAGCTTAAGGAGGGAATAACATATACACTCAATTGGGTATGGAAATCTATCTTGCCGTATGGGAAAATAGGGGAGGAAGGAAATAAGAGAGCCAGGGAGTGGGGAATGGTAGAAGGGAGGGCAAATTGAGGGAGGAGGTAATCAGAAGCAAACACTTCTGAGGAGGGAAAGGGTCAAAAGAGAGAATAGAATAAATGTGGGGGCAGGATAGGATGAATGGAAATAGAGTTAGTTTTTCATGACATGACTGTTATAGAATTGTTTTACATTACTACACATGTATAACCTGTACCAAACTGCTTGCCTTTTCAATGAGAGCGGGTGGGGAGGAAGGAAGGGAGAAAATTTGGAACCCAAAGTTTTAAAAACAAATGTTAAAAATTGTTTTCACATGCAACTGGGAAATAAGATATACAGGCAATAGGGTAGAGAAATTTATCCTGTCCTACAGGAAAATAGAAGGGGAAGAGGATAAGAGAAGGTGCGGGGAGATAGAAGGAAAGGCAGATTAGGGGAAGGGGTATTCAGAATGCACACCATCTTGGGGTAAGGGGAGGGATGAGATGGGGAGAAAATTTGGAACTCAAAATCTTGTGGAAGTCAATGTTGAAAACTAAAAACAAATAAATTAATTTTAAAATTACCAAAAAAAGCCTACCCCTTTCTATTGGCAAAATAATAAACCTCGTCCCTGACTGAAAAAAAAGGAAAGAAAAGTATTTACAATGTTTTATCTCTTTTGCTCCTCACAACAATTCTGGAAGTTAGGTGCTATTGATATTTACATTTTACAAAAGAAGAAACTGAGGCAGTTAGAGGTTAAGTGACTTGCCCAGGTTCTCAAAACTAGTAAGTGTCTATAGCCAGATTTTATCTCAGATATTTCTGACTCCAGGTCCAGTGTTGTATCCACTGAACCATGTAACAGTATCAATGTCTGTTTTGTCATTTACTCTGACTGCCTATCAATACTCTTCCTCCTTTAAGGTGTGAGAATGATAATCTTTACATAGCGTTCTTGAAGTTATGGGCCTTATGTTCTTTATTTTTTTTAATATTGCATTTTTTTTGTTTAGTCTACTTTCAAAAGTCAAGTATAGTCTATTTTACAATTCTGAAATTGTATATTTACTGCTATTGCATGTGTTAATTGCTTTTTTTGTTAATTGCTTTAAATGTGGTCTTCCCATCCAGTTTTAATTTCAGAATGTCAATAAATCTGCCACACCATTCTCCTTTATATCATTTTGCTCTTTGTGCCAACGACTTTTCCACCATACCAGAGACCACGCCTTGGAAGAACTTCTATAATGAGGCCTCATTCACCTACGCTGACAACTTCTTTCAGAATGCTATTTTAGGAAATCCCTATTCATGCTTTACTTCATTCCCTTCTCTTCGACTGTATTCTCCCCAACCTCCTAGCCAATCACCTTCACCACCTAGTCCTTGTGTATACTCTTTTCTTCCATCTCACACCTTTTCCTCTCTTTCCAGTTCTGGAACCATGAACCCTGATCAAATCAACTCTGCCATTGTTCCTACCTAGGCTACCTATGTCAGTCTTCTCCCAATTTGTCCAAATCATCTCTTAAATTTTTTAAATCTCTTTCTTGTTTGCTGCTCTCTCACATATGCTGTCTCTTCATTTTAATGTAAACTCAAAATATTTAAAACGAAACTCACTTTCTTTCCTACCCAAATTTCCTCTCTTCCAAGGATCCCTATCACTATAAAAGGTACCCATATCCTCCTATTCACCCTGGCTCCAAAACTGGTGTCATCCATCCTCAGCTACTTTCTCCATTTCTCTTCACATATCCAATTGGTTACCATTTTGTTTCTACTGTCTTTTACATCCCATTCTCTCCACTCACACTGCCACCTTAATACAGTTCCTTATAACCTGATGCCTAGCTTATTGCAATAGTCTTCTTGCTACTATTTCTGCCTCAAGCCTCTCCCTACTCCAATCCATCCTCCACTCAGTTGCCAATAAGTTTCCTAAAACAAAGAAGGCCATGATTTCACCCTACTTTATAAATCCAATGGTTTCCTATTGCCTACAGGCTCAAACATGAAATCATCTCTTTAGCATTTAAAGCCTTTTACATCCTGGTCCTTTCCTACTCTTCCAGCCTTTTTACACCTTTCTCTCTTCTGGATTTTTATTCTTTTACTTTTGTGCTTTAATCTCTTCTATGATCTAACTATACCGTCATCTTGCTTTTTCATCGTCCTCTTAAACATTCCTCCATTTCTCCACTCCAGACCTTGTTTCTGACTATGTCCCATGCCTGGAATTTTCTGTCTGCTCACTTCAGCTTCCTGGCTTCCCTGGAATCCCTGTCTTTCTTTAAAACCCATTTCAAATCTTATATTCTGCAATATTCTTTCCTCAGTCTTTCCCTTTCCATCTATATATCATCACAATCATTTTATTATTATTACTTAACCTTCTTTTTTCTTGTCCTTTTACAATTTGCCTCAAAAAGGTAGGTAGAAACAATGGAAATTGTTATCATATATAGGAACAAGTTTCAATTGTTCAATTTTTACCCTCTAGTCTTGATAGCTGATCAATGCCACACTATGCTTTTTGTCCAGGTCTACAAAAATGAAGTTGGGGGTGAAGGTGGTAAGTTCCCACCTAACATTGGTGTCATTGGAGATAAATGAATAAGCATTTCTTCTGTAGAATGATTAGGTGAAATTGAGGTAATGTATCTCAAGTCAAATGCAATTGGGAAAACAAACTTTCCCATATTCTAGCTCTCTACCTTCTGGATGTCTCATCATAGATCATTTTCAACTTCTTCATTTCTCTATGCATCTTCCGTATCCTTTTCAGTTGTTGCATGGCATCTGGGTAAAAACACATTCCTTTTCTTTTTCTTTTTTTTTTCTTCATCCAGTAGTGGTTAGATGATTGCTAGTAGGGCTGTAGCTTAAGACATTGTGTGTTGAGCTGGGCATAGGCAGGGTACTGAACTGGGAACCATTACCTTATGTTCTTTTAAGGAGCACAACAGCCAAAGGGTTTATTTGTCTTTGCAGAGTGTCAAACAGCAGTTTTAAATTTCCAATTTATATCCCTTTGGGTTAAAAGGGCAATGATGTCAGGAATCAATGTTATGCCAAAAAAGACTGTGCAGGAGTGTGTACTCAGAAAGACATTCGGAAAGCTGTGCCAAGAAGGGGAACATGCATGATGTGGAGGGCCAGGTTATAATAAAAACCACACCTTATGAGGAATTCTCTGTGGCTTTGACTAATGTCCAGAGAATCAGGTCAGAACTCTTAGCAGTCACACCTTGTGCCAAAGCCTATATTTGGCCTAAGGCCACAGGCAATGACCCTATTTGGGGGCCTTGTATGAATTCCAAGGGCTTCAGTCCAGTCTTTTCACCACCAAAGAGGTGCTTGAAAACTGGAAAAAAAGGCAAGGAAATTTAAATGTTTCACCAGATTTTGTAATGCTTTCTCCCCCTTTCTTCATAGGAAATATCTGCTTTGTGTTGAGACCTTAAGAGGAAAGAAAATAAAAACAAAACAAAACAAAACAAAACAAGACAAAACTCACTTTCACTAGGCCTTCATTTAATGATTCTGTTTTCCGTGTTGTGTTCCAGGACCCTACTCATTGTGATTTTTACGTCCATCTTGAAGGTCAGACAAATAGGACTTAATAGAATGCTTAACTTCTGGGAAGTGGCAGGGGTAGATAGCTATTGTAGTCTCCAAAACAGATTCACATGACATTGGGATCTAGGAAATAATGAGTGTGTAACTAAGAAATTAATTAAAATCCTCTGAGAAAAACAAACACAAACTGATTTCAAAGGGTAAGAATGAAGAAACGGAAGCGATCAAACATTATTAATGGATTTAGTATCCAAATATAATTGACTGGGATCATGCCATGTCTCCTAAGGGTTCTGAAATGTTTTGGTTCCGCCAGTCTATAAGAGCAACATCTCCATCCCATGATAATGTCCTATTTCAATTCTCTAATTATACTTTGACAGAGAAGGCATCAAGTCAGAAGCTGAGAAGTTCTACTTTACTTAAAATTTCCCAGACAAGTGCCTCTTCTAATTTCCAAGGTTTTCAAGGAAGTAAATTAGTCAGCTTTTTTTTACAAATAACCAAGCTAGCATTTATTAATTGCCTTCTATGTAGGTACTGGGCATTCAGATGAGGAAAAAAAGAAGTCCTTGTTTAAAAAAATGAAATTCTTATGCAGGCATACAATAAGTAAACAGATATATACAAATATAACTGAAAGAGAGGAAAAGCACAAATAAATAGTGACTTTTATAATATGTCAAACAATTGTCTTCTCAAATTCAATTCAACTTAAAAGACACTTATTTAGCACGTATTATGTGTCAGACATTATTTTTGTTGCTAGGGATATAAAAACAAAGTGAAATGGACCTTGACAAAAAGATCTTCTATGGAAAGAGTTTATAATCTAATAGAAGTTGGGAAGAAGACTTGATTTCATGGGGCAGGGCAATGAATTCTGAACATGTAGTCTGGGGAGTTGGGTGCACAACTTGGCTCTACCTCTCTATATCTGAGTGACTTGGCCCATGTCCCCAGATTACCTCGTATTTGTGTAATATACTATATTTATATGCATGTATGGTATAATATAAGAAAACATGAGCACCTTGAGAGGAGGAACAGTTGAGTTTTTTTTTCTTTTTTTCTGTGTCCCCAGTGCCTAATACTGCACCTGACATGCAGTAGGTATTTAATAAATGTTAGTTGATTGATTGATTGATTGACTCTATTACTTTTTAGATCCTTTCAAGGTCTAAATTTATGGTTTTGTGATCCAAATACATGTATACAGATACATATGATGGACTGTCCTCTCTCTCAGATCCTTTGTTACTTTATAAGAGAGTGATATGGTGAGAGTCTGTTCTCTCTATCAGAGGGTAGCCTACTCTATTTTCAGAAGGAAGAAGGGGGAGGAGGAGAAAGAAGAAAGTCTGCACAGATCTTGGCACATATCAGACTTTTAATAAAAGAGAGGAAGGAAAAGAGAAAGAGAAAAAATATAAAAAAAATGCAATGTGCCAAGCAGTGTGCTAAATGCTGAGGTTACAAATGGAAAAAGAAAAAGAAGTAGTCTGTCTTCTGAAGGAGCTTAAACTAAATAGGTGAGATGACCCCTTAAAGTTCAGCTGCATAGGTGAAGTCTGAAAGGTGGATGGCAAGCCTATGGGGCCTTCAAGTTCCATCAGCAGGTCATTTGAAAGTGCTAGGTGTCTGAAGAGTGGACAGGCAGAGCAGATGACTATAATACTGAACTTGGTAGTCAGTAAGACTTGGGTTCAAACCCTGCCTCTCCATCTTACTATCTTTATAATCTTGTGTAAAACATTTAACATTGCTAGACCACTGGTTTCTTATCTATAAAATAAAACATTTGACTTTGATGACCTTAGAGTCTTTTCCAGTTCTAAATCTATCATCTTATGACCTAAAGTGTTGCTTCTAACACATAATATCTATGTGACCCTAGTCAAATCCCTCCTCAGATATACCTCCTAAGTCACAGAAAAGTTGTGATCTTGGTTGGTGAAATTAGTTCCCACACCAGGAATTTCCAATGCCAATGAAGTTAAGTTGTAGATCCTTTGTCAAGTACAACTTTGTCAAGTTCTTTTGGGAACACCAAAGTACGATTTTAATGAATATGAATTGTCTATCTCTATTAATATAAAGATTAATCCCCTACTCATCACACTCTCATACTGTGTATTTATTTGTGAATTTCACTTTAAAAAACTATAGGAATAGTATTTTACTCAGATTTAGACAGTGCTTTGTAGTGAGTAGAGAATCAGAGTTAGGAAACCTGGGTTCAATTTCTTTCATTTTTTAAATTAATTTATTTATTTTGATTTATCAACAATCATTTCCATAAGCTTTTGAGTTTTAAATTTTTCTCCCCCTCCCTCCCCACTTCCTTCCCCAAGATGGTGTACAACCTAATATAGGCTATAGATATACATTCCTACTAAACATATTTTCACATTAGTCATGTTGTAAGGAAGAATTAGAATCAATAGGAAGAACCACCAGAAAGAGGAAACAAAACAAAACAGAAGAAAAAAATAGCAAATAGTATGTTCCGATCTGCATTCAAACTCCATAGTTCTTTCTTCTTTGTGGATAGCATTTTCCATCATGACACTTTTGGAGATGTCTTAAATCCTTGCATTGTTGAGAAGGGCTAAGTCTATCAAAGTTAGTCATCATGCAACATGGCTGTTACTGTGTACAATGTTCTCCTGGTTCTGCTCACTTCACTCAGCACCACTCCATACAAGTCTTTCCAAGTTTTTCCAAAGTCCTTCTGCTCATCATTTCTTATAGCACAATAGTAATCCATTACATTCATGTACCACAACTTGTTCAGTCATTCTTCAATTGATGGGTATCCCCTCAATTTCCAATTCTTTGCCACCACAAAAAGAGCTGCTATAAATATTTTTGTACACATGGGTCCTTTTCCCATCTTTATAATCTCTTTAGGATGCAGCCCTAGAAGTGCTATTGCTAGGTCAAAAAGATATGCACATTTTTATAGTCCTTTGGGCATAGTTGCAAATTGTTCTCCAAAATAGTGGGATCATTTCACAACTCCACCAACAATGCATTAGTATTCCAATTTTCCCACATCTTCTCCAACATTTATCATTTTCCTGTTTTCTTATGTTGGCCAGTCTGATAGGCATGATGTGGTACCTCAGAGTTGTTTTGATTTGCACTTCTCTAATCAGTAGAAATTTAGAGCATTTTTTCATATGACTCTAGATGGCTTTAATTTCTTCATCTGAGAACTGCCTGTCCATATTCTTTGACCATTTATCAATTGGGCAATGACTTGTATTCTTATAAATTTGACTTAATTCTCTATATATTTTAGAAATGAGGCCTTTCTCCGAGACACTGGTTGTAAAAATTCTTTCCCAGTTTTCTACTCCCCTCCTAATCTTGGTTGAATTGGCTTTGTTTGTGCAAAAAAATTTTTCAATTTAATGTAATCAAAATTATCCACTTTGCATTTTGTAATGTTCTCTATCTCCTATTTGGTCAAGAATTCTTCTGTTCTACATAAATCTGCTAGGTGAACTATTCCTTGCTTTCCCAGTTTGCTTATAGTATCAGTCTTTATATCTAAATCATGTATCCATTTTGACTTTGTTTTGGTATATTGTGTGAGATTTTAGTCTACACCTAGTTTCTGCCATACTTTTCCAGTTTTCCCAGCAGTTTTTGTCAAATATTGAATTCTTATCCCAGAAGCTGGGGTCTTTGGGTTTTTCAAATAGTAGATTACTATAGTCATTGACTACTGTGTCTTGCACACCTAATCTATTCCACTGATCCACCACTCTATTTCTTAGCCAGTACCAAGTAGTTTTGATGATTGCTGCTATATAATACAATTTTAGATCTGGAACAGTTAGGCAATCTTCCCTTGCATTTCTTTTCATTAGTTCCCTTGATATTCTGGACTTTTTGTTATTCAAAATGGATCTTGTTATTATTTTTTCTAGCTCTATAAAATAATCTTTTGGTAGTTTGATTGACACGGCATTGAATAAGTAAATTAGCTTAGGTAGTTGAATAAGTAAATTAGCTTAGGTAGAATTGTCATTTTTATTGTATTAGCTCGGCCTACCCATGAGCAACTGATGTTTTTCCAATTATTTACATCTGACTTTGTGTAAAAAGTGTTTTGTAATTTTGTTTGTATAGTTCCTGGGTTTGTTTCAGTTGGTAGGGTCCTAAATATTTTATAATGTCTACAGTAAGTTTAAATGGAATTTCTCTTTCTATCTCTTGCTGTTGAGCTTTGTTGGTAATATTTAGAAATGCTGATGATCAATATGGGTTTATTTTATAGCCTGCAACTTTGCTAAAGTTGTTTATTGTTTCAAGGAGTTTTTTTTTACTTCATTCTCTAGGATTCTTTAAGTATATCATCATATCATCTGCAAAGACTGATAGTTTTGTTTCTTCTTTGCCTATTCTAATACCTTCAATTTCTTTTTCTTCTCTTGTTAGGTTCAATTTCTGCCTTTGGCACAAACTGGCTGGTACTCCAGGGTAGCTAGGTGGTGCAGTGGATAGAGTGCCGGCCCTGGAGTCAGGAGAACCTGAGTTCAAATCCAGCCTCAGATACTTACTATCTGTGTGACCATGGGCAAGTCATTTAACACTGTTTTCCTCAGTTTCCTCATCTGGTAAATGATCTGGAGAAGGAAATGGCAAATACTCCAGTATCTTTGCCAATAAGATCCCAAATGGGATCATGAAGACATCCAAAATGACTGAACCAGCAACAGCTGGTGCCCCTGTTCAAATCACTCAACCTCTAGCTTTCTTAAGCAACACTCTTGATACTGTAAGTTGTGGAGCAATAATTGATCTGCAATGGTAAAGAGAATTTCCATAATGGAAGTTTTTTCTTAAAACAAAATCCCAGATCTAGGTGGGGGGATAGGTCAGTGAGACATTTAGCTTAAAGAAGAGAAAATTAGGTTAGGGGGGAGGGAGTTATGATAGCTTTCTTCATTTTGTGAAAGGCTGTCATATGAAGGAAGAGTTCAATTAGTTTAGTCTGTGTTCAAAGGGCAGAACTAGGAACAATGAGTAGAATTTGTAAAAAGAACAATGTAGACTTGGGAAAACAACCACAAACCAACCAAACAAAAACCCTTTTGTATAATTAGAGTTGTCACAAAGTGGAATGGATTGTCTAGAGATAGTAGGTTTTGCTTCCTTGGAGGTCTTAGAACAGGGCCTCACTGACCTCAAATTATTTATTTTAAAAACATTTTTTAAAAAAACTTTTTATGCACACATAGATTTTTGTTGTTGTTGTTTAGTCATTTCAGTCATCTCCAACTCTTTGTGACCACATTCAGGGTTTTCTTGGTAAAGATATTAGAGGGGTTTTCCATTTCCTTCTCCAGCTCATTTTACAGATGAGGAAACTAAGGAAAACAGTACTGAGTGACTTGTTCAAGGTGATACAGCTAGTAAATGTCTGAAGCCTGATTTGAACTCAGGAAGATGAGTCTTCCTGTCCCAGGCCTGATTCTCTATCCACTGTGTTACCTAGCAATCCCATATAAATATATACATACATACATGCATACATATATACACACATATAGACATGCTGTCTCTCTCTCTGCAAAATAAAAGTTCTTTGATGGTAGAGGCTGCTTAAATTTTGTCTTTGTATCCTCAGCACCTTGCACTGGGCATCTAATACATTCAGTAAACATTTGTAAAGTGCCTGGTACGTGCCAAGAGCTTTGCTAAGTGCTGGTGATACAATTAATAAGAAGAAAGACAGTCGTTGCCCTCTGGGAACTTACAATCTAATGAGGGGATACAATATACAAAAGGAGGCAGTAAAATGAGGGCATGTGTTTAATAAATGCTGCTTGATTGATTAACAGGTTGATTTGTTGCTTGTCATTACTAATAGTAGTACCCTCTTTTGGGTGTTACTTCCTGCCCTGCTAGGTGCATCAGTGCTTCAGGATAAGTTGAGACTGATATCTCTAGTCTAGCCCCACACCTGGAGGAGAGAGTAAAGCTGATGACATTGCACAGCCTTTCCTCACTTAAATCCAATTCCCTTGTTAAGTCATGACATCACATTTCCCGATGTCATAGTCCTCTTCAGAAGGATGGACAAACAACATTACCTGTGAGTAGTATGGGCAACACAGCTCCATCCTTCCTTTCTTTCTCCCCTTCCTCTCCCCTCCCTTTTCTTCCCCTCCTTTAATCCTGTACACCTGAAGATGTTCTGCCCAAAGAAATGTAAATTTTGAGGGCTGAAACCTCACAAGATATCTTGGGGTTTATGGGCTAGATTTCTTTCTTAAGGGCCATGCCTTAAGCCCAAATCACTCTGTGTTTCATTGATTAGCAAACAATAGATCCTAGCCCAAGCTCTACTTTGTCATTATTTGGGCCCTGATGGCTCAGAGTAAATGTAAATAGCAACTGCTTCTGTTTTGGCCAGAAACCCTGAGGGTCTTCCCCTCCCAGATTGAATTTTTTTTGACTAAGTAAAAGAATCCATTTTTTGCCTCATTTCTCACCTAGCCTTAATCACTGCATGGGTTTTGCCTCAGTCAAACTGAAACTTGGGAAAAACCTTAACTTAAAAAGGACAAGATCTCCCACTGTATCTGGGGCCATCTCCCATCAACTTGATCTATATCTTGCCACTGGACCCAAATGGCTCCAGAGGAGAGACTGAGGCTGGTGACTTTGCACAGCCATCTCTCACTTAAATCTAATTCACTTGCAAATGATTCTATCACCTTCTTGATGTCATAGTCCTCTTTCAGAACAACAACATGTTGCATTGTGATGCTTTCATGTACCAGTTATCTACATTGCCTTTGAAGTCCCTTCCCATTCTCAGATTCTGTTATTCAAAATAATGTCTCATGAGAAATAGTCCACAGACCCATGTCTACTCATCTCATACACTTCTGGTCTTTTTATAACTTACTCCTTATTCTGGAATGCTCAATCCAATGATTCTGGCCTTCTGACTGTTCCATGAACAAGACATTCTATCTCTCAGTTCCAGGCATTTTCCCTGGATGTTCCTCATTCTTGAAATGTTCTCCCAGGAAGTTTTTTAAGCCATCTTAATATCTTAATCCCAGGACCTTCCCTCTGACATACACACACACACATACCCCCCCACACACATGCACATGTATACATACACATACACATATATACATACATATGCATATGGATATATATATGCATATGCATATGCATTTATACACACATATACATACATATGGATATACATATATACATAGAGAGATAGTATATGTAATTACATGTACATATACACATATTTACACACATATACACACACATATATAGTGCATATATCTATTTGTATATATAGCCTTCTTTGTATATATTTGTTTGCCTATTGTCTCCCCGATTAAATTTAAGCCTTTTGAGGGCAGGGACTATATTTTGCCTCTTTTTGTATCCCCACTACTTAGTATAGTTCCTGGCACATACTGGGCATTTAATCAATGTTTGTTGATTGATTGATTAATCTACAGCCAAGAAGAATAAGGGAATGTATATACATGCTCTGGTGCTCAACAATGAAATAAGAAGAATCAAAAAATATCTTGGGAATATGCATTATCATTATAATCTAATACACACAGAAGGAAGGAAGGAAGGAAGGAAGGAAGGAAGGAAGGAAGGAAGGAAGGAAAGAAAGAAAGAAAGAAAGAAAATCTGTATTTTAATTCCATGGGTACGTACATATTAAAGAAAGGAAGCTGGAGTGAGAAAGGGACAAATTCCTCTCCCAACACTCATTGGCTTTTTAATCATTGGAAACATTTCTGCTATTGATCTTTATAGTTCAAAGAAGTAAAAACAAACAAACAAACAAACAAACAAACAAACAAAACTACTTGTGTTCTCTATCTCATGGGTAAGTTTTCTTCCAAGGAGATATTGTAGCTAAGCTTGATTCATCTTCTAGGGCAGGCTTGGTTCAAGGAGTCATGGTGGGACTTTATAAATGCTTTCCAATTTCTCTTCCCTGCTTGCCTTACTACCATTTGGGGCTTGTAAAATGACTTTACATAAAACAGTAGCTGATCAGTCCTTCCACTTGTAATATTCTTTCCCTTGCCTCCCCTTGCCTTCCCCTTTCTTGCCTCCTCTTGCCTTCCCTTCTCTTCCCTTCCCTATAGGACTGTTTAATTAAGTATGAAACCACATTACTTTAAGAAGCAATAATGTTGGAATGGATTCTTTGTTTGGAGCATGTGGAGGCAAATGTGGCCTCTAAAATTATACTTTTTAAATAGATGCAATTTTTACGTAATAAATTGCAGACTGCTTCCCTTTCATTTATGTTTGGACAACACATGGCAGAAAAAAAATTACAGATGATGGGTTTTGAAATTTTAACACTTTAACAAAAGAGTTTTAGGTTACTATGCCCAAACCACACCCTTCCCCCACTAAGTGGGGCACAATAATGAAGTTCAACTGGTGATGGCTGTCCAAAACAGCACAATTTAAAATGATTGTTTTCTGTTCTTGGAGGCTGCTTAGCTTCTTTCAGTCTCCCTCCCACTGTTGTTGCATTCTTTTGGAAAATCCCCATTTCCCCCCTAACACTCACCAATTTTAGTCCTCATTACCTCCATACTGACAGTTACTGCCTTGTTCTTCCATTGTCCTATACTTGATAATTTTCCATTACTTTTTTTCAAAATATCTTCCACAGCAAACATGAAACTGTCACAGCTTGGTGCAAAAGTAGTTTCATGAGCTTTTTCCTATATCTGGGATAATGAAATGTGATATTCAACAAATTGAAAACAGGGAGTATAAAAGGAAGAGGAAAAATGAATAAAAATACATAAATCAGATATTACAGGTATTATAGATCAAGATCTTTAAGCATTGTGGGAGTGGGGTAGGGACGAGAGGTGAGTTATATGACCTTCTTTTAAGAGATACCACATTTATTAAATAATAGATGCAATAGTCTATGGCCTTCAATGTTGTAAATATTTAGATTGTTATTATTATTATTTCAAGTCAATCAAGAAATATCGATTGAGCACTAAAGATTCAGAAGGAACCTTACAGGATGCAGTGCAGAATATCAGAAAGTTTTTAAAGAAATATAGTAGGTTAGAGATATAACTAGAATTAGAATTAGGAAAACCTGAGTTTAAATTCCCTCTTCCTGACTGTGTGGCCACAGTCAACTCAATTATTCTCCCTGATCCTCAGTTTTCTCATTTGTAAAATGGAGATCACAACACTATTAGTACTTGTCTCACAAACTTTATTGTGTCACAAATGAGATAAGTTATGAAAAGCACTTTGAAAACTTGAAAATGCTATACAAATAGGAATTTTTATAGAATATCATGTCAGTGGGGGCTCCATTTGTAGTTAATCTCCTCTGCAATGATTCCTGTTTTTTTTTTTATAAAATCAGTTTGCAAACCCATTCTCATCACAGACCATCCACCCATGATATCTGTCAACTAAGGAAAGAGATTCCCCACATGAGAACACACATAGACAACTGGGTTGATAACATGTTCCCTCCTCTGCACCACCTATAAAACACTCTTACCCAGGGGCAGTGAGGGAAGCCACTAACTCTGAACAAGTCACATAAAACTTTTACTTGGAGAAGGTAAGGTACATATCACTCAAAGTTATCATAATGGTCCTCTGCCAGTGTAGTCTAGGTCCAGAGATCTTAAACTGGAAGAAACAAGTTAATTTTGGAGACAGCTATGCATAAGCAATGACAACTGGGGATTTGGACCATCTTTTTGTTTATTAGTTCATTTTAATTTATCAACAATCACTTCCATAAGCCTTTAAGTTTTAAATTTTTCTCCTCTTCCCTCCCCACCTACCTCCCCAAAATGGCATACAATCTAGTATAGGCTATACATATACATTCCTATTAAACACATTTTCACATTAGTCTTGTTGTAAGGAAGAATTAGAACCAATAGGAGGAAACACTAGAAAGAGGAAACAAAACACAACGGAAGAAAAAAATAGCAAATAGTATGCTTTGATCTCCATTCAAACTCCATAGTTCTTTCTTTGGATGTGGATAGCATTTTCCATCATAAGACTTTTGGAGATGTCTTAAATCCTTGCGTTGCTGAGAAAGGCTAAGACTATCAAAGTTAGTCATCACGCAACATGGCTGTTACTATGTACAACATTCTCCTGGTTCTGCTCACTTCACTCAGCATCAGTCCATACAAGTCTTTCCAGGTTTTTCTGAAGTCTGCCTACTCATCATTTCTTATAGCGCAATACTATTCCATTACATTCATATACCACAACTTTTTCAGCCATTCCCAAACTGATGGGCATCTTGGTTGAATTGGCTTTGTTTGTGCAAAAAAACTTTCCATTTAATGTAATCAAAATTATCCATTTTGCATTTTGTAATGTTCTCTATCTCCTGTTTGGTTATGAATTCTTCTGTTCTCCATAAATCTGATGGGTGAACTATTCCTTGATCTCCCAGTTTGCTTATAGTATCAGCCTTTATATCTAAATCATGTACCCATTTTGACTTTATTTTGATATATGATGTGAGATTTTGGTCTATGCCTAGTTTCTGCCATACTCTTTTCCAGTTTTCCCAGCAGTTTTTGTCAAAAAGTGAGTTCTTTTCCCAGAAGCTGGGTGGACCATCTTTAGCATCTGCTATTATGTCAGTGGGAAGGTACCACTTGCCTATGACACACTATTGATGAAGGATCCCAGATAGCAGACATGTTATTTTTTGGGGAGAGTGGAGGGAAAGATTTGTCTGATAGAGCAGCAGGCTTATGCGCAGTGTCCCAGTGATAGACATTAACCTGTTGGCCCCTGCTATACTTTTCCATCTTGCAGTAGCACCCAGAAAAGCTGAGAATATAAAACATGGTCCCTACCCTCGAGGAGATTTAGTTGAGGCTATATATGAAAATATATGAGTCAAAACTTTATAACCTTAAGCTGCTATACAAATGCAAATCAAAGCAAGTTACAGTAATAGCACATATTCTGGGGATCATGCTTCCATACCTACATCCAAAGGCAAGGTGAGTCATCAGAGCTTGACTGGCTACTTGTTGCTTCAGAATTCTAGAGATAGTAGACCCAAGAAGTGGTTGAGGAATTTACTGTACTACTATAGCTAATGACCCTTCAAAGCTGTACTCCCCCAAGTGATTATTGGTTGATGTCAATTAATTAAAAAGGAATATGCATTTATAATATTATGTAGTAGGAACATATGATTCTAACTTCATAACATCTCTCCATCCCCTTCTCTCCTCTGACACTGTCACCACCATAGTGTAGACCCTCATTAACTCATGACTGGACTTTTGCAATAGATTACTGTTTGTTCTCCTGCTTCAAGTCTCTCAGGTCTTTCTCCACTCTAGTCCATCCTCCACTTAGGTGCCAGTGTGGTTTTCCAAAAGCACAGGGCTCACTAGGTTGACTTTTATTCAATAAATTCTAGTCATTGGGGATAATAATAATAATAATGATGGTGATGATGATGATGATGATGATGATGGTAATAAGTACTTCCCTGGGTTCTCGTGAGGATCAAATAAGATAAGTATAAAGCATTTAGCACAGTGCTTGGTACATAATAGATGCTTAATAAATTCTTATTTCCTTGCTTCCCTCCCAACATTTCCCCTCTCTCCCTCCCTCCCTCCCTCCCTCCCTTCCTTCCTTCCTTCCTTCCTTCCTTCCTTCCTTCTTTCCTTTATTTTTTTCCTTCCTTCCTTCATTGCTTCTTTCCATCTTTCCTTTTCTAGCTTCTTTCAAGATTCAGATCTAATCCCACTTTATACAGAAGGCTATTCTGGTTCTTCACACCTCCCCCGCTTCCGACTCACACTGCTGTTCATGACTTCTCTCTTAAAGTTACCTTCCTCAGTGTGTGTATGTATTTATGAATGTTTGTGTATATATGTATGTTTGTGTGTGTGTGTGTGTGTGTATGTTTGTAGATAGTAGTTTTCATATTTGCTTCCCCATTTGAATATTAGCTTCTTGAGGGCAGGGGCAGTATTTTTTGATGATTTTGTTTCACTCAATGCCTGATACATAAACACTTAATAAATACTTGTTGATTGATTATTACAGGGAGAATAGAGTGCTCCTGAAATGGGCCCTAAGTCTTACAAGATTAAATTGAGAAAGGAAGGAGACATATGTGATGGAGCTAGGAAAACATTGCTAGAATATAGCATTTTAGGACCTAGGACAATCAGAGAGCAGCATGAGCTAGATAGGAGGAACGTTCCCAGGAGTTTAGTGGCTAGGTGGTATAGTGAATCTAGTTCTAGTGTTAGAGAAAGGAGGGCATGAATTTAAGTCTTTTCTTAGGCACCTATCAGCTGTGTGATCTTGGACAAACCACTTCTTTCTGCCTCAGTTTTCTCATCTGTAAATTAGGATAATAAATTTGCTCACCTTGGGTTTTTATATGGTTCGAATGGATATATATATATATATATTTCACAAACTTCAAAGTGCTATATTAAAGCAAGTTATTTTTTATTGAGGTCCCTAAAAGAGATGAGGGTGAAGACAGAAAATTTTGACATATAGAATATGAGAGCTGGAAGAGAACTCAGAGGTTATCTATCTAACCTGTAGTTGAATAGCAATCATCTGCAGAGCATCCTGGAGAGGTCCAGTTTCCACATAGAGTCTTCTTCAATCTTTCTCTAACCTATCTTTCCAGCCCTCATTCACATTGCTTCCTTTCATGAACTCTTCTACATTCTAGTCAAACTGGTTTACTCACAGTCCTCTGAACTTGGCATTTTATCTTTCCTCTGTGCCTTTTTACAAGTGCTCTTCCAGTACTAGAATGCACGCCTTCCTCGTTCCCAACCTCCTCAGAGCCAAGCCTCAGTTTATATGAGATGTTATATCGAAAGATATTCCTGATAATCTGTCACAAGTAACAAACCCCCAGGAGCTAATTTCTTCCTGCTTAGATTACACTTAAAATTTAAAACTTTCCATCCTTAAAGTATAATGTATACCCTTGAGGGCAGACCCTTTTAATTTTTTTACATTTTTTGTTTTGAATTTGTATGCTCACTGCTGCCCAGAAAATAGCATATAGTAAGCACTTAATAAATGCTTATGATTGAATTGGATTGGAACACCTTCGGTGAGTGGAAAGCCACTGCATCTCAAGGCAGCTCATTCCACATTGGAATAGCTCTAGTTGTTTGGGAGTTTTTCATTTTTTTTTTTTTTTGCTTATTCAAGTCCAAATTTCCCCCTTTGCATTTTCTACCCATTATTCCTGCATCTTTCCTAAGTAGCTAAGCAGAAGGAAATGCCCTTTTCATGTCACAGCTCTTCAAATACTTGCACAGATCTACTAACTCCACCCTGTGTTTTATCTTCTTCAGGCTAAATAGATCCAGTTCCTTCAAATCATCTGCAGCAAGATCTCAAGCACTTTCATCAATTTTATCGTATGTCTCTGGATGACATCTCTCTTATATACAGCCAAAATTTCTCTCTCTCCAACTTGAACCTAATGTTGCTTATTCTACCTTCTAGGACCAAGCAAAGCAAGTCTAATGCCTTTTCCACAGGAAAGTCACTTAAATAGCTGAAAATCAATGTTGTGTACTCCCAATCTCTTATCTTTTCCAAAATAAACACCCCTAGTTCCTTCAGCCTATTCTCTGATGGCATGGTATCTAGCCCTTTACAATCCTGATTATCTTCTCCTGGACATACTTAACTTTGTCTTGTGGCAGAATGCTTTGTACATTTACCCATGTTACTTGTATCCACTGCATGATTGTCTGATATATAACAACAACAACAATATTAGATAACATTTATAAGACACTCTAAGGTTTTCAAAGTACTTTACAAAAATTATCTCATTTGATCCTCACCCACCCTGGAAGGTATGTGCTATTATTATCCCCATTTTACAGGTGATGAAACTGAGACAGATACATTATAATAAGTCATCCAGGATTGTGTAGCTAGTGTGCATCTCAATCTGAATTCGAATTTAGGTCTTTCTAACTATGGACCGAGCATTCTATCCATGCCACCTACCTGTCTTTAGCTGTAGCTCACTGATAACTATAACCATTTCTAGAGATATGAAGAGGATGTTTAGTATTAAATTTACCTACAGTCAACAGGGCATGGGGAATACAACACCTGTCCATTTAAATGTCAAATTATTTCAGATCCTAGGTAAATGCAGAATGTCAACAATCTTGAAAATCAGTAATGAATCAAACTATTATCCTCACTTAAATCAAATGCACAGCAGATTGTTTCTGTAGCATTGACTACAAAGCTAACATTTCTTTTACTTTTAACCATATCATAGTATCTTGAATTTTTTTTAATTCCTGCACTCCAATCTCATTTTTTAAAAAGTTAGATTACCTTTTCAGCCTGCTTCTCTGTCCTTTAGACTCTTTACTTTAGAGGCAATAAAACATGTTTCATTCCTCTTTGAACACTCCAGACATATAAATTTATGTTTATTATGATTCATTTGAATCATTAATGCAAACTCTAGCAGACAAGAACCTCAATTTGGATTATCTGCAATTACCTGAAATATTATTGTTGGAGGCGGGGGCGGGGGGGGAAGAAGATCTTTGAAGATCAAAAAGCCCTAGCTCAGACTTTCAGGTTTGTCACTTTAAACCCCATATTAACAATTAATTGAGAGCTTCTCCAAATGTCAGATTTTATGCCACCTTCTTGGCTTTTTATATGTGATGAATGGGAGATGTTCAGCCAAGAGCCCCCAAATATGTAAAACATCACCTGATTCTACTTGCTGGAGAAATGGCCAGGGAGATAGATGGCTTACTAGGATACCAGAGATACAAGGAAGGAATGGCAATTTAGTTTAGCAAAGTTTGCAAAGGATTATGCAAACCCCTGCCTTCTCTGTCTCTGCGTTTGTACTTTCTCTATGTCTCTGTCTCTGTCTCTGACTCTATATATGTACACACACACACACACACACACACACACAAATACACACACATACACACGTACATATATTTCTTCCTTTACACATGGAATCGTGATCATGAAGTAAATCAAATAAAGACTGACTTTCACTTGTGCTTTATAGGATCAGGCTCTCTGTTTTATAATCACACCTCATAAAAGTACAGATTAATTGAAAAAAAAATAGACTTCCTGTTTATACTATTTTATTTGTCACTCAGAGGCCAGCAATGCAAGCCACATCTGAAGAGGTAACTTATTTATGAAGGTGCCTCCAAATTGTCACGGAACTTCTGCTTGAAGATTTCCAGTGTCAAAGAGTATGCCCCAATGCAGTCTGCATTACTCTTAGTTTGCTCTAATGTTTAGAATGTGTTTTTCTCATATTAGACTGAAATCAACCTCTCTACAAATACTTTGTACCTGTTGTAACTTGGTCTGCTGTCTTAAGATAATCAACAAAAGAACCAAAAATTAAGAGCCTACATTGAGCCAGACTCTATGCTTGGTGTTGGGATAAGCAGAAAAAGTCTAATTCTTCCACATGAAAACCTTTATTAAGACAGAAAACAGATTATTTACTGAAGATAGAAGTTATGTCTACCTCCCTGAGGCTTCCCCATCTCCAGGATAAACATCTCTAGTTGCTTCCATCAAGCTTTATGTAGCACAGTCATTAGACCTCTCATCATCATCCTGGTTGCCCTTCTCTGGATACATTCCTCCCAGTTTGTATGTCTTTCTTAATATGTGCCACAAAGAAATGGACGTGATTATTTAGGGAATAATCATCATCCTTTACCCACTATGGTATCTAACCTCCTTCTAATCAGTATGAATATCATCAAGATCATCTGCAGAAACTCTGTCAGTGGGTGTTCTCAAGGACAGCCTGGCCAAACAATTCATAACTCAAAGTCCACTCTACAGACAATGAGCCTTTCCATATTTAGATCAGTTGCTCCTTGGATAGAAGGTAATCTATTTTAGTAGATTATTTAGTAGATTTTAGTAGATTCTGTACTCCAAATCCCTTTCAATTTGGCAGAAAATGACAAAACTTGAGTTCTATTAGTGCAGCCTGGGCAGGTAGGTATTTTGGCAGGTAGAGCCCCGGACTTGATGGCAAGAATCCAATGTCACACACAAGCTCTTTGATCTGAGTCAGTCTCTGTTTGCTTCAGTTTTCTCAACAGTCAAGTGGTTAATAAAAGCACTTGCTTCCCAGGTTTTTGGAGGATCACATGAGATAGTATTTGGAAAGTACTTAGTATAGTGCCTGGCATATAGATGTTAAATTCTCATTTTTTTCCTTCCTTCCCTCCCTCCTTCCTTCTTTTCTTCCTTCCCCCTTATCACCATAAAGAAGCACCCCAGTAGGCTACCAGCCATGGTGATGATAAATTGTAGCCTAGGATCATAGGACTTAGATATACTCTAACAGGTCCCACCATGCCATAAATAGAGATGAGACATACTTCCTTTCCTCTTTACATCAATGTTACTGACAGATTAAACAACTATTCATCATCTAAACAGCTTAAGGTTTTCATTACCTGCTATATTATTGGGTCAAACTAGATATTATTTGACAGCTCAGCCAGCCAGTGGCAAGGTCTCAAGGGTTTCAGAACTACATTAGATATATACTTCTCCCCCGCCCCAACCTTTTAACTTCACAGAGGTAGAAAATATTAGACAGTATATCCCAGGATGCCTAGTGTGCTATGCTGTACTGGAAGCCCCATGGCACAACAGACATCACCAAATCCTTAGATTATAGCTTAATTTTTCTCTTACCATCATGAAGTAAGTGGGAACACAAATCATAAGATTTCAGAGAGACTTTAGAAATCATTCCTTTCCTTCTTCTATTTTCTGGGTACTTCCCTTATTTGTCCACAAGTTCTGTCTTCCCAGTATACATATAGACACTTTGAGGACAAAGTATTCATTATTTCTTTTAATTCCTAGTACCTAACACTATGATTTGAGATGTATAATGAGTTATTCAAACTTATTCTTAGAACAATATTGATGTTACTACACACAACATTCTATTGATTCTGCTCATGAATTTCACTCTTCATTTTTTCATGCATGTCTTTCTATGTTTTTTCTGCTAAAATCAACTAGTTCATCATTTCTTGTAGCACAGTAGTATTCCATCACATTCGTATACCATAACTTTCTTAGCCACTCCCCAATTGATGGGCATCCCCTCAATTTCTAGTTTTTTGACACAACAGAGAGGTGTTTTAAATATTTTAGAACATATATGTTCTTTACCTTTTTCCCTGATCACCTTGAGAAACAAACATAATAGAATATTACTGGGTCAAAGGGTATACATACTTTTATAACTTTTGGGGCATAATTCCAGATTGCTTTCCAAAATGGTTGGATCAGTTCAAAGTTCCACCAACAATGAATTAGTGTCTCACATTTTCCACATCCCCTCCAACATTTGTCACTTTTCCCATCTATCATTTTAGCCAATGCAATAGGTATAAGATAATATTCAAAGTTGTTTTAATTTGCATTTTTCTAGTTAATAATGATTTAGAGCATTTTCTATATGACTACGTATAGTTTTGATTTATTCACTAAAAACTTCCTGTTCATATCCTTAGACCATTTACCAAATTGGGAATGACTCATATTCTTATAAATTTGACAACATTCTTTATATATTTGAGAAATAAGACCTTTCTTTAAAAAATTGTCTATAAAACTTTTCTCCCATATTTTTCCCTTCTAACCTTGGCTACATTAGTTTTTATTTGTACAAAAACTTTTACATTTAATATAATCAAATTTATCCGTTTTATACCATACAATGCTCTCTATTTCTTGTTTGTTCATAAATTCTCCTCCTATCCACCAGTCTGATAGGTAATATACTCCTTTTCTAATTTTCTTATGATATCTCCGTTTTTATCTAGGTCATGTGTCCATTTTTGACCTTATCTTGATAAATGGTGTAATATATTGGTCTATGCCTGATATCTGCCAGAGTGTTTTCCAACTTTCCCAACATTTTTACTAAATGATGAATTCTTATCCCGAAAGCTTAGTTCCTCACATTTGTGAAACACAACATTAATACAATCATTTGCTATTGTGTATTATATGTCTGCTGTATTCCACTTGCTATTTTTTTAGATAGTATCAGATAGTTTTAATAATTACTACTTATACTTTAAGATCTGGTATTGCTAAACCTTCTCCCTTTACATTTTTTTTTTATTAATTCTTTTAACATTCTGGACCTTTTGTTTTTCCAAATAAATTTTGTTATTATTATTTTTTGTAGCTCAGTAGAAATTTTTTGGTCATTTGATTGGGATGGCATTGAAAAAATAGATTAGGTAAAATTGTCATATTCATCATATTGGCTCTGCCTACCCATGAACAATTAATATCTCTCCAATGACTTAATTCTGACTTTATTTGTATCAAAAATGTTTCATAATTATGTTTATGTATTTTAATAGTTTACTCCCAGGTATTTCTTACTGTCAACATCCTTCTTACAGAGTTTTGTTGCTGATATAGAGGAATTCTGATGATTTAGATGAGTTTATTTTACATCATGCTACTTGCTAAAATTAATGTTTCCACTAACTTTTTAACTGAATCTTTAGGATTTTCCAAGTGTATCATTATATTGTTTACAAAAAAGGTATGGTTTTATTACTTCATTGACTATTCTGATTCTTTCAATTTCTTTTTTCTTATTGCTATTGCTAATATTTCTAATATAATAGTGAATAATATTGGTGACAATGAGCATCTTTGTTTGACTCCTGGTCTTATTGGGAAGGCTTCTAACTGATCTCCATGAAAAGTAGTGCTTGTTGGTGGTTTTAGACAGATGCTTTTTTGTAATTTTAAGGAAAAATCCATTTATACATATGCTTCGCAGTGTTTTGAGTGTTGCATTTTTCTCAAAAGGTTTTTCTGCATTTATTGATATAATTATATTGCTTTTGTTACATTTGTTATTGTTGTAATCAATTATATTAATAGTTTTCCTTATGTTAAGTCATCCCTATATCCCTTGTATAAATCCCACTTGGCCACAATGTATAATATTTATAATATATTGTTTTAGTCCCATAGCTGGTATTTTATTTAGAATTTTTGAAGCCATATTCATTAATGAAATTGGTCTTCTTTCTCTGTCTTTGCTCTTTCTGGTTTACCATATTTGGTAAACCATATTTGTTTCATAAAAGGAGTTTGGTAGGACTCCTTCTTTACTTATTAATTCAAATAATTTATTCAGTATTGGAATTAGTTGATCTTTAAATGTTTGGCAGAATTCACTTGTAAATACATGTGGTCCTGATTATTTTTCTTTGTTTTTTAATTTTATTTTAGATTTTTAAAAGTTATTTCCAAGTTTTCCACTTAATCACTACCTTAAGGGATTTAGTAAGAAATTGTGTTTTTTTTTAATTGCATAGAGTAATCACAAGTGAACTGAACTGAATTAAAACAGACACTGGGAGAAGGCTCAACAAACAGAAACTTACTTCTTAAAAACAAACACTTAAGATACATGTGTTTAAGATTGTGTATGGAAATATTCATTTGTGTGAAAGAATACCTCCACCAAAGTTCATCTCCTGCCTCATCTTAAAGTGGTATTGACCTTGAGTTATCAAAGATTATTCCAGATAAGCATGAGTCAGTCCGGTTGGTTCTAAAGAGATTTTTCTCTTTTTTTCCCCTTAGTAGAATTTTCTCCAATTACATGCTAAGATAGTTTTCAGAATTCATTTTTGTAAAATTTTGAGTTCCAAATTTTTCTCCCTTCTCTCTTCCCCTCCCCAAGACAACAAGCAATCTGATTTTTGTTATTCATATACAATCATGTTAAACATTTTGACATTAGTCACATTGTTAAAGAAGAATCAGAATGAAAGGATAAAACCACAAGAAAAAATAACAACACCAAAAAGTGAAATAAGTGTGCTTTGTTCTACATTCAGACTCTGTAGCTCTTTCTCTGTGTGCAGTTAGCATTTTTCATCATGAGGCTTTTGAAATTGTTTTAGATCATTGTATTGCTGAGAAGAGCTAAGTCTATCATAGTTATTCATCACAGTGTTTCTGTCTTTGTATACAATGTTCTCTTGGTTCTGCTCACTTCACTCAGCATCAGTTCATGTAAGTCTTTCCAGGTGTTTTTTCCCCTGAAATTCACCTGCTCATCATTTCTTATAGAACAATAGCATTCCATCACATTCGTATGCCACAATTTGTTCAGCCATCCCCTCAATTTCCAATTCTTTTGCAACACAAAAAGAGCTGCTATAGATATGTTTGTACATATATGTATTTTTCCCTTTTTGTGATCTCTTTGAGATACAGACCTAGTAGTGGTATTGCTGGATCAAAGGTTATGCACAATTTTATAGCCCTTTAGGGATAGTTCCAAATTGTTCTCTAGAATGGTTGGATCTGTTCACAACTCTACCAACAATGCATTAGTGTTCCAATTTTCCCACATCTTCTCCAACATTTATGATTTTCTTTTTTTGCCATATTAGCTAGTCTCATAGGACTGAGATGGTACCTCAGAGTTGCTTTGATTTGCATTTCTCTAATCAATAGAGATATAGAGCATTTTTTCATATGACTATAGATAGTTTAAATTTCTTCATCTGAAAACTGCCTGTTTATATCCCTTTGACCATTTATCAATTGGGGAATGACTTGTATTCTTATAAAGTTGATTCAGTACTCTATATATTTGAGGAATTAAGCCTTTATCAGAAACACTAGCTGTAAAAATTGTTTCACAGCTTTCTGCTTTTTTTTTCAAATTTTGGTTGCTTTGATTATTTTTTGTGCAAAAACTTTTAAAATTTGAAGTAATCAGAATTATCCATTTTGTATTTCATAATGTTCTCTTTTTTACTTTTTGGTGAGGCAATTGGGGTTAAGTGACTTGCCCAAGGTCACACAGTTAGTAAGTGTTAAGTGTCTGAGGCTGGATTTGCAAGGTCAGAGCTCTATTCACTCTGCTGCCTAGATGCCCCCATAATGTTCTCTATCTCTTGTTTGGTCATAAAGTCTTCTCTTCTCCATATATCTGACAGATAAATTATTCCACTCTCTCCTAATCTGCTTATGGTATCATCTCTTGTATCTAAATCATGTACCCACTTTGACCTTATCTTGGTATACAGTGTGAGATATTGGTCTATACTTAGTTTCTACCACACTATTTGCCAGTTTTTCCAGTAGTTTTTGTCAAATAATGAGTTCTTATCCCAGAAGATGGGGTCTTTGGGTTTAACAAAGAGTAGATTAGTATAGTCTTTGACTATTGTATCTTGTGTACCTAACCTATTCCACTGATCTACCACTCTATTTCTTAGCCAGTTTTATGAATGTTGATTTATGGTATAGTTTTAGATTTGTTATGGCGAGGCCCCCTTCTTTTACTTTTTTTTCATTAATTCCCTTGATATTCTTGACCTTTTGTACTTCCAGATGAATTTTGCTATCATTTTTTTCTAGCTCTATAAAATATTTTGGTAGTTTGATTGGTATGGAACTGAATAAGTAAATTAATTTAGGTGGAATTACCATTGTTATTATATTAGTCCGGTCTATCCATGAGCAATTGATATTTTTCCAGTTGTTTAAATCTGACTTTATTTGTGTGAAAAATGTTTTGTAATTTTATTTATATAATTCCTGCGTTTGTCTTGGCAGGTAGATTCTCAAATATTTTATATTGTCTGCAGTTATTTTAAATGGAATTTCTTTTTCTATCTCTTGTTGCTGGGCTTTATTCATAATATATAGAAATGCTGATGATTTAGTGTGTTTATTTTATATTCTACAACTTTGCTAAAGTTTTTAATTGTTTGAAGTATTTTTTTAGTTGATTCTCTTGGATGCTCTAAGTATACCATCACATCATGTGCAAAGAGTTATAGTTTTGATTCCTCATTGCCTATTGTATTTCTTTTCCTTCAACTTCTTTTCCTTCTTTCATTGCAAAAGCTGATATTTCTAATAAAATGTTGAATAATAGTGGTGATAATGACCATCCTTGTTTCAGCCCTCATCTTATTGGGAATGTTTCTAGCTTATCCCCATTACGTATAATGCTTGCTGATGGTTTTAGACAAATACTACTTCATCATTTTAAGGAAAACTCCAATGTCTCTAGCATTTTTAATAGGAATGGATGCTGTATGTTGTTAAAAAGCTTTTTTTGCATCTATTGAGATAATCATATGATTTCCATTAGTTTTGTTATTGATATGGTCAGTTTTATTGATTGTTTTACTAACATTAAACCAGATATGCATTCCTGGTATAAACTCCATCTGTCCATAGTGTAGTACCCTCATGATGAGTTGCTATAATCTCTTTATTAATATTTTATTTAAAATGTTTGCATCATTATTCATTAGGGAAATTGGTCTATAATTTTCTTTCTCTGATTTGACTCTTCTTTGTTTAGGTATCAGCATCACATTTTTGTGATAAAAAGAATTTGGTAGGACTCCTGATTTGCCTATTTTTCCAAATAACTTATATAGTGCTGGAATTAATTGTTCTTTAAAGGTTTAGTAAAATTCACTTGGAAATCCATGTGGCTCTGGAGATTTCTTTCTTAGGGGGTTAATAGACAGCTTATTCAATTTCTTTTTTCTAAAATGGGGTTATTTAAGTATTTTATTCCCTCTTCTGTTAATCTGGGTAACTTGCATTTTTGTAAATATTCACCCATTTCACTTAGATTGTCAGATTTATTAGCATAGAGTTGGGAAAATGGCTCCTAATTATTGCTATACTTTAGTCTTTGTTGACGGTGAATTTTCCCCTTTCATTTTTGATGTTGGTAATTTTGTTTTCTTCTTTTTTACATCAAATTAACCAAAGGTTTATCTATTTTATTGTTTTTTTTCATAAAACTATTTCTTAGTTTTATTTGTTACAATAGTTTTCTTAATTTCCATTGTATTAATTTCTTCTTTGATTTTTAGAATTTCTAATTTGGTATTTAATTGGGGATTTTTAATTTTTTTCTAGCTTTTTTAGCTGCATGCCCAATTCATTGATCTCCTCTTTCTCTATTTGATTCATGTAAGCATTTAGAGATAGAAAATTTCTCCTAAGAACTGCTTTGGCTGCATCCCATAAGTTTGGTATATTGTTTCACTATTGTTATTCTCTTTGATGAAGTTATTGATTGTTTCTATGATTTGTTGTTTGACTCACTCATTCTTTAGGATTAGATTATTTACTTTCAAATTAGTTTTTAGTTTGTTTTTTCATGGCCATTTATGAAACATAATTTTATTGAATCATGATCTAAAAAGGATGAATTTAATTTTTCTGTACTTGATTGTTAGGTTTTTATGCCCTAATACGTAGTCAATTTTTGTGAAGGTGTCATATACCTCTGAGAAAAAAGTATATTCCTTTCTACCCCCATTCAATATTCTCCAGAAATCTATCATGTCTAACTTTTCCAAAATTCTATTCATTTCCTTAACTTCTTTCTTGTTTATTTTGTGGTTAGATTTATCTAGTTCTGAGAGAAGGAGGTTAAGGTCTCCCACTAGTATACTTTTGCTGGCAATTTCTTTCTGTAACTCAACTAACTTCTCCTCTAAGACTTTGGATTCTGTACTACTTGATGCATATATGTTTAATTTTGATATTACTTCATTATCTATGGTACATTTTAGCAAGATGTACTCTACTTCCTAATCTCTTTTAGGAAATCTATTTTTGCTTTTGCTTTGTCTGAGATCAGGATTGCTACCGCTGCTTTTTTTTTTTTTTTTACTTCAGCTGAAGCACAACATATTTTCCTCCATCCATTTACTTTTACCTCATGTGTATCTGTCTGCTTCAAATGTGTTTCTTGTAAACAACATATTGCAGGATTATGATTTTTAATCCACTCTGCTATCTGCTCCCATTTTTTGGGACAGAGCAGCCCATTCACATTCACAGTCATCGTTACTAACTATATATTTCCCTCTATCCTCTTTCCCATCCTTTTCCCCCACTTCTAACCCCCTAAGAAAGAAATCTCCAGAGCCACATGGATTTCCAAGTGAATTTTACTAAACCTTTAAAGAACAATTAATTCCAGCACTATATAAGTTATTTGGAAAAATAGGCAAATCAGGAGTCCTACCAAATTCCTTTTATCACAAAAATGTGATGCTGATACCTAAACAAAGAAGAGTCAAACCAGAGAAAGAAAATTATAGACCAATTTCCCTAATGAATAATGATGCAAACATTTTAAATAAAATATTAATAAAGAGATTATAGCAACTCATCATGAGGGTACTACACTATGGACAGATGGAGTTTATACCAGGAATGCATATCTGGTTTAATGTTAGTAAAACAATCAATAAAACTGACCATATCAATAACAAAACTAATGGAAATCATATGATTATCTCAATAGATGCAAAAAAAGCTTTTTAACAACATACAGCATCCATTCCTATTAAAAATGCTAGAGACATAGGAGCTTTCCTTAAAATGATGAAGTAGTATTTGTCTAAATTGATTTAACATTGTTTATATTTTTCTCTGTTCTTTCACCCTTTCCCTTATTACCAGAGTTTTGCTTCTGACAACTACCTCCCTTAAACTGTCCTCCCTTCTAATAGTTCCCCCTTTTCTTTCCCCTTTTTCCTCCTACTTGTGCTCACCCTTCTGACCTCTTTTTTATCACCCTATTGACCTCTTTTTTATCACCCTCCTTTCTCTTTTCTTTCCCCTTTATTTTCCTACTTCCCTATAGGGTAAGACAAATTCCCATACCCAACTTAGTATGTATATTATTCCCTCTTAGAACCAAATCAGATGAAAGTGAGGTTTAAGTAATGCTCACCCCCTCACTTCTTTTCTTCTACTGTAATAGGTCTTTTGCATTTTTTCATGTTATGTAATTTGTTCTATTCTGCCTCCCCCATGCCTCTTTTCCCAGTACAATCCTTTTTTACCTCTTAATTTTTTTTATATATATCATCACATCAAAGTCAACATATACTCATATCCTCCAGCTATGTATACCCTTTCTAACCACCCTAATAGAGATATCGTTCTCAAGAGTTACAAGCATCTCTTTCCTGTCTATGGATGTAAACAGTTTAACCACATTGAATAACATGTTTTTTTTCTTTCTTGTTTGCCTTTTTATGCTTCTCTTGAGTCTTGTATTTGAAGATTGAATTTTCTGTTCAGTTCTAGTTTTTTCATCAATAATGATTGGAAGTCCCCTATTTCACTGAATGTACATCTCCTCCCCTGAAAGATTATACTCACTTTTTCTGGGTAGTTGATTCTTGGTAGTAATTCAAACTCCTTTGTCTTCTGGAATATCATATTACAAGCCCACCAGTCCTTTAATGTGGAAGCTGCTAAGTCCTGTTTAATCCTGACTGTGGTTCCATGATATTTGAATTGTTTATCTTTGGTTTCTTTGCAGTGTTTTCTCCTTGATCTGGGAGGTCTGGAATTTCACTATAAAATTTCTGGGAGTTTTCATTTTGGGATGTCTTTCAGGAGGTGATCAGTGGAGTCTTTCAATGGTTATTTTACTCTGGTTCTAGGATATCAGGGTAGTTTTCCTTCGATAATTTCTTGAAATATGCTGTCCAGGCTCTTTTCTTATCATGATTTCCAGGTAGTCCAATAATTCTTAAATTATCTCTCCTGGATCTTTTTTCTGGGTCAGTTGTTTTTCTTCATTTTTTTCATTCTTTTGATTTTGTTTGATTCTCTCTCATGGAGTCATTAGCTTCCACTTGCCCAATTCTAATTTTTATGGAATTATTTTCTTCAGTTAGCTTTTGTATCTCCTTTTTGATTTGGCCAATTCTACTTTTAAAGGACATGTTTTCTTCAGTGGATTTTTTCCAATTTGGTCAATTCTATTTTTTAATGAGTTGTTTTTTCAATTATTTTTTGTGCTTCCTTTTCCAAGCTGTTGACTATTTTCTCACAATTCTGCTGCATAACTCTCCTTTCCAAATTTTTCTTCTAATTATCTTATTTGATTTTTAAGATCCTTTTTGAACTCTTCCAAGACAACTTTTTTGGACTTGAGACCAATTCATATTCCCCTTTGAGTTTCCACATGTAGGCATTTTGATGTTGTCCACTTTTGAGTTTGTGTTTTGATCTTTCCTGATGCTATAGTAGCTTTCTATGGTCAGGGCTCTTTTCTGTTTCTTATCCATTTTTTCAACCTATTTTGTTATGTTTAAAGTTGAACACTGCTCCTGGGGCAGAGGGAGCACTATCCCAAGCTTCTTATGATGGAAACCAGGGGCTTTTCACACCAGAGCATCAAGTGCTTACAGCTTGTTCAATGTTCTTAGGATGGCACAGCCTAGTTACACCTGTTCTGACAGGATTCTGGCCCTCACAATTTGCCTTCTGTTCTGTGGTTAGATGCCTTACTGCTGGCCTGCTGAGCCAGGACTGACACGGCTCAGTTGCTGATCTGTGCTGCAGATAAGAGTCTCCTGTTGGCTTGCCAGGACACTTGGGCTGGGCTGGGCTCCCCTTTTACCCAGGTAAGACAGACCTTTCCTGAAGTCCTTCCAAATTATGTTAAGATGGAAAATTGCTTCATTCTATCTTTTTGTGGGTTCTATCACTCCAGAATTCATTTAGAGTTTTGATTTAACATTGTTTCTGAGTGAAACTGGGAAGAGCTCAGGCAACTTCCTAGCTTCTCTTCACCATCTTGGTTCCACCTCCCTCCAAAGTTTTTTCTCCATCTTAGGAAGTTCATTTATGACCTGTTCAATTTCTTTTTTTCTAAAATAAGTTTAATATCTAAATAAATTTCCTGTTCTATTAATCTAGGCATTTTTATATATTTTTGTAAATATTATTCCATTTCACTTAAATTGTTAAATTTATTGACATGTAATTGGGCAAAATATTTCCTTATAATTGCTTTGATTTCATCTTCATTAGTGGTATATTCACCTTTTTCATTTTTAATATTCGTGATTTAGTTTTCTTCTCTCTTTTTAAAATCACATTAACCAATGTTTTATCTATTTTATTGTTTTTTTTCATAAAACCATCTCCTTTTTTATTAATTCAATGATTTTCTTACAATCAATTTTATTAATCTCATCTTTAATCTTTAAGATTTCCAATTTGATGCTTAATTGGAAATTTTTAATTTGTTCTTTTTCTAGTTTTTTTTTTCCAATTCCATACCCAATTCATTGGTCTGCTCTTTACTACCAGCATTGTTCTGAGGATAAAATGAGATAACATTTTAAACTGTTTTGCAAACTGTAAGGGGCTATATAAATATTTTAAAGGGCTTTGCAAATCTAAATTTCTATATAAATGCTATTTATTATTATTACTTCTGATGTGACTTTGGGAAAGTCAGTGCCCTTGCCAGTCCTTAGTTTTCCCATCTGAAAATAAGAAGCTTGGGCTCCATGGCCTCTAAGTTTCATACCTTTTCTAGATTTATCACGCTAAGAAGTACAAGTAAAGAACTGATGAATAGGAGTCAATTAACCAAAATCTCAAATCAGACTGCCACTTAATGTTTCTCCTACCCTTTCAGAGTAACAATGAGTATTCCATCTACTGTCCAAATTATTGCAATTGGTTCTTCATGCTCCTTTTTTCTTAGTCTCCATTCACCTTCAATTAATCCTTCAAACTACCAATAGATTTTTTTTACAAAAATTTCACTTTCGATATAGCATTCCTTCACAAAAAAAAAACCTTTTCATTGATTTTATAATATCATGCATAGTCACCTGTGCAGGGCATGCTATTATCTGGTTTGACCTTATTCATTTACTCTGGCTCAGGCTGTTCATTCCTTTCTATGATCCTTTTTAGCATCTGTTTTCCCATATAGTTGTATACTTGCATCATACTGTTAATTCCTTTTTTTGATTGCATGTCACTACTTTTCCCCTTTTAAGTTTACTGTCCTAGGACCTGGCAGATTGGTTCTCCCAATGCTTTTGGGTACTGTAATTAAAGGCCTCCTAGCTAGCCTTGCTAAATAACTTTCCTTTCTCTCCAAATCATCTAGATAAACATCCACATTTTTGATCACCCAGGTCGGGGTGAGGTAAATGGCAGTCAATTGGTACATGTGGAGACATCTTACCCTGTGTATGCCACTACTGTCTGATAAAATAACAATGTCTAAATCCTACCTAACCACAAAGCAACCCATGTAGATAAGTGTTGTAACTAATACCAAGACTCCTGTCCCAGTACCTAGGATCATAGGATCATAGTTCTAGAGATTGAAGAGACCTCAAATGTCAAACCATACAATTGCCTCATTTAGCCAATGAAGAAACTGAGACTTTGGGAAGATCAGTGACTTGTCCAAGGTTCATCTGTTCATCATTACCATACTTAAAAGGGTAGAACTATAACCCCAGATATCTTAAGTGCTAAGAGCTCACATATACATCACATGTTCATGTTTGTTAATCCTTTTATACACATTATTTCATTTAGTCTTCATGGCATCTCTGTGAGGTCTCAGTTATTCTTATTCCAGTTTTACAGATGAGGAAAGTGAGGTTGAGAGCAATGTAGTAACTTTCCCCAAGGACAGACTTCTAGTAAATGTCTCATGTATGTATTATTTAAACTCATATTTTCTTGAGTCCAAGTCAAGCAATTTAACCAATATGTCTGATTATCTCTTATGTTTGAAAGCTCCCAAGTACTCCACCTTACTTTACCCAACCATCTAACATATATATATGTATATATGTGTGTATATATATGTATATGTATATATGTGTGTGTATATATATACATACATATACACACATATCTATATATGTGTACATATACACACATGTGTGTATGTACATATGTACATACATATGTGTGTATGTATATACACATATGTATTAAATATGTGTGTATATATACATATACAGAGAGAGAGAGAGAGAGAGTTTAATTTGATTACCCACTAGGAATTCAATGAAGTATATGGTATGGCATAAGTTTAATTTCATTTCCTATTAAATTACCAACCATTTTTTTCCCCTAACACATTTGTTGAGTTATTCTTTCTCTATTTTATTTGTTTATTTGTTTTAAATTTTTATAGAGGCTTATCAATTCCCAATCACTTTAATATGTTTCTCTGAATGCCTAATTTTTTTCTATTCTATTCATCTTTTTATCATAGAATCATAGATTTGTAACTTGAATAAATTTCAGGAGTTATTTATTCCATCCTGTTTATTTTGAAAGGAAACTAAAGCCCTGTGAGATTGTGATATGCCCAAGTAGGAGGCAGAATTCGAAATCTGGTCCTGTGAATCTGGAATCGATTAAATTCAATTTTAAATCAATAAACATGTATTTAGCACCTACTGTATGTCAGATACTGTATGATGCGGACACAAAAAAAGGTGAAAGATTGTGCCTGCCTTCAAGAAGCTTACAATCTAATAGGGAAGAAGTATTCAACCAAGTATACGGAAAGCAAGAATTAGTAATCCTTCCCCTGCACCAAACCAACTCTACAAGTTGAACTGAAGTGAAATGTTGACCTTTTTGATAAAAGAGGAGAAGCATAGATTTAGAATTAAGGAAGACCTTGGTCACGTTATGTAACTCTCTGAACAAGAGATGAAATTGAGGCAATAGAATTCACTTGACCGAGGCCACATAGACATAAAATGACAAGGCTGGATTCCTATTCTTTCCTAAGGAGCAGAGGACTTATTTATATCACCATGAGCAAGTGAGATAAGCTACAGAAAGAGGGAAGGTCTATGAATGTGGGACCATTGGAAATATATGGGATAAACACCTTAATGAGCAAATAATATATGTATATACTTAGCACCTATGTGACCTAAAAAGATTATAACTTTTCTGGTCTTCAGCTTCTTTGTCCATAATAGCAATAGCTTGGACTGGATGGCCACTGAATTCCCTTCCAATTCTAGATCTATGATCCCATCATCATATTCAGTGCTGACAAAGAATACTACGGCAGAAAAGAGAAGCATGAAAAGATTTAACAGAAAAATCCTGGGCAGAGGCAATGATTATGCTGAAGGATCAGAGATGGAAATCCTCCCTCATTTCCTGCCACGCTTTAGTGAGCTGAACTAATTTCTCTGCAGGTTGGTCTAAACAGTGGAAATTAATTATTGGTATTTTAATGCATACGCCAGAGCCCACCTCCTGTTTACAGATCGATAGAATAAATTTCTCATTGGATAAATCCTGACCAGGGCTCCAAAATGAATTATTTAAAAAATCAGTCTCTTTAAATAGTTTAAATTCTTTTTAATTGTTTTTGTTTATGTTTATAAACATTACTATCATATGGACAAGGATAGGGTGAATCAGTGTAGTGAATTATTCATACTAGGGAATTTTGTTGTAATGAGGTCTTTCAGACACTATCATTATAGGCCATTGTTAGGAACTTAACAATTTTTATTACTTTTTCATTGCAATGTTCTTTGTAATGAAATTTCACTACATAAATTAGCTCTTATGAAATTATCCAATTCACCGAATCACCCAGGTAAAAATATTAGTGTCATCTTGGACGTGCCACTCTTCTGTTGTTCATATCTATTCACAAAATCCTATCAAGTTTCCTTTCATTTTTTTATTGGTAACAAGATATTTATAGAGGAACTCTTTGTGGTAGCAAAAAAGTGGGGGAAGGGAGGGTGGGTACCCACCCATCATTTCAGGAATGTCCAAAAAAAATTGGTTTGTATGAATTTAATAGAATACTATGGTACAGAAGTTAACAATGAATATAGAAATAAACTAACAAACAAACAAACATGGGTGGGTTTATATGAACTGATGCAGAGTGAGAAAATCAGAACCAAAAGTACAATATAATCAATGACCAAAATAAGTGATATCCACACAAAAAGTAATTGAAATTAAATGAATTGAAATAAACCCTATATCTCCTGCCAGAAATATAAGGAATTTTAGCTTTCTCCTTTCAGTGGTGAGTTGAAGAGGATGGACTTGGAATGCCATCTACATTGTCAGACATAGTTGCAGAGTCGTTTGGCTTTACTTAAATAATTCTGTTGTTGTTTTGGGGAAGATTTACTTGAGGGGTCTTTTAAAGAAAACAATTATTG
Source organism: Vombatus ursinus (assembly GCF_900497805.2). Taxonomy (NCBI): domain Eukaryota; kingdom Metazoa; phylum Chordata; class Mammalia; order Diprotodontia; family Vombatidae; genus Vombatus; species Vombatus ursinus. Next base: position 4,173,862 of record NW_020954581.1, read on the forward strand.
TATAAAAATAAAAGGTGACTCTAAAATTATTTGTATAGAAATATAGGGTTAATATTTAAAACTTTAAAGGGTGCCTGTCAACTAGGCGATAGTTAAGCATATTTTAAAGTATCATCAAAATGTAATATTATGGCAAGGAAAGAAAATAAATGATATTAAGAGATTCAGTGCAACATAAGAAGATCTTCCCATTCCTAAATCTATTATCCTATGATCGTAAGTAATGTAGACTAAAGTAAGCATAACAAAGAGATCAAAATGAACACTGACTAAAATAGCAAATGACAACAACACTAAAAAGCAGGTGAACTTTGGTGAATTAGAATAAACAATCTCTACCCTGCAGAACTGACAATGAAATATACCTCCTACTTTTTAATAAAGAAAAAGGAGGACCATTTTTGTATGTGTGTGTGTAGGGCATGGGCTACGGATGAAACTCCAACTATTGGCTACATGAAGATGAGTATATTTCCATATATGTGTTTGTATGTACACACACAAACACACATGTACATACACACACATGCACACATGTATAATTCATTAATTATTTTCCAATTACATGTAAAACTTTTTAACTTCATTTTTTCTTATTTTGAGTTCCAAATTCTTTCCCTCCCTCCCTCCCTCTCACCTCTCCCCTCTCCTTGAGAAGGCAAGCATATTTATATCAATTATACATGTGAAATCATTCAAAACTTATTTCCATATTAGTCATGTTACAAAAGAAAAGACAGACAAAAGAAAAAAAGAAAAATGAAATTTTAAAAGCATGTTTCAATCTGCATTCAGAGTTCTCTCTCTGGAGGTGGATAGCATTTTTCATCTATGGGTCATTTGGAATTGTCTTGTTCCGAATAACTAAGTCTTTCATAACTGATTATCCTTACAATATTGCTGTTGCTGTGTATGATGTTCTCCTGTTCTCTGTACTTCCCTTTGCTTCCATTCATGTAAGTCTTCTAATGTTTTTTTTCCTGAAACCATCCTGCTTGTGGTATCTTATAGAATAATAATATTCCATCACAATCATATCCCACAACTGTTCAATCATTCCCCAATTCATGAGCATCCTTTTGTTTTCCAATTCTTTGCCACCTCAAAAAGAGCTGATATATAGTTAGATAGATAGATAGATAGAGATATTTACAAATAGGTCTTTTTCTCTTTTCTTTAATACCTTTGGGATATATATCTAGTAACTATTGATAGGTCAAAGGGTATGCACAGTTTTATACCTCTTGGGTGTAGTTTAGGTGTGTATATTTCCAACACATTAATATGAGACATAAGATGGAGAAATAAGTGGGGATAGATTAAAGGACAAAAGGATGGGTAAAAACTGTGAAAAGAGAATTCTTTTAGAGTGGAATGGCTACAAACTGATGTTTGAAACTTATTTGAAAAAAATTCTATTTAAGTGTTCACAGTGCAGGGAAGACTACTGTAGAGTGTTTGAGATAATTGTCTGAATTGGGTAAAAAGTAGTACCATTGTTGAGGCAAATCTTAACCCATTCATGTCCTTTCAGCCTGTTTAATTCCTGTCTCAAAGTTCCCATCAGTCACAGACTGGGGTTCCACCCAACAAGTGAGAGGTCTTCCTCTGGAACGTTTTACATTGTGGAGACAGAAGGTGTCAATACGTACAAATTGCAAGTTACAATTGCATGACATTTACTATCAATATTAACCTGGGAGAAATGTTAAAAGTATAAGAGTCTGTTGTTCAATCATTGTAGGCTTGACCTCTTTCAGATTAGCTGACATTGGGGTCTCTGGTCTTCCATGAAGGAGTTCAAATCCCCTGATACATATTTGCAAAGAGAATCCAAATTACAATTACCTGGGGCTATGATGTAACATAAGGTCCTTTCTCATTTATTGTATTTTCTGGCACCGTAAATGGTATTTATAGCCATTACCCTCTGATACCTGCCACCTGTGACATACTCCCCTTACTCTTCAATTCCCAAGATTCTTGCTGTTCCAAATAAGCTTAAACCATACAGCAAAGATGGGAAATAGTACTCCCCAAAGCTTGTTCCCCATTTACAATTGATGGCTATCAAACATTTTAAATGCCCAGCAGACCTCTTCTCTTTGCATCCTTTAGCTTTTCCATACTAGAAAACTGCTTCTACATTTTCAACCCTGGAGACTGGAATGCCTGAAATCTTGCAGATGACAGCAGTTCCTCGCTTTGACATTCATATCTAACTGGCTATTTCTTCCTTTCCCTCATTTTAATTGTAAACTTGCAGCCATAGTAACAACACAATAACTTTTTGTGCGTGTTTTCTCTCCTCCCAGTTGGCATTTTGGTTTGGAAATCATATTTTTTCCATTTCTTTTAAAATTTTTCTCTATCCTTTAATTTGATTTTGTAATTACCCAAGGAATTTTCTCTGAATTTGTGTAGAACAGCTCTCTCTATAAAAGTAAGCATAGCTTTACCCTCCCAATGAGAGCGCAAAGGCTATCATGAAGATACCTTTAGCGTCCTGCAATGTCTCTGCTTAGGAGAAAGATGTACAGGAAAGCCTGCCAACTGGCTGGGTGACTCAGAGTACTGGAAAGCATAGATGCAATCAGTGGTCAGCTTATTCTCTGATGTGTGGCCAGATTTAACTGAGGAACTGAGGAGACATTGAAGGTTATTATCAGACTTTGTATACTGCTCTCATTGTTATAGTAAAATCAAAACTAGAGTTAGCTAGTAAATGTTAGTTATATTTAATATTTTTCTACTTTCAGAATTTTCTTCTCAAATTTCCCCAATGTTATCATATTTATATAGGAATGTTATTAATGGTAGTTATTTATGAAACTTCAGTCATTCTTTATGACCTCTTGGGTCAAATACAAAGTCCTATTTGTCATTGAAAGCCTTTCAACAATCTAGCTCCAAATGATCTTTCTACATGAGAGATTGGTAACTTTTTATGCATGTGTCACATGGACACCATTGACAATCCAGTGAACTCTGTAAGCCTACTTCTTAGAATTTTTTTAAATGAACAAAAAAAAATACTGAAGATTATATTATAATATAATCTATATAATTATATTATAATATAATATATAATATAATCTATATATATTATATTATATTACTGAAGATTATAAGTTGACTGGGAAGTCAACTATATTAAAATCTAATTATCAAAACGTTTTAAAATATAAATGTATACACCCCAAATTAAGAATCCCTGCTTTATTCTGACTTCATATTACTCCTCTTTCTAGAACTCTTAGTCTAGATCCTGTTTCCTATTCCATTCCCTACCTCTGTGACTTTCTATATGCTGTCTCCTATGTCTGGAATGGTCTCCTTTCTTACCTCCCTTTTTTAAAAAAATTCCCAGCTTCTCTCTAAATTCTGTTTAAATGATGCTTTCCATACGAGCTCTTTCTTATACTACTCAGTTGTTAATCCTCCCTTATTGTCCCATGTTAATATATATATATATATACACACATTAATAAAGAGAGAGACAGACAGTCTGATGTGTTTTTTTCTCTGTATGTCTGTCTGTCTTTGTCTCTAGATAGATAAATGTAGCTATAGTTATTTATATCTATATTGATATGTGTATCTCTAGCTAGATACAGCTATCAACTTCTATATAGATATATACAGATATATGTGTGTATATATATGTATTATATACATATATATGAGACAGAGAAACAGAAACAGACAGAGACAGGCAGGCAGACACACACACACACACACACACACACACACACACACACACACACACA
>NW_020954581.1:4177641-4200523 GCF_900497805.2 Vombatus ursinus
ACACACACACACACACACACACACACACACACACACACACACACACAGAATTTTCTTTAGTCCCTACTACCTGAAAACGAGATCTGTTATATTACACTCTCCCATGATTTTTTCATACTTTGAAAAGGTTGGGAAAGTCTCTGTCCTCCTGTCATAGACCTGAGTCCTCACAAGTGTGTTCTGCACTTTTGGGTCCAGTGACTAGCACCCTAGTTCCATTTGACCACATAACATCAATTTAGCTTTTACAAAAGAATACTTATTTTACAGCTATAATACCTCAAAGCATACAACCTTTATACCACCTCATTCTCTGGGGTGATAAGGGAATTAGTCTTACAGTTTAACTCATTTCCTTTGTAGCATTAGCACCACCAACTTCAAGTCTCACTGGGTTAGCTTCCCAGACCAGTGCTTCTCAGGATTTCTTTGTTGGATTGGCTGCAACATCCAGTCTGAAACCCTGGGCTCTGAGATCTACCTGTCTCGGGCTATTGAATCAGGACATCTACACCTTACACTAAGAAGTCTAAAGAAAAAGACACATGTAACAAAACTACCCTCCAGTCCATATGGCCTCGGGTGTGTGTGGGGGGGCACAGGGTGGAGTAACTGTGTGGAATGCGGTCTTCAAGGCTTTTTTTTGTTGTATGCACAGTTTCAGCCACAATGAGTGAAGGAATACTTCATCCTTAGACTTGAATTACTTAAACAGAGAGATTGTTCTGAATCAGGTAGGTTTAAAGACTCAGACAGCTCTAGCTACATAGATAATAGAAAAAGGCTACTCCCAATTACAGGTAGGCCAACACAGAATGCACACACACACATGCACACACACATGTGCACACACAAGCACATCAATTCTCTAGTCTTTCAGGAGCAAGTCCTAAGCTTCCCCCATATGTTGATTCCATTTTAGGTGGTCTGGGAATATACCAAACTCAGTTACGCTTGAATTAAGTAATCTGTTCACCTGTATGTTCATGATGTTCACCTGCATATTAATCTGCACTCCCAGTGCCAATAGAATAAAAGCTCCTTCAGATCAAAAATCTTATGTTGCCTTTGTCTTTGTACTCCCAACACCTATTTCAGCGCTTGGAACATAGTAGAGCTCAATGACAGCATAGGACAGGATAAAATGGAATGCAATGGTATAGAATAAGACAGAATAGGACAAGATAGGATAAACAATTAGAATAGAATAGAATGGACAAAAACAAAAAAGATGGATGAGGAAAATGAGAAACAGCTAAAGATAAGACTGTTTTTGATTCTCCAGTAATGTTAAGGTTCAATTCTTATGCTTGACCAGACTTTTTATCTGTCCCCACCACTTTCACAAAACTTACCTTCATTCTCTGTTTCTCCCACACATGAAGTCATGCATACATATGTATGTATGTATAAAACTACTAATACTACTGCTGCTGCTGCTGCTGCTACTACTGCTACTACACCACACACACACACACACACACACACACACACACACACACACGAGTTCCCTACTACCAGTGTATAAATTCTAATGGAATCAGTCAAGAGTACTTGAACAGCAAGCACAAATAAACTGATGTAAACATGTATTTCTCTTTCCACTCCATTACACTGCACATTCCATATGAAGAAGAAAAAAAAAAACATCTAGGCATAAGTACACTTGAGATACTCTTGCCTTTTGAGAAGAAAACCTAAAATGTATAGTTGAAGGTGATCCATCATGGCCAAAAGAATGTAGTTCAATTAGCACAAATCACAGCAGTCAGAGAAAAGAAAGGTTACTTTTCAGACCACTGGAGTGATTTAGCGAGTCAAGATTCTAATTATCCATGTTTTGGCTTCAGAAGATAGGGTTTACCTGAAATTAATAGGATTAAGGCATTCCTTTGAGAAATCCTAGAGAGACTGAGTTAATAATATTGTTGCTTATCCCCTCAAAATTTGCTTTGGGGGACATTTGAAGGCAATTGAAACAGGCTTTTCCACTTTTGTGGAAAAAATGCAGTTTTTCCTGAGAGAGAATAATAACTGGTAGAAGGATTAGTGAGTGGGAACCACCAGACTTCAAAGTAGGAGTACCAGGAGACAGCTGCAGGAGCTGCAAAATTTTATTGGGAATTCACTTCATAAAATTGGGAGGGGGGGAGAAGAGAAAAGGTAAGAAAAAAAGGAAATCAGTTCAGAAGGAATGAACTGGAAGGAAGCACAGTAAAGCATGGGTGGTTATAGCAGTAAGAAGTTAAGTAAAATAGCAGCCTACACACACATCAAGCCATATGCAAGAAAGTCAGTTTGACTGGAGAAAGATGCTGGAGAAAATGCATTATGAGCCAGGCCAAATACCCAGACAGCAACCTAAATATAATTATAGTAAGGCAATGCATGAAAGTCATTTGATTACTATTAAGTTAAATTTAATACGCATTGTGAAAAATAAAATAACATAAACAATGCACCTTACAGAAGCTCACAGTTTTGTATACCATCCTCTTTTGTTTGTTGTTGGTCTTCATATATTTGTTCATGTCTGTTGATAATTCGTAAGTTTGTAATAGATTTTTTTAAAGAAAGTGATGCATGCCGTGTTTTTTTTCCAAATTGCTTGTAAAGAGGGAACTTATGACAAGAATCTCCTCCTCCTCAACCCACAGAAATTAAACAGCTGTGGCAGTCTTGAGAGATCAACATTTCTTTAATTATCTAAAAGTGGTAAGAATTGTATTGGGACTTTTGGTAAGGAACCATGTAAAATTGTCTAATGCTGCCCAGAAGTGACCACCTGAGAGATTGACAATTGATGTGAGAAAGAATTGTTTATTTGAGCAAGTATAACCCAGATTCGGAAGTGGTGGGGACTGACAGACACATTCTGAACTACTAAAGCTGGAAGTGGGGACTGGGGAGAGAAAGGGGGATAGTAATCTTTCAAAATATTTCATTTCTAAGTATTAAAAAAATCAAAAGAAAGTAACTACATTTATGAGATTTGAATGGATTTCCTCCTCTCTTCCTCTGGTCAGATGCATCTGCTCCTCAGCCTATCTCAATCTGTAGGGCACAAGTTTGCTAAGACATGACCTAACAGCCACTTGAGCCTGGGGAATAGCTCTCTCTTGGCTAGGGGCCATCTATTTGATTCAGTTTTCCATATTGTCCTTTCATTAAAGTTTGTGGGGACTCTGTTGGTTGCTTCTTCTGGCAGGAGAGGGACACATCTACTGTTCTGAGGTGAGGCTCAAAGATATCAAATAATTTATCCAAATCGTGACTGCTTGACCTCATTTGACCATTCATCTTGATTTTTGCATCTGTACCTTCCTATTTGCTGACTTCTTACTTTGTTTTGATTATTGTTTTTCTTTGACTTCATTTTGTTCTATTATATATAATTCTGTGTGACTTTCTTGGATCCTGGGTTACCTTTCCATCTTTCTAATTTCATTGAGCTGCTTTCCAGAATGGCTCCAAGTCCTATCTTTCATGCTTACCTTTTACGTTATTTCTATCTACATGGTTGTTTATGTGTTTAAGTGGTATCTGATCCTTTGTGACTCTTCTTTGGAGTCACAAGATACTGGAGTGGTTTGCCATTTCCTTCTTCAGATAATTTTACAGATGAGGAAACTGAGGTAAACAGGGTTAAGTGACCCCCAGGATAACACAGCTCATAAGTGTCTAAGGCCAGATTTGAACTCAGGAAGAGGATTCTTCCTGTCTCCAGGCCCAGCACTTTATCCACTGTGCCACCTAGCACTACATACAGCATTGCTTTCTACTCACAGAATTGCTTCAGTATCCTAGCTCCTTATCTTGTCTTCGAAACACACATTTTCCATGGTTCTGAAGCTGACAGAAGGATTTTAATGAAAAAAACAATGAGAATTCATTGTGAGAGTAACAAAATGAATCAGGTAATTTACCAATTAGATGAATCCTGTCAGTGTATACCTCTTACCTGTCTACTTCAGAGGTCATTCTCCATCTCCTTTGTCTTATGAAGAACTGGGGGGGAGGGGTCCAGAATTATCTGAGCAGTTGTTTTAGTCTGTTGTTTCATTTTCTGTGTGTACACTCATCCTAATACAGTGAATTTTGTCAACTAACGTTCTATCAATTGTCACATTCCAGTAATGAGAACTTTCACCTTTGTACAGTAATATGCAATGATAACTTATGTTCACAATGATGACCCAAGTAACTATAAAATAATAATGAATGAACATAGAAAGATAAAATAGCAATGAATGAACATTATATTCAACAAAAATATAATTCAATTCATTTTTTTAATTAGAAATTTACTTATGCTATCTATGAACTACAATGTTTTGAAGTTGAAAGATACCCTAGAGAGTGTTTAGCCCAAATCAAAAAATTCAATTTAATTCAAAAAAGAATTTACACAGAATCTACCATATGTCAGGTACTAGGAGGAAAGGGACACCCTTTAAAATATTCTTGATAAGGGGCAGCTAGGTGGCACAGTGGATAGAGCTCCATCCTTGGAGTCAGGAGGACCTGAGTTCAAATCCAGGCTCAGACACTTGACACTTACTAGCTGTGTGACCCTGGGCAAGTCACTTAACCCCAACTGCCTCACCAAAAGCAAAAAAAAATAAAAATAAAAAAATAAAATATTCTTGATAAGTCCTTGGCCTCCAAGAGAGTCACTGACCATATTTTATTGATTATTTGCTAACCATAATTGATAAATTGATCATTAATTATTTAGAAAAAAATTAAAATAGTCTTGATAAGGACTCATATACCCTATGCTGGATCGTGTTCAATGATGGAAAACTCACTAAATCTAAAAGCAGTCCAGTCTGGTTTTGGATAATTCTATATTTTTGGGGGGTAAGATAATAATAACAATATTGATAACACAAAAAGGGGATTGGACTAGCACTGAAACTGATTGTTTTTTGGGGGAATGGGAGTGGGGGAATTATGCTTGTATAGCTTACTTTATGTAATATGAGAAGCCTGGAAAGGGAAATCCCCTAAGATCCTTTATAACTGTGAATGTTTATGGTGTATATTTGTCTAGGTTAGGTACAAAGAGTTAAATCAATTATATCATTTGATTTTCTTAAAAGTCCTTTGCACAGATGAGAAAATAAAGGCCCCAAGCTATGAGTTAGTCTGCCTACAGTTACACAATTAGTAGCTAAACAAAGATTCAAACTTAGGTTTTCTGCCTCAAGTTGGTCAATATATTTGATTAACCAAAATGATGCATTGCCCAACTATGTCAGGCAATAACCAATTTACTAAAGAAAACTCAGTTTGGACTTAGAAACACTAGGTACAAGGCCCAATTTGATACATGTTAGTTATATAACCTGAGTGAAGTGACAAACTCTTTGAAAGTTGATAAAAATGCATACATAATCTATCTTAAAGAACTGTTGTGAGGATCATTTATGATAATATTTAGAAATAATTTTTATAACTATGAAGCACTGTAGAAATTTAACGTGATTTTTATTGTTATCCCCAAATCCCCCATTAAAGCACTGCAGTTGCCTAAATCAATCTGCCTGCTCTTTTCCTGCCATTAAACTCTGGGCTAGATATAAGTGATATTATATCACTGTACTTTGAGGAATAACACAATCATTGAAGATTTAAAGTTGAGGATAATCCAAAGAGCAATGGAGGGGCACATAGTGGCCTAGAACAGGTTGAATCACACCACAAATTTCTGGTCAGGAGAAGCATAGGGGATGCAATCTCTAATTGTAATTGTAATATAATTATAATTGTAAAATAACGTAGTATTTCTATGACATTTGCAAAATCATTTAACATCTCTAGAATTCAGTTTCTTCCCACAAAAGTAATGAAGTTGTACTAATTGGTTTGCCTATAATATTCCTGAAAGTTTTCATTTTGGGATCTCTTTCATGAAGTGATCAGTGCATTCTTTCAATTTCTATTTTACGCTCTGGTCCTAGAATATCACTGAAATTTTCTTTGATAATTTCTTGAAAGATGATATCTAGGCTCTTTTTTTTATCACAACTTTCAGGTAGTACGATAATTCTTAAATTATCTGTCTTTGATCTATCTCTCTTGAATCTCTCTTGGAGTTGCTTTTCCAATTAAATATTTCATATTTTCTTCTATTTTTTTTCTTTTGAATTTGATTGTTTCTTGATATCTCATAAAGTCATTAGCTTCCACTTGCCCAATACTAACTTTACTGAATTATTTTCTTCAGTGAGCTTTTTGTGCCTCCTTTTACATTTGGCCAATTCTACTTTTTAAGGAGTTCTTCTCTTCAGTGGATTTTTGTGTATCTTTTTTTTCTCCATTTGGCCAATTCTGCTTTTCAAGACATTTTCCTCTTCATTGGATTTTTGTGCTTCTTTTACAATTTGATCTATTCTGTTTTTTAAGTGTCATTTTCTTTAGTATTTTTGTGCCTCCTTTATTAAGTTTTTGACACCCTTTTTTATGATTTTCTTGTATCATTCTCATCTCTTTTCCCAATTTTTCCTCTACCTCTCTTGCTTGATTTTCAAAATCCTTTTTGAGTTCTCCCATAGATTGAGATCAATTCAATATTTTTCTTGGAGATTTTGGATGCAGAAATTTTGACTTTGTTGTCTTCTTTTCAGTTTGTGTTTTGGTCTTCCTTCTCACCATAGTAACTTTTTATGGTCAGAATTTTTTCTGTTGTTTGCTCATTTTCCAGCCTATTTCTTGACTTTTAACTCTATGCCAAACTGGGGCTCTACTTCTAAATTGTAGGGGACACTGTCCCAAGTTTAGGTTTTTTTGTGTAGCTATTTTCAAAGTTAATTTAGGAGACCCATAAGTTTTTTGGTTCTTTCAAGGTGGTATGATCTAAGGAGATGTGTGTTTACTACTCTCCTGAACTGTTCACTAGCTTGTGAGTGTCCACAAGCACTCTTTTCAAACCTGTGACCAGGGTCCCTGGTCCCTTGCAGCCACAAGCTCTGCTGTGCTAGTGCTCATCCTCACACTGGGACTAAGACCTAGGACAGCAACCCAGATCCAAGTATAGGCAATGCAACAGAGTTCTGTCCCTGGTGGCAGCAAAATCACTGCTGTAAATCTCCTTCTGACCTGTTGTCTGATTCTCTTATCTTCTGTGGACTGAGAGGTCTGGAAACCACTATTGCTGCCACTGATTCAGTCACCCAAAGGCCTGATCCCTGTTTGTTGGTGTCCTATCTCCACTGCTGTGGCCTGCACTGGACTGTGCTTCACTCTTGCCCTGGTGCAATCGCCATTTCCTGCCTACCTTCTAAGGTGTCTTGGGCTAGAAAATTGTTTCACTCCATCTTTTGTAGGTTCTGCCACGCTAGAATTTGTTTAGAGTCATTATTTAAAGGTATTTGGAGAGGTTTGGTGGAGAACTCAATCAAGTCCCTCCCTTTACTCCACCCTCTTGGCACTGCTTCTTAGCCACATCTCCATTTTTTTAAGGAGTTATTTTCTTCAATATTTTTGTGCCTCTTTTACCAAGCTGTTGACAATCTTTTCATACTTTTCTTGCATTACTCCCATGTCTTTTTGCATTTTTCCCTCTGCCTCTCTTATCTGTTTTTTTAGAAGCTTTTTTGAGCTCTTCCAAGAATTCTTTTTGGACTTGTGTCCAATTTACATTTTTATTTTTGAGGCTTTGTATGCAGGTGTTTTGACTTTATTGTCTTCTTATGAGTTTATTTCTTGATCTTTCCTGTTACTATAGTAACTTTCTATGGTTGTATTCTGTCTTGTTGCTTGCTATTTTTTCCAGCCTATTTCTTGTCCTCCAATTTATATAAAAGTTAAGCTTTGCTCCTATGATGGAGTAGGCATTGTCCCAAATGTCAGGTTTTTTTGTACTGCTGTTTTCAGAGCTAGTTCTGAGAGTCTGAAAGTTTTCAGTTATTCCAAGGTGGTATGATCTAAGGAGGCATCTAAGGAGGTATGATCTAAGGAGAACAGATCACTGTTCTACTGGCCTGTGCTCTGGCCCTGCAGCCTCTACAATCATTCCCCTATGCCCTAGAACAGCTAACAAGGTTTCTCTTCCCTGTGGTCACTAGTGTTCTAACTCCTCATGGCACTGCATATGCAAGCGATAGTTCTCCTCTCCAACCTGGACCTGTGACAAGGACTCTAGCTCACCCAGGACTATAAGTGCTAGAGTGATAGTGTTCCTTTTCATTCTGCGACTAGCATACAGAACTCTGTATGGGCAATGTAACAGGGTACTGTACTCAGTGCCAGCAAATGGTCCCCTGTAATTTCCTTCTGACTACTTGTCTGACTGCCTTATGTGCTAAGAGATCCCATAGCTTCTGGTCAGACGATGCAGTTGCCCCCAAGATGAAGCCTGCACCACCTGTTGTGCACTCTTGGGGCCCACTACCACGACTCGGATCTTTTATGCTGACCTCCTAAGTTGCTTTGGGTTGGAAAATTGTTTCATCCTGGGCTTTTGTTGGTTCTGCTCCACCAGAACTCTATATGAGGCATTATTTCAAAGTTGTTTAGAGGAGAACTGGGGAGAGTTAAAGTGAGTTCCCATTATTCTGACATCTTAGCTCTGTTAGATGCTATTATTATCTACATTTTACAATGAGGAAACTGAGGCAAACAAAGGAGAAGTGACTTTCCAAGCTCGCACACCTACTAAATGCCTGAGACTAGATTTAACTTCAGGTCATCTTGGTTCTGCGCCTAGCAGTCTATCCGCTGTGCAACCTATATTATTGGGGAATCTGGAAAAAAAAAGTTTCTGCTGGGTGTTACAAATAGTATCAATTTGTCAATCAGCAATAATTTAACTGCACATTATGTACCAAGAACTATGTAAGGCACTATCATCTCTGTCCGCAATATAATTACTTTCTATTGTGGGGAAATAAAATGTAAACATATAAATAAATACAAATTATATACACACTGGAGAAAGTATGCCTAGGATGGTAATGTCAGTGTCTACTAAGTTCTCCATCCTAGGCAATGCCATTTACCTTGCCCTAGATGCAGCTCACCCCACATATCATCAATCCTATTATGGCATTCATGATTCGCATTATGCTCAGCATCAACATGAAGAAGATCCTTGCAATATTTCTCAATCATTTTGAAAGTTTCTAATCCCATTTTCAAGCAGCTGCTTTCATTACTTCTGCTCTAGGCCTTACATTAAATTTAAATTAGAAAATCATCATGCAATTCATTGTCTGATATAACCGTTTTGTTAGAAAAGAAACAAAACAAAACCAGGTAATTCCTTACTGAATTGCTTTTTTCTATCCCATGACAAACCACTGAAGAGCCAAAGCAGGATATTCTACTCAGTTTCCCCCACAGTAGCACTGGTGACTGGGAGAAAAAGAGGTAGGGGGAGTTGGGGGAAGTGCTTTCTGCAGTTTTCCAGATACTATTAATTTCCTAAAGAAGGTACACTCCATTTTGTGCTGGGGAAATTGGAAGCCTGACACCAAAATCCTATGGGGATTGAAACTACCATCCATAAACCTACACAGTGTATTTGATTCTGCCCCCATGGAGCAGTTGTAATAGGAGTTCTTTAGACCCGGCAGGGGCTGAATCAAGATTCCTTAGCTGAAAGCGGCTGACTGCTACAGGCAATATGCATGCATCCTAAGCAAAAGGCTATGTATATCCCCTGGAATGAGAAGATTCACCCCCAAAGTAGTAAAATCTTCTCTTTCAAAATCATTTGTGTTGATTTGCCAATAGTTTCCTATTTTATTTATTAAGTTTGTCATCGCACTGTGTTCTGCATTCACTCCTGTTCGCTCATGCATGCTTTATGAATATAGAAATTAGCATCTCATTAACTTGATAATTAGGGCAATGATAAACAGCTGTTTGCTTGCCATGTAGGGCAAGATTTCTACCGAAGTTGCTTATCTTCCATGCACAATAGCTATACAATTGTTTGTCATGGTATCAATTATGGAAAAACAACAATGGAAGATAAAGTATATTTCTTAAACACTTGTTTTCAATGTAATTAAGATCTCAACACATTCTCTCCCTTTGCTCCAAAAGGGGGGGGGGGAGTAAAAGAGTTGAACATTAGACAGTTTTGGTTAATACTATCTTACTCAACAATTAAAGGGTTTATAGGAATAGCACTTCTCATTTTGTGCAGAAATGATATGGCAGGGCACATTCCTTCATAGCCCAGTGTTCCTCCTAGCATATTTGAAAACATCTTTTTCACTTGTATTTAATTATACTGAGAAACATGGCACATATTGATCCCTGTGACTTTTTCTTTCTTGTGTTTCCCCTACCTCCTTAAAGATTAACCTACACCATGCCCTTCTCTTGCTCATAATAAACTCCCGAGATGAAAAACATCATCTCTAAGATGATCAGAAATTTATGAAACCTTTCAAAATGTTTTCATTATAACACAATCTCCATTCATTTATTTTTAAAATGTATTTCCTTTGAACCCATGTGGATTTCAAGGGAGATGTAATTAAAAAGGCAACAACACCCAAAGAAAATTCTGTCTCTCTAACTAATATAAAGGGAAAATGGTGCTGTGCTCACAGCAAAGTCATGGAAGATAATTTGGAAGTTTAGTTAGCTTCCTGGAGAGAAAAATAACAACCAACAAACTAATGGGTAATCAATGGCCAATTGCTTCAGATAGGAGGTGCCTCACAGAATCCACTGGAAATTAATGTGCTAATATAGGGGGCATTTGGAAATGTGTTCAGGACCATCAAGTCAGCCCACCTTCCCTCACCAATAAGTCTTGTATGGGAGTAGTATTTTTGCTCATCGAGGTCTTGAGATGAAGTGCTATCTTCTTCTTCTTTTTTTTTTAACTTGAGTTCTAAGAAATAGAATATTGGAAAAGCTTGTAGTGTGATTTCTGGTCCCATCTGTACAGAACTATAACTTTATGTGAAAGTAAATCTGGAAAGTTTATCTTTCAGAAAACACCAGATGCTTCAAATTTTCTGGTAGAAATCTGGATTTCAGGTTTATAATGGTATTTCCTGTTACACTCAACACTCAATCAGAATATTCACTTCTTGGTGGGCAACTTGAGGATTCCAAGGCTAACCCGGCACTTGGCTTTGGGGATTTTTCAATTACAATCAGGGTTGTGAGTTTCAGTTCTGCTCTCCACCCGTATCTAAACTTCAGAAAAGTTCTTTGTTTCCTCTTTTTATTAATTTCTCTGTGAAATGATGAAGTTGTGTTGGTTTTTGTCCTTTGTTCTGGAAGAGGACCAAAATGACCTCACTATGCTAGATTAAATTACGATGTGTCTGACTGTGGCTGATCAGACCAGTACAAGTTGAGAATGTTCTACCACAGGTCAAGCACAAATAGTCCTCGTGAACATTTGTGGTGGATTCTCTAAATTTGTGTATCTTACATTTCTTTTGAGCTATTTTCAATTCTACTTTGCTCATAGAGAACAGAACCTTCTCTGAGGTGGGCATGCCATGCAGAACAGTCTTGTGCCTGTGTCTCCCATGTCACACAATCAATTCCAAAGTTCTTAAGAGATAAATCCAAAGACTCCAGCTTCTGAGATAAGAACTCACTATTTAACAAAAAACTGCTGGGAAAACTGGGAAAATAGTATGGCAGAAACTAGGCATAGACCAACATCTTATACCCTATACCAAGATAAAGTCAAAATGGTTACATGATTTAGCTATATAAATACTGATACTATGAGCAGATTAGGAGAGCAAGGAATAATTTACATGTCAGATTCATGAAGAATAGAAGAATTTATGACCAAACAGGAGATAGAGAACATCATGAAATGCAAAATGGATCATTTTTATTACATTAAATTGAAAAGTTTTCACACAAACAAAGCCAATGCAACCAAGATTAGAAGGGAGGCAGAAAGCTGGGAAACAATTTTTACAACCAGTGTCTCTGATAAAGGCCTCACTTTTAAAATATATAGAGAACTGAGTCAAATTTATAAGAATACAAGTCATTCCTTAATTGATAAATGGTCAAAGGATATGAACAGGCAATTTTCAGAGGAAGAAATTAAAGCTATCTCTAGTCATATGAAAAGATGCTCTAATTCACTATTGAATAGAGAAATGCATATCAAAATGACTCTAAGGGACCACAGCACACCTATCAGATTCGCCAACATGACAAAACAGAAAAATAATAAATGTTGGAGAAGATGTGGGAAAACTGGAGCACTAATGCATTGTTGGTGGAGTAGGGAACTGATCCAACCATTTTGGAGAGCAATTTGGAACTATGCCCAAAGGGCTATAAAATTGTGCAAATGCTTTGATCCAGCAAAACCACTTCTAGAGCTGTATCCCAAAGAGATCATAAAAAGGGGGAAAGCACCCACATGTACAAAGATATTTATTGCAGCTCTTTTTGTGGTGGCAAAGATTTGGAAATTGAGGGGATGTCTATCAATTGGGGAATGGCTGAACAAGTTGTGGTATATGAATTAATGGAATACTCTTGTGCTTATAAGAAATGATGAGCAGGCAGACTTAGAAAAACTTGGAAAGACTTACATGAACTGATGCCTAGTGAAATGAGCAGGACCAGGCGAACATTATACACAGTAACAGTCACATTGTGTGAAGACTGACCTTGATAGACTTAGCTCTTCTCAGCAATGTAAGGATCTAAGACAACTCCAAAAGACTCACGCTAGAAAATGCTATCCACATCCAGAGCAAGAACTCTGGAGTCAGAATGCAGATGGAAGCATACTATTTGCTCTCTTTTTCTTTTGTTGTTTTGTTTTATTTCTTCTTTCTCATGGTTCCTCCCATTAGTTCTGATTCTTCTTCACATAATGACTAATGTGAAATGTGCTTAATATGAATGTATAAGTAGAACTTATATCATATTGTATGCTGTCTTGGAGAGGGGTGAGGAAAAATGGGGAAAAATTCAAAACTCAAAATCTTAGGGAAATGAATATTGAAAATTAAAAATGAATTAATTAATTATATTAAGAAAAAGAAAAGAGTCCTTAAAAGTGTCCTTGTGTTGCTTCTTCTGACCACCATGTGTATGCTTGCCCTGTGTGAGTTCTCCATAAAGTAGTCTTCTTGGCAAACCTATGTTTTACATGCAAACAACATGGCCAGAGTTGTAGTCTTAGAAGTAGAGCTAGAATGCTTGGCAGCTTAGTTCAAGAAAGGTCCTCAGTATCTGTTATCATATCCTGCCCAGTGATAAGACAATTCAAATGGAAGCAATTCAGTTTCCTGGCATGGTACTGGTATACCATCGAGGTTTCACGGGCATATAACAATGAATTTAGCACAATGGCTCTGTAGACCTTCAGTTTGGTAGTCAGTCTAATACCTCTTCTCTCCCATACTTTCCTTTGGAGCTTCCAAAACACTGACCTGGCTCTGGCAATGAGTATGTCAACCTCATTATCAATGTGTACTTCTCTGGAAAGTACACTACCTTGGTAAATGAGCTTACCCACAGCATTCAAAACTTCTCCATTTGCTGTAACCTATGGTTCCATATATTGATGATGTGGTACTATCTGATGAAGTATCTTTGCTTTCTTGGTATTAATTGTTAGGTCAAAATTAGCACAAGCAGCCGAGAATCATTCATACTTTGTTGCATCTCAGCTTGACAGATTGTATTAAGTGCACAATCATCTGCAAACAGAAAATCATGTACCAGCACTCCCTCCACTTTGGTCTTGGCTTGTAGCCTCTTCAAGTTGAAGAATTTACCATCAGTGGACTAGCTGACCTTAATGCTGTATTCATTCTCAATGAAAGCATTTGACAACATGGCTGAAAACATCAGGTGAAAAAGCATGGGAGCAAGCATATAGCTTTGCTTCACTCCATTGGTGACTGGGAAAGCATGAAAGCATTGTCCATTATCCAGAAACCAGACAAGTATGCCGTCATGAAAATGACATACAATTCTGATTAACTTCTCTGGGCAACCAAATTTTGACATAATTTTCTATGAGCACTCACGGCTGACAGTATCAAAGGCCTTGGTCAGATCTACAAACTTTCTGTACACCTCTCATGAAAGTTGTATAAATGGTGTTTAAATCTATGAAAATAAATTCTTGACTTTAATAGAGATAATTACTGAGTTAATAAACCAAGAATATGTGGCCAGATTCTCAATACTAATCGTATTGCCTCATAAGGACTCTCTAATAAGATATTATTGAATTAATAATAAGCACTTGCCCCCATAGTCACAACACACACACACACATATACAACCTACTTATGTATGTATGTACATATATACACATACATACATATATATAATTATATATATAATCTGTATTCTCCTTTTTTTTTTTGAGGCAATTGGGGTTAAGTGACTTGCCCAGCGTCACACGGTTAGTAAATGTTATGTGTCTGAGGTTGGATTTGAACTCAGGTCCTCCTGACTCCAGGGCCAGTGCTCTATCCACTGCACCACCTAGCTGCCCCTATTCTTCTCTTTTTTGTCTGTTTTTTTTTTCATCCTCCCCAAGCAGGACCACCTAATAGTTATTTCAGTTAGTTTGTCTTATCCTTCAACTTTCCAGTTGCACTCTTTATTTCATGACTTTTCTCATTTTCTGACTAATCTTGACTTTGGGTTACTCAAATAGTTCTCCATAATCTACATCCTCCACAAAGCCTCCCTCAGTTATAGGAGGACTTTCTTGATCACCTCCAATTTGTTCTTAGTCCTAATTTAAATTGTCATGTATATGCTTATTTGATAATAGGTCATTTTTATCCAGTAGAATATATGCTTCTTATGGGCATGGAAGGCTTCATTTTTGTCTTCATATTCCAAGTGCCTAGCACTAGGCATAGTACCTAGGCTGTTAGATTGGATTACCAAAATGGAAATTATATTTAATTAACCACTACATACACACGCACACATACACATGCACACATGCACATATGCATACATGTATATGTATATGTATACATGTATATGCATGTATGTGTGTGTATATATATATGTATGTGTGTATATAGACAGCCACACAAAATACAATTTTGGAATGTGCTATATAAAGTACATGGGATGCATGTGTGTGTATAATTACATAGTGTGTTTATTCAATACATATACATATATTTATGTAATTGCATAGTGTGTTTATTCACATACATGCGTATGTATATGTATATACATATGTATCTTTACACATTTGTTTACATATTTTGAGTCTTGGTCTCTATATCTTGCTGAAGCTGGAAGTATAGTGGCCACACATGATCCTTATCTCAACACTGATTGTCACAGAATCTTTAAGCTCTCTGGGGTGCACCCTACCCTCTAAATTTACTTACAATGCGCCTCCAAACTAAATCAACTTAGAAGGTTACATCCATATCCCTAGACATCACACATTGAAGGTACCTAAACGGCCCAAGTTTCTTTAATGACATGAATTTGAGGCCCTTTGCTATCCTGCTTGGATTTTGTTTGTTTGTTTGTTTGTTTGTTTTTTTGTTTGTTTGTTTTCGGATTCTCTACAGGTCAATATTGCCCTTCCAAAAAGGAATGCTGAATATAGTACTTTAGAACTTGGAAATATATTTTTCCCTTGGTGTGGGAGCTCTAGATTTTGGTTGTAATATTCCTGGGAGTTTTCATTATGAAATTCCTTTCATGTGGTTACTGGTGGATTATTTTAATTTCTTTCCTCTTGTTCTAATAAATCTAGACAGTTTTCTTTTAGGACTTCTTGGAATATGACATCTAGGTTCTGTTTTGGTTGGTATCTTTTAGGTAGTCCAATTCATTTTAAATTGTTTCTCATTGATTGGATTTTACAGGTCAGGCACTTCTTTCCTATAATATACTTTACTTTCCACCCCTATTTTATCAGTCTTTTGACTTTGTTATATTATTTTTTAAGTATCTTTTGAATTCATTGCCTTCTATTTAGACAGTTCTAATCTTCAAGGAGTGTGTTCTTCAATAAGGTTTTGAATCTCTTTTTTCAAGACATTAATTCTTGCTTTCTTTTTTCCTTATCTCTCATTTTTTCCCATTTTTTCTCTTCAACTTACCATTTTTATAATTAATTAATTTATTTTTAATTTTCAACATTCACTTCCATAAGATTTTGAGTTCAAATTTTTCTCCCCATCTCTTCCTTCTCCCTATCCAAGAAAGCGTGCAATTTGATATAGGCTTTACTTATACATTCATATTGAACCTATTTTCACATTAGTCATGTTGTAAAGAAGAATTGGAACCAATGGGAGAAACCGCAAGAAAGAAGAAACAAACAAAAAAAAAAGAAAAACAGAGCAAATAATATGCTTTGATCTGCATTCAAACTCCATAGTTTGGTTTTCTGGACGTCAACAGCATTTTCCATCATGCATCCTTTAGAGTTGTCTTGGATCTTTGCATTGCTAAAAAGAGATGAGTCTATCAAAGTTAGTCATCGCACATTGTGGCTGTTACTATCTACAATCTTCTGGTTCTTCTCGCTTCACTCAGCATCAATTCATTCAAGTCTTTCCAGGTCTTTGTGAAGTCTGTCTGCTCATCATTTCTTATAGCACAATGATATTCCATTATATTCATATAGCACAACTTATTCAGCTATTTCCCAACTGATGGGCATCCATTTTAACCTCTTTTTTAAAACTCTTGCTTTAATTCTTCAAGGAATTTTCATTGGATATGAATCTAAGGTGCATTTTTGTTTGAGATTTTACTTATAGATGTTTTAGAGTCTATCTCTTCTGGGTTTGTGTTTCAAGTTTCTCTGTCACTAAAGTAGTTCTCTGTGGTGAGATTTCTGTTTGGTTGCTCATTCCTCCAGCCTACTCTGACCTTTATATTAGTGTTGGGCTCTATGACTGGCCTAAGCTTCTACCCTTTTACATCCTTTTGCTGCCTTCACAACTGAGGCTGGTGGCTGCAAACATTCAGTGTCCTCAAAGTGATGTGATTCAAGGAAAGGTTGCTCATGGCCTTCCTGGTCTAAGATCTGCAAGTTATTGACTCAGGTTTGGGTTTGTTGGCTTGTCCCTAGTTGAGAGTTTCAGTAGACTACTGGTGGACTCAGCCACTATTAGCCTACTGGGACACTTTGGACCAGAGGTAAGAATTGAATTTTTGATCTCATTCTGGGGTCAGACCTGCAGTTTGCTTCTGGAAATTATTCCTTGCTCAGTAAACATCGAGTGCCCAAACATGGAACCACTCCTCTCCACCCTGGACCTGCAACTGGGAACTCAATAGTGGGCAACATATCTATTAGATGGCACCTATGCCAATTTAGAGATCTCCTGCGATCTCTTTCTGCCCCAGTGCTTCCTGCTCTAGTCCTCTTTAGTGCCTGGGCTCTGGAATACCCCCGACTACACTTTCTGCATTCCTGACCATAGCCTGCCCTCAGGGCCCAAAGATGTCTCTGTCTGTCTCCCTAAGCTGACCTGAGTTATAAAAAAACATCACAAAAATAAATCTTTGTGGAGGAATTATGATGAGCAGCTAGAATATAATACTTCCTTTCACTCTACTATCTTGACTCCATCCTCCTAAATAATATTTAGATATAGTCTAACTAGGGAAGTGTATAACAGGAGTATCATCTCTCTAATCCTGAACAGCTTCCTCTTCTTAATACAACATAAAATGACATTAAGATGCCCACAGCAACCATTCCAAAAAGGAAACTCTGTCAAGATAAAGAATGTCAGGTCCTGCAGACACATCTATTGAACATCCAGAAAAAAAAAAAAAAATTCTTGTCACTGAAGTCTTTAACACTGTCAAATAGTTCAATATTAGAAACCAATATGATTTTTATCAGAAAAAATAATATAAAAGAAGCATTAACATCTGTTGTGCTGCTGCCCGATAAGTACCGACTTACAACTACAACCTTCCATTTGAATTCTCTCTCCCATTAGAATGTGAGCTCATGGAGAGCAAGGATTTTACTTTTCTGTTGATATCCTCAGCATATAGCATACTGTTTTGCATATAGTAAACACTTAATAAATGCTTTATTAATCAATTTTCCAGATGAGGAAAGACCTCCCTCAATTCCCCCTCCAAGATGGTAAGCAATTTGATATGGGTTATATATGCTGCAATCATGTAAAACATTTCCATATTAGTCATCTTGGGATAAAAGAAACAGACCAAAACACAGTGAAAAATAACATGGTTTGATTTGCATTCAGACTTCGTAATTTTTTTTCTCCCTCTGGATGTGGATATTATTTTTCATCATGAATTTTCTTGGGTAATTGTATTGCTGAGAATAGCTGTCATTCATAGTTGATAATCCTTACAATGTTATGGTTAATTGTATAATATTTTCTTGGTCCTGCTCACGTCATTTTTCATCATTTCACATAAGTCTTTCCAGGTTTTTTTTTTTCCTGAAATCTACCTGCTTGTTTTTTTTTTACTTATAGTACAATAACATTCCATTACTTTCATGTATCACAACTTGTTCAGCCATTCCCCAGTTGATGGGCATCCCCTCAACTTCCAATTTTTTGTCACTACAAAATGAACTGCTATAAATATTTTTTGTACTAATAGGTCCTTTTCCCTTTTTTATACTCTCTTTGGGATACAGACCCAGTAGTGGTATTGCTGGGTAGATCAAAGGGTATACACGGTCCAATTGCTCTTTGGTGTAATTGCTCTCCAAAATCATTGGATCGGTTCACAACTCCACCAGCAGTACATTAGTGTCCCAATTTTCAGGGATACCAATTCTGGGCTATCACAATAGCCCAGGAAGTGATGACCATCAAGAATAGTGATTGTGTATGGGTCAACAGAAGTTGATTGCAAATCAATAGAATTTGAAAAATAGTTAGATTATAGGATTGAAGGAAAGTAACCTGGAAGTAGTATTTAGCTGGTCAATTCTATCAATTCCATGAAAATATTTGTCAAGTTAGTGGGAAAAACAATCTCCATTAAACTAACTTTTGCAGTGACCTTTAGATTAAACCTGAGCTTTACCTCATGTGGATACTCTATATATCAATGACTTTGTTGGCATAATTGCCAAAGCAGGACTATATGAATATAGCCCTAGAACAACCATTTTCATCAATTTAAGAAGAAGAAGGAAAAAAAAAAAAGCTATTCCTGAGTGTTCACTGAATCTGTCCCATTTGGGTTTTTACAGTGACAAAAGGCATATTTTGCCTCATTTGCCTGTGAAAGTGTGCCTTTTTGATAGCATGGAAAAACTATATTATTTGAAGTGCAACTTGACAGGTATTTCATTTTTTATGAACCCTGGAAAAGTAACTTTCTTCTATTTTTGCAAATAGTAAGGTCCCTTCTCCCCCATCCCTCCCCTCTTTTCCCCGCCAGCCATATCAATTGAACACAAAGTAAAATATTCCAGTATGTGTCTGATCCCTATTTCCCATTCTGAAGGGATGGGGAATACTTCAAATAAAATAATGCAGTAGAATATTTTCTCATCCATTAAAGATTTTTTTAACAATATCATTAAGTTGATCTGCATTTAAATATTCCAGGACTTGACAGTGTATGCTTGCTCTGTAAGGTGACAGATGAGAACCACTGAGTTGTGGGTATCAGAGCTCTGCATTCTCTTTTTGTTCAAGGAGTCATTGCTACTGATTGCTCCAGCTTTTTACATCATCTATAGAAATGGGGGAGGGGGTGTTGTGGTGTTTTATCTGAAGAAACAAGATACTGTTTCAGAGTGTTCACATTTTTATCGACTTCTCTTGAAAAACATACAATTACACAATAGATGCATCCAAATCTGGAAAGCTGAGAATAGGAGCTGGAATTACAGAGAGCTTTACGATGTGAGGAGTAGGATAGAAGATATGTATTTGCATCCATTTCTTTTTCCTGAAATGATAGTTTTATTTTCTGAAGCAGAAACTGTAATGATAGTATATCTGTGAGGAATAGTATTCTCTGAGACATCTAGGTGAATTTTCCTATTCAGAATAAAAATGGTTTTAGGACTAAAGCTACTCCCTAATTTTTTTCTCACCTTTACTTAATGTTTAGGGAAGACTGTCAAATGAAAAAAAAATTTATTGCTGTTACTAATTCACCCCCTCCCATACCAAACCTCAAGGTAAATATAATTATTGTTAGTCTGGGGCAAATATTTTATGCATTTTTATAATAAAAAGCATTGTTTGGGGCTTAGAATCTCTGTGGTTGTTAGTTATATTCATATCCATCAAGTATAGGCAAATGATGTAGCTTTTTGCATTGTCCTGGTTCATTCAAGGTAGAAATGTGTATAAATAAGGCATGTTTATCTAACCTTTCTCAATTATCTGGTCCCAAGAGTGTTCTCCTTATTTTTATTGGAATATCTGAATGGTCTGCTGTGGAATGCAGTAAAAGATGACTTAATCAATGAAGTTCATCCTTTTTTTTAAGACTTTCAGAAGAATGTAAGCTCCATGAAGGCAAAGATTTTACCTAAATTCCATCATCTATCACAGTGACTGGTGAACAGTCACAGTTATTAAGTGTATCAGATTGGATACTAAATTTTTAAAGGTTAAAGATAACTTAGAATCCATTGAGACCAACAGTATAATTTTATAGATATGAAAAATGAAGTTCAGGGAGGTTCAGGGCCCTTCCCAGGGTTACACAGCTATTATTGAGGTAGAATTTGAATGTAGGTCATCCTGACTCCAAGTACAATGCCCATTCCCTCCACAAAATGACTTTCAGATCCAATTGGATTCTGGAGGGGATCTTGCTTATCAAATGCTTTTAGGTTGAGTGAGACACTTATATAGTGGAAAGAAATGAGAGTCAAGGATCTTGGAATGAGGTCTTCATTTATCATTAGCTGCCTATTGGTTGTACTTAAGAAAGTTAACTAAGGGGTGGAGCCAAGATGGCAGAGGGAAAGCAGTGACTTGCTTGAGCGCTCCCCCCAAACCACTCCAAATACCTATAAAAATGGCTCTAAACAAATTTTAAAGCAGCAGAACCCACAAAAAGACAGAGTGAAACAAATTTCCAGCTAAAGACAGCCTGGATGGTTGATCAGAAAGGTATATCGCACCCGGCAGGGAGAGGAGCACAGTGCGGTGTGGGTGCACAGGCCACAGCGACCCTGGTGAATTGCAGGCAGCTGTGGCATTTTCCAGACTTCTCAACCCATAAATGCCAAAGACAGCTTGGAAGGTCAGTGGGAAAAATCTGTGGCTGCGGTAAGAGAAGGAGCTAGGTCTCAGCCGCCCCTGGGGGTCGCAGCTGTTCCCTGAGCTTCCGGCCCACATACTGAGGGGGAATCAAGTGGCTGATCAGAAGGGGATTGCAGGAATCTCTTGCTTTACCTGTGCTTGGATCTGTGTCACAGTTCTGAGGGGCGGTGCTGGGGTGAGGAGGAATGCTGGTGTGGTAAAGCTTGTTGTGGTGGTGGAGAGAAAACACCTCACGCCTTATCATAGGACCTTGGAAGAACTGAAAATTTTCAGTTCCCTAGAAGTATCTCTGAAAACAGCTGTACAAACCCCTGAAGCTTGGGACAGTACATTCTCTACATTGGAAGCAGACTTTTACCTTAACAAAGAGTTTACAATTCAAGTAATTGTCTGTGTTCATGAGTAAGCAGCCCAAAAAGAGTCAGACTATATTATCTTACTTTGGTGACAAAGAAGATCAAAACAGACAACCAGAAAAAGACAATGAAGCCAAAGCTCCTACGTCCAAAGCTTCCAAGAAGAATATGAATCAGTCCCAGGCCTTGGAAGAGCTCAAAATGGATTTTGAGAAACAAGTAAGAGAAGTAGAGGAAAAACTAGAATTTTGCAAGAAAATCATGAAAAACAAGTCAAAAGCTTGCTAAAGGAGACCCAAAAAATACTGAAGAAAACAACACCTTAAAAAATAGCCTAACCCAAATGGCAAAAGAGGTCCAAAAAGCCAATGAGGAGAAGAATGCCCTAAAAAACAAAATTGGCCTAATGGAAAAGGAAGTCCAAAAGATTACTGAAGAAAATAATTCCTTAAAAATTAGAATAGAGCAATTGGAAGCTAGTGACTTTATGAGAAATCAAGACACTGTAAAATAAATCCAAAAGAATGAAAAATTAGAAAACAATGTGAAATATCTCACTGGAAAAACAACTGACCTGGAAAACAGATCCAGGAGAGAGAATTTAAAAATTATTGGACTATCTGAAAGCCATGATCAAAAAAAGAGCCTAGACATCATCTTTCAAGAAATTATCCAGGAAAACTTCACTGATATTTTAGAGCCAGAGGGCAAAATAGAAATTGAAAGAATCCACCAATCTCCTCCTAAAGGAGATCCCAAAGGAAAACTCCTGGGAATATTGTAGCCAAATTCCAGAGTTCCCAGGTCAAGGAGAATATATTACAAGCAGCCAGAAAGGAACATTTCAAGTATTGTGGAAACACAATCAGGATAACACAAGATTTAACTGCTTCTACATTAAAGGACTGCAGGACATGGAATATAATATTCTGGAGGGCAAAGGAGATAGGATTACAACCAAGAATCACCTACCCAGAAAAACTGAGTATAATCCTTCAGGGGAAAAAATGGTCATTCAGTAAAATAGAGGACTTTCAGGCATTCTTGATGAAAAGACCAGAGCTGAATAGAAAATTTGATTTTCAAATACAAGACTCAAGTGGAACATGAAGAGGTAAACAGGAAAGAGAAAATCATAAGAGACTTATTATGGTTGAACTGTTTACATTCCTGCATGGAAAGATGATATTTGTAACTCATGAGACCTTTGTCAGTATTAGGGTAGTTGGAGGGGAAAAAATTATATGTGCATATATATAGATACAGATAGATAGATAGATAGATAGATAGATAGATAGATAGATAGATAGA
>NW_020954581.1:4200533-4279275 GCF_900497805.2 Vombatus ursinus
AGATAGATAGATAGATAGATAGATAGATAGATAGATAGATAGATAGAGGGCACAGGGTGAGTTGAAAATGAAGGGGTCATATCTGGAGAATAAAATTAAGGGGTGAGAGAGGTTTATACTAGGAGAAAGAGAAAGGGAGAGGTAGAATGGGGTAAATTATTTCACACAAAAAAAAGAGAAGAAAAGGCTCTTACAGTGGAGGGGAAATGGGGGGGAAGGTGAGAGGGAATGAGTGAATCTTATTCTCATAGAATTTCACTTAAGGAGGGAATAATATATACACTCAATTTGGTATGGAAATCTGTCTTACCCTACAGGAAAATGGGGGGGGAAGGGGACAAGAGAGTAGGGGGATGATAGAGAGGAGGGCAGATTGGGAAAGGGGGTAATCAGAAGCAAGTACTTCTGAGGAGGGTCAGGGTCAAAAGAAAGAATAGAATAAATGGGGGGGTGGGATAGGATTAAGGGAAATAGAGTCAGTTTTTCACAGCATGTCTACTATGGAAGTGTTTTGCATAACTGCACATATATAACCTATACTGAGTTACTTGCCTTATCAATGAGGGTGGGTGGGGAGGGAGGATGGGAGAAAATTTGGAACCCAAAGTTTTAAAAACACGTGTTTAAAAAAATGTTTTCACATGCAACTGGGAAATAAGAAATACAGGAAATGGGGTACAGAAATCCATCCTGCCCTACAGGAAAATTGAAGGGGAAGGGGATAAGAGAAGCGGGGGAGAGATGGAAGGGAAGGCAGACTAGGGGAAGGGGTATTCAGAATGCATGCCATCTTGGGGTGGGGGGAGGGGCAAGATGGGGTGAAAATTTGGAACTCAAAATCTTGTGGAAGTAAATGTTGAAAACAAAAAAAAATAAAAATTACCATAAAAAATGTACTGCACAAAAAAAAGAAAGTTAACTAAATAACCATTCAACAAACATTATTGCTGTGTTTTAGCCATCATGCTAGGTGCTGGAAATGAAAAGATATCCATTCCTGTTACCAAAGAACTTACATTCTATTAGGTTTATAACTTGTGCATATATGAGCATATGTAAAATATATGAAATAAATAAAAGACAATTATTTGAGGAGGGAAGCATTAGAAGTTATTAAAATTAGTAAATAGATTGTAAAGGATGTGGCACTTAAATTTTTCAAAGGAAACTGATGATACTAAGACACAGAGGAGAGGAAAATAAGCATTTCAGGCATAGGGTCAGCCTTTGAATAGGCACAGAGATAACAGATGGCACATCATATTTGAGTAGGAGGCATTTATTAAGCACCTACTATGTGCTAGGCACCGTACTAAGTGCTTTACAGATATTATCTTATTTGATCCTCACCACAACCCTGGAAGGCAAGTGCTATTATTATCCCCATTTTGTAGTTGAAGAAACTGAGGCAGGCAGAGGTAAGTGACTAGCCCATAGTCACAGAGTCAGTAAGTGTCTATGTCTGGATTTAACCTCAACTCTTTCTGACTCTAGGTTCAGGGTTCTACCCACTATGCTACCAAGTATGGGAACAAGATGACCAGAAAGGTTTCACTGTTAGAGTATGAAGTGAAGTAATGTATAATAAACCTATAAGGGATGTTAGAGCAAGTCTCTGGAGGGTTTTAAATGCCAAGCATAGAAGTTTATATTTGATGCTAAAGATCATAGGGAGTTCTTAGCATTTATGAAGCAGGAGAATCACATGGTCAGACATGCACATTAAGAAAGTCATTTTGGCAGCTGTATGGAGGATGGATCAGAAAGGGGAGAATCTTAAGGCAAGATGACCATTTTGAAGGCCATTGAAATAGTCCAAGGTCTCTGGATCTCTATTTCTTCATCTATTAAAGAAGAGTGAGGGAGTCTTAATGATCTCTGAGGTTCCTAATGATTCTATGACTCCGTACAATTACCTTATTGTTTAAGGCCTTTGATAGGATCTAGCTTTTGGTCATTGGTTTTAAAATAATGCTAATAGACATTTCACTTTTAGAAGGAAGAATAGTCAAGAGAAATAAATATTTAGGGCTAAAGTCAAAGCATAATTCAGTACTAAGGTTAGATTTTAAAGGAGCTAGTGTAAGTCATGGGGTTGAGCTCTCATAATTCCTACAATGCTCCTGATTGTCAGCCTTACCCCCTTGATCTTCCCTGGTTCTTTTCAAGTTCATTTCCTAGCCAGGTTAGGTCAGAATTTTATTGCTTTTTGTCTGAGGCTATTGTAAGACCAAAAGAGCAAGGAGTAGCTCCAATATGATCTTTAAAATAACTTACTAAGATCAAAACAGAACAAAGAGTGAGTTTCTGAGCATGAAAGTAAGTATCTCTTCCTGTTAATTTCATGAAAGGAGTCATCAGATCAATCAGACCAGTGTCAATTGGACTGTGATGTCTAAAATAAATTTCACTCTGATTTTTTGAAGCAATCAATGCAAATAGCTTCCAAAAGTCAGTGTCTCCTGTCACTGGAAATCCTTGTTGAAGATATTTGAGAGGTCTGCCATCAAACATGATTTCCCAAACAAGCCCCTTAAATGGGTTGTTTCTTCACATACGTGTTTACACAGAAGTTGATTATAGGATCATAGATTTGGAGCTTGAAAGGACTTACCAGGCCATCTGGTCCAACCCCCTCACGTTGGTGTAGGCACTTTTCAAATACAGGGATCATCAGAAGACCCCCTGGAAGAAAACAGTATACGAAAATGGTGCATGAAGCACTGCGTTAATTACTAAAAGAGTTTAGCCAAGTCAATTCCTGCACTTAAGAAATGTTCAGCCTGTGGAAGGTAAGGATGGGAGATTAGATAATTAACATATGCAACCTTCAGTGATAAATACATGTTAGGGAGTTATAAAATAAAATGCTATATCAAATCCAAAGGAGAGGGACGGGAATCCCAATAGTTGGGGTCTAGGAAGGCTTTATGGGGTGAGATGGTAGGATTTGAAGGATCGATAGGAGTTCTATAGATGAAGATACAGAAGGAGGGCATTCTAATCATATTAAAAGACCGAACAAAAGAATGAGAGTCCAATGCATGTCTGGGAATCAGGGGGCTGCCCAATTAGGTTGGTATGCTGACTGCCTGGAAAGAAGCAATATGAGACACAGCTGCATTGCCCTGACTTTCCAGCATTAATGTTACTTTCTAAGAGTTAAGTCATTTCTATTATCATATATGGAAACAAGGAGAGAAAAGGAATATGATACAGGTCAAATAATTTTGATATAAGGCAGGGGTTCTTAAACTGGAGTTACAAACTTATTTTTAATATATGGATAACTATTTCAATGTAATTTGTTTCCTTTGTAATTTTATATATATATATATATATATTCATTTTAAAACTTTATTTTGAGAAAGGGTTCACTGGCTTCACTATACTACAAAAGGATTATGATACTAAAAAAGTTAAGCTTCCCTAATCTAAGAGAAAGGGTAAAAAACAATTACTATTTCTGGGACTCCTGTTGTGCTCCTGTTTTACATTGATTGGTCAGAGACCACTATATCTAGAGTCCCAGAACCCTGAGCATATTTCACCCTAGCCATGTTCCTCCCATGTAGTCCTCTACATACTACCAACCCACACACATTTCCCTTTAAATATTTTGCTTTGGAAAAAAGTTATTAATCAACATTATCATTCTTTCTGAAAAGTGTAATTGACTGACTTATAGCTCCACTTATAATTCCTGCGAATTCCCAGAACAACAAAACATTTCCTGGCTTACCCTTGCATTCTCCCAGGAATAGAACATAAAAAAAAATAAAATAGAACAAACAAAATAAAAAAAAAATTTTAAATTTTAAAAAAAAGAGGTAAGGGGCAGCTAGGTGGCTCAGTGGATAGAGCACTGGCCCTGAAGTCAGGAGGAACTGAGTTCAAATCCGACCTTAGACCAAACACTTGACACTTACTAGCTGTGTGTTTCTGGGCAAGTCACTTAACCCCAATTGCCTAAAAAAAAAAAAGGAATAGAACATAAGCTCTTTGAGAGTAGAGACTGTCTACCTTTTGCATTTTTAACCTCATCCTTTGGCATAATACCTAGCATATAATAAGTGCCTTTTTTATATATACTTCAGTAAATCATTCACAGGGAAGAGAAGGGAAGAAGATAAGTATTTTTATAGTGCCTACTATGTGCCAGGTACTTTATAAAAGCTATCTCATTTGATCCACACAAGAATCCTATGAGGTAGGTTCTAATGTTTTCTTCAATCTACAATTACAGAAACTGAGGCAAATAGAGGTTAAGTCACTTAACAAAATGTAAAAAAGCTAGGAAGTGTCTGAGGCCAGGTTTGAACTCGTCTTCCTCACTCCAGAACTAGCACTTTATCTACTGTGCCACCTAGAGGCCTCTTTGGATGGTATCATGGGACACCATCCATTCTTAGATGAGAAACTTCATTGTTTAATGGAGGAGGAGAGGGAAAGAATGGGGAGTTCTCTGAGCAGTAGTCTTAAATTATATATGTTTTAATTACCATTAGAGGGGAGAGAGAGAGACAGAGAGAGACAGACAGAGACAAAGAGAAAGGGTTCAGAGAAACAAGGAGAGAGGAACTCATTAAATCCATGTATTATTAAGTCTAGTTGGAAATTTTCATAATTTTCAAGTGTTTTGTCTACTGAAGTTCAATTACTAGACTTTGGTTATCATCAAAGGGATATTTAAATTATATTAAAATTATTACAGAAAAATATAATATTACATCTGAAAGTAATCATTTGGGTGGTTTCAATACTTAAGCTACATTGTGAAGTCATCCTTGAGAGTCATTATAAGCATATTTGATCTGTATACAATTATCATGGGGAAATCCAGTGTGACTTGCCCTGGGCCACACACACCCTTATAGAGATAGTCAATATATTCTTCTTGATGGTGTATTGGAAATAGTAGCAGGAGCCTTGACAAATCACAGTAGATGTCATTTTGTATATTTGATTTTCCAAAACCTCTGTGGTTCTGTGATTTTATCCATATGTATTCTCCCTCCAGGGAAGCTTGACAGTGTATTGGATAGAGTTCAGGATCCAGAATCAGGAGGACCTGAGTTCTAATTCAGCCTCAGACACTTACTAGCTGTGTGACCCTGGGCAAGTCACTTAGCCATATTTATCTCAGTTTTGTTATCTGCAAAAAGAACTGGAGAAGAAAACGGCAAGCCACTTTAATATCTTTGCCAAGAAAACCTCAAATAAGGTCATGAAGAGTCAGACAGGACAGAAATGACTGAACAACAACAACAACATTCTCCCTTCAAAGATACACATCATAACCCTTTGATGTCTATGACACTGTCATCAAACTGCCAAAATTAACTTTCACAGGACTTGAGAGATTAAATGACTTGTCTGGGATCACACGGCTAGTCTGTGGCAGAGGTAGGACTCAAATGCAAGTCTTTTTAAGTTCAGGACCACTATGCTATGGTGCCTCTGGGGTAATGGGAGAGGCAGGGGAGGTGTCTGGTCATTCAATTCCAAAAACTGAAGTAGTCCCTTCCATCAAGGAGTTTACATTCTACTGTAAGAAATGATTTAATTTAATATGATGCCACCATTTTATCTGCCTGATTGTGAAACTTCCTCCTCTTTAATTCTTGAAATAGAACCTGCAACTCATTAACAATCATAGTTTAATAGTTGAATGTTTAAGGTGAGGAGGCACTTCACAAAGAGAAGTTTCTACAGTTGAAAAGTGTTCAAGCTAAATAGAAAAAAAATGGCATAAAAACTTATCAAGGGGGAAAGAAATTCCCAAATCAAATGCAGAAATGCGGTATAAGAAGGTGCCAAATCACCAAGAAAAGATTTCCCTGTATCCCCTTTTTGTAACACCTGAAAAAGCCCAAGAAGCCCCAAAATACCAGGTTCATTGTACCAAACTTCCCCTACCCCTGATTAAATGTGGACAGAACCATAGTTCCTTCTGATGCTTCCAAATGGAGCCATCTTTGGACTTTGTCTCCATCTAACAATACTTTTGAATCTAGACCAAAAAGCTGCCTTTTCATTTTGACTTAACTATGGGTTGTAAAATTTAATTACCTTTTGTTTAGAAAGTGCTAAAGAACCTGAACTTGTAATCAGTGCTGGAAGTAAGCACACCAAGGGGTTGTTGATTTCCCTTGTGAATTTGAGTATCATTTATGGAAATGTAATTACAGTGGAATCCTCTTATAACGATCAATTTGGGCCACCCCCATTTGATCATTACTTCCAAATGATCACTACACACAGATCCATAAAACAGTGAGCTGCTCAAACCAGACATACACGGCAGTAAAATATCCATCTTTCAAAAATGAAATTATTACTACTAACTACTTGAGAACCATACGGGTCAGTTTTCTAATTGACTCAAATTAGTCTTTTGAAAGAAAACAACACTATTTGACTATAGTGTAATGGTCTATGTCAAGAGAATAGAATTCAAGCCAGGTCAACCACAATTATGCAGCATCACCTGTGTACCCAGTATTGTGTGAAGTGCTTTGAGAAATACAAAATAAAAATATGGTTCTTTTCCATGAGTTACTCCCACTGCAGTTGGAGAGAGAAAATGTACATTTGTAAAACTCTATTCAACAAACACAGTAACAACCAAATTCATGTGATTTCACTGCACAGATTAGTAGAACATGAGTAACTAAGAGCCTTGGAGACCATGCAATCCATTCTTTACCTGAATAAGACTGCCTTCTACAATGTACCCAAAAAATGATCATTCAGTCTCTACTTGAAGCCCCCGATGAGGGAAAACCCACTGCTTTCTGTTATAATCCATCATACTTTGGATAGCTCTAATTGGTAATTAATGTCTCCATATTACTACAAGCCTATGTTTGTTTCTTTGCATCTTCTGCCTGTTAATTCCTCTCTTTAGGACAGGGTAGAGTAAGTATAATCTCTCTTTTACATGGAAGCATTTCAAGTACTGGAAGTTAGCCGTTATGCTTCCCCATCCCACAAAGTAATTTCTTTAGGAAAAAAAAAAAACACTCAAAATGAAATGTTGAGAGGAAATGTAGCTTTACCATGCCAATGTGTGGAAGTGAAATATTGTCACTTCTTGCCTCTCTAGTTTAAGACTGCCACATATGGGGTTAGCTAGGAGAACCTCAGCCTGATAAGCTTAACAGCTTGCACTTATAAGTGAGAACTATTTAGGAGAGTTCATATCTATTTTGTATCATTGGCGGATTCCTTCCAGTTGGTTAAAAGGCAGAGCCATGACCCAATTCAATCAGAATAACAGAACATGAGTTAGAAGGGGTTTTTGATGCCACCATGTTCAATTTTTATCCAACTAACTCTTTCCTTACAGCATCTCTGATAAGATGTCTTCCATTCTTCCCCTGAAGAACCTCCTGAGGCAACCAATTCCTATTTGGGAAAGCTTTAATTGTTAGAAAGGCTTTTCCCCTTTTACATAGTATTTCATTCTGACTGTCTTCTTCCATTCATTGTTCCCACTTCCACCCTCTGGGGCCAAACAAAATGAATCAAATCATTCTTCCACATGACATCCCTTCAGATACTCACAGATGGCAATTATCTTCACTTTTCCAGGCAAAACTTCTCCAGTTTCTTTTTGTATACTCACAAAGTTCACCCTGTAGTTCAGGCCCTCATCATCTCTCATCCAGACTCCTATAGATATCTCTTAATTGGTCTCCCTGCTTCCAGCATCTCCACAGTCTATTCCATCCTCTATTCAGCTTCCAAAATAATATTTCTAAGACAGAGGACTGACCATGTCATTCCCCTGCACAAAAACCTTCAGTGATACCCATTGCCTCCAGGATAAATTCAAATATTTTAGCTTTGTCTTTAAAGCACAGGGCAGTTTGATTTTTCCTTTTCCATCATTATACCTTTTAAGTTGCTTTGTGGTTTGGATGCTGTAGCCAAACGGGCTTTTTAGGCAATCCCTGAACCTGATGGTCCACCTCCTTCTTCCACGCATTCACGTAAGACATGCTTTGGAATCTGATTTCATCAGCAAAGAGAATTTAACATGAGGAAACTCTTTCTTTCAATGTAAATTGATCCCTGCACTGCAATCTGATTTAAAGTATTGCCTGTGGGCTTCATAAAGTTAAGTGATTTGCCTATGGTCATGCAACTAGTATGATAGAACTGGAACCCAGATGTAACTCTGAGGTTAGCTCAATATCTACTATACCAGGCAGCCTCTCACTTTGCATATAATAGATACTTAGGATCTTGAGAAGTGATTATTGAGTTGAACTTAATTCAACCAGTCTTTGTGTGAAATGAATTTGAGGTACTTCCAGATTGTAGACTCCCTGCTCTGGTTGTATTCCAACCTGTTAATATCCTTCTTAAAATGGTAGCATTTGTATATGTGAATGGTGTAAGAGAAAAGAAGACTGATGACCAAACCATCAATGGATTCATGAAAGTAAGACACCAAAGGTAGATGAGCACTCCTGAAAAGGGCTCAGCAAGCCCTCAGAAGTGCTAGTCCTCCCTGAACACCCCATATACTCTTTCCTCTAAGCACTGCTTTGGCTTCATCCCACAAATTCTGGAATGTTGTTTAGTTGTTGCCATTCTCTTTAATGAAATTATTGATTGTTTCTATTATTTGTTCTTTGATGCACTCATTCTTTAGCATTAAATTACTTAATTTCTATCATGATCCTTTATTGAATGTGATTTTTATTGCATTGTAGTATGAAAAGGGTATATTTTAATAGGTTTTACTTTTCTACATTGGTTTGTGAGGGTTTTATGCCCTAATACATATTTAATTTTTTGTGGAGGTGGTGTAAACAGCTGAGAAAATGTATAATCCTTTCTGTTCCCATTCAATTTTCTCCAGAGGTCTCTATTATATCTAACT
Source organism: Vombatus ursinus (assembly GCF_900497805.2). Taxonomy (NCBI): domain Eukaryota; kingdom Metazoa; phylum Chordata; class Mammalia; order Diprotodontia; family Vombatidae; genus Vombatus; species Vombatus ursinus. Next base: position 4,209,430 of record NW_020954581.1, read on the forward strand.
TTTCTGCAACTTTACTCTTCTCCTTAACTTTCTTCATTTTTTTCATATTGAACATATTTTCACATTAGTGATGTTGTAAGTAAAAATTAAAACCAATAGGAGGAACCATCAGAAAGAGGAAACAAAAACTCAACAGAAGAGAAAAAAAATAGCAATTTAACTTCCATAATTCCTTCTTTGGGTGTGGATAACGTTTTCCATCACAGGGTCTCTGGAGATGTCGTAGATCCTTGTATTGCTGGGAAGGGTTAAGTTTATCAATATTAGTCATAACATAACATGGCTGTTATTGTGTACAACGTTCTCTTGGTTCTGTTCACTTCACTAAGTATCAGACCATAGAAGTCTTTCCAGGTTTTTCTGAAGTCAACCTGTTCATCATTTCTTATAGCACAGTAGTATTCCATCACATTCATATACCACAACTTGCTCAGTCATTCCCCAATTGATGGGCATCCTCTCAATTTCCAATTCTTTGCCACCACAGAAAGAGCTGCTATAAATATTTTTGTACATGTAGGTCCTTTTCCCGTTTGTGTGATCTCTTTGGGATATAGCCCTAGAAGTGCTATTGCTGGGTCAAAGGGTATGCACATTTTTGTAGCCCTTTAGGCATAGTTCCAAATTGCTCTCCAAAATGGTTGGATCATTTCACAACTCCACCAGCAATGCATTAGTGATCCAATTTTCCCACATCTTCTCCAACATTTATCATTTTCCTGTTTTGTCATGTTGGCCATTCTGATTGGTGTGATGTGGTACCTCAGAGTCATTTTGATTTGCATTTCTTTAATCAATAGTGATTTAGAGCATTTTTTCATATGACTATAGATGGCTTTAATTTCTTCATCTGAGAACTGTCTGCTCATATCCTTTGACCATTTGTCAATTGGGGAATGGTTTGTATTCTTATAAATTTGACTTAATTCTCTATATATTTTAAAAATGGGGTCCTTATCAGAAAGACTGGTTGTAAAAATTCTTTCCCAATTTTCTAACTTCCTTCTAATCTTAGTTGTAGTGGCTTTTTTGGGCAAAAACTTTTCAATTTAACGTAATCAAAATTATCTATTTTGCTTTTTGTAATGTTCTCTATCTCCTGTTTGGTCATAAATTCTTCTGTTCTCCATAGATCTGACAGGTAATCTATTCCTTGCTCTCCCAGTTTGCTTATAGTATCAGCCTTTATATCTAAATCATGAACCCATTTTGGCTTTATTTTGGTATATGGTGTGAGATTTTGGTCTATGCCTAGTTTCTACCATACTCTTTTCCAGTTTTCCCAGCAGTTTTTTTCAAAGAGTAGTTTCTTATCCCAGAAGCTGGGGTCTTTGGGTTTGTCAAATAATAGATTACTATAGTCATTGACTATTGTGTCTTGCATATTTAACCCATTCCACTGATCCTCCACTCTATTTCTTAGCCAGTACCAAGCAGTTTTGATGATTGCTGCTTTATAACAATTTAAGATCTGGAATGGCTAGGAAACCTTCCCCTGCATTTCTTTTCATTAGTTCTCTTGATATTCTGGGCCTTTTGTTCTTCCAAATGAACCTTGTTATTATTTTTTCTAACTCTATAAAATAATTTTTTGATATTTTGATTGGTGTGGCACTGAATAAGTAAATTAGCTTAGGTAGAATTGTCATTTTTGTTATATTAGCTTGGCCTACCCATGAGCAACTGATGTTTTCCCACTTATTTAAATCTGACTTTATTTGCGTGAAAAGTGTTTTGTAATTGTGTCCATAGAGTTCCTGGGTTTGTTTCGGGAGGTAGACTCCTAAATATTTTGTAATGTCTACAGTAAGTTTAAATGAAATTTCTCTTTCTAACACTTGCTGTTGGACTTTGTTGTAATAAATAGAAATGCTGATTATTTAAATGGGTTTATTTTATAGCCTGCAACTTTGCTAAAGTTGTTTATTATTTCAAGTAGTTCTTTACTTGATTCTCTGGGATTCTCTAAGTATAACTTCATGTCATCTGCAAAGAGTGACAGCTTTATTTCTTCTTTGCCTATTCTAATACCTTCAATGTCTTTTTCTTCTCTTATTGCTAAAGCTAACATTTCCAGTACAATGTTAAATAACAGTGGTGATAATGAACATCCTTGTTTCACCCCTGATCTTATTGGAAATGCTTCTAGCTTGTCCCTATTACTCATTCTTTCATTTAATTTTGAGATCACCCCAAAATAATTGACTTATATTTGTGTACTTTATCTATGCAGAGTCACTCCTTCTAACTGGACTAATAATGGTAAAGTTCTTACGAGTTACATTTATCATCTTCTCATATAAATGTGTGAACAATTTAACCTTAAGAACTTTATGAATTTTCTCTCATGTTTAACTTTTTTATGCTTCTTTTGGGTCTTCTGTTTGAATGTCAGATTTTCTACTGAGCTCTGGTATTTTTAATCAGAAAAACTTGAAAGTCCTTCATTTCATTACATATCCATTTCCCCCCCTGAAACATGACATTTAATTTTGCTAGGTAAATTATTCTTGATTGTTATCCTAGCTCTTTTGACTTCTAGCATATCATATTCCAAGCCCTCTGCTCATTAAACACAGAAGCTGCTAAGTCTTGTGTGATCCTGACTATGACTTCATGGTATCTGAGTGTTTCTTTCTGGCTGATTGCAATATTTTCTCTTTCACCAAGGAGTTCTAGAATTTGACTATAATATTCATTGGAGTTTTTATTTTTAGATATCTTTTTGGAGATGATCAGTGGGTTATTTAATTTCTATTTCACCTTCTAGCTCTAAGATATTGGGTCACATCTTTATAATTTCTTGGAATATGATGCTCCTTTTTTTTATTGTGGCTTTCAGGTATTCTGATAATTTTTAAATTATCTCTCCTCAGTCTATTTTCCAGGTCACTGGTTTTTCTAATAAGATATTTAACATTTCATTCTATTTTTTTCATTATTTTGACTTTGTTTTGCCATTTCATGGAGATATTGGCTTCCACTTGCCTAATTCTATTTTTAAGGAATTATTTTCTTTACTGAGTTTTTGTACCTCTTTTTCCATTTAGACAATTCTGCTTTTTTAGAAGTTATTTTCATCAGTGACGTTTTGTCTCTCTTTTTCCAATTGGCAGCCACCTCAAAGGCCTACCCTTTATGCAGCTGTCATGTGTTAAAATAGGGAACAAGGTCTTTTGACCTAGATAACACTTGTTGTCCCTTTACTTAACTATCTGCCTAATTTTGGAGAGTTGAAGTATTCAGTCTCAAATGCAGAACTAGGAACATTTTCAGTACATTGTTCAAAGTAGTTTTTCAGTTCTTCCTAGGAACTTGGCTTGTCCTGTTCATATGTAGAGTAGATAGCTGCCTACATAGGGATGCTTTTAGAAGTCAAAAGATATCCTATCCCAAATCTTTCTCCCACTGTCATGACATGGAATTTCAAACTCTATTAGTTATTTTTTCAAACTTTTGTCATTCTTTAAGCAGAGACAAGAATCTTGAGGGTATGGGACATCAGAAAGTTTAAATTCTTATGGAGGGATAAGGAAGGAAAAAGTGAACCCAGAGTAGGAAAACAGGTTAAAGTCTATTGGGATCTTGAGTGGAGGTCTTTTTCTAGGGAGGGGAAGAAAACACCAAAGGAGAAAAATATGTCTACAGAAATATTCGTAAAGTGCTTAGCACAGAGTACAAAGTAGGCAGTTAGTAAATGCTGATTCCTTTTCCTTCTCCTTCAATACTCTATAAATTTGCCTAGAATTATTCCAACCTTTTCTGTAACCTGGACTGTACCTCTGTTAACTTCAGGTGTCTCTAGCTTAAATGAAAGTCAGGACAGATACCTTCGAAATCTTTTGGTCCCCAGATCCCGTTGTCTCTGAGTTAACTCCAGAGCTAGCTTTAGTTAGGATAAGTATACTTACCCATTTTTAAAAACAAAACAAAACAAACAAACAAAAAAAAAACCTCCTTTTCCCCAACTGATAAAAGGTTCATGCAAGTGACCTTGAAGCTGACTGAGCTATCCTGATGATAGTTATACCTATGTTAGGAGTTTCTGTTCCCAGACTCTTTTGGGGTCACCATGGAAAGAACCATAACAACAACGATTCTTTAGCTTCAAACTTCCTCTGTTTCACTGTACACTGTACAGGAAAAAAATTGGAGCAAAAAATGAACCCTTTGGACTAAAATAATACAAACCAGTAGGGACACTTGTAGATATAGCCTAAGATAGGGATGGGGAACCTGTGGCCTCAAAGCCACATGTGACTTTCTAGGTCGTCGGGTGCAGCCTTTTGACTGAATCCAAATTTCACAGAACAAATCCTTTTGTTAAGGGCATTTGTTCTGTGAAGTTTGGATTCAGTCAAAAGGCCACACTTAAGCATCTAGAGGGCTGCATGTGGCCTTGAGTCTGCAGGTTTCCCACCCCTAGCTAAGATTTGACTAACCTACTGATTACCTTCATTACCCAACTTGGTGCCACTGTAACCATTATTGGAAAACCAGTCAAAAAATGAGAACTTTTATGTGCTAAGCACAAATAGGACAATGGCCTTGACAACAATGCCCACAATAGCAATAGTTCAAGCAATGCTCAGTGCCATTCAGAATTTCTCTGCCAGTGGAACTTGCCCCGTGTGTGGAGTACCCTTCACAGGAGACAATTAAATTTGAAGAGTAGGAATCAGTCATGATGTGAAGAACTGGGAAGAAGATGACTTGAAGCAAAAGGGGGGAACCCACAGGATGAGGTGGTAAAGGCGAGGTTTCAACTGAGAAAGCAACTTGTTAAAATTCATAGAGAAGGACACAGAGGATTTTCAATAAATATTAAGTGAACAAGAGACTTCTGTATATTTCAGAGTCAGAAGATAGAACAGTGAAAAGAAATAGGTGTATCATCTTGGCAGGCTTATGAATTGTAAGGGAGAGCCCAGAGAATCTGCATTAAAACTAGTATTTCAAAAACCACAATTTTCAATCACTTTCCTTCCCTTTGAAACTATAACATAGGAAGAGTATGTAAGAAAGATAGGGTTTGTTACATAAGTGTGTGTGTGTGTGTGTGTGTGTGTGTGTGTCTGTGTACATTGGGATGAGGAGGAAGTGAGAGGAGGCAGAATCCACCAAGCAAACACAATTTCTCACAGTGTGAAAAGCAACCCCAGTCAAACAGACACATTTCATTTCTGTCTGTGACATTTTCCATATGCACACTTTAAAATTCAAGCTTTCGCCAACTTGAAATCTTACAATATTTCCCAACTTATACTTTGATTCTTCCTCAACTCTGGCTCCTGTAGGAAGTATTCATTGTGGAAATTAATTGTTACTGCCTATCGTGTTATTTCTCACTTAAAACATCTTTTTTTTTGCATAGTAGGACAAGGAAATGGAACTGAAAAGTTGACACACTGTGCTAAAATTAATATAATAATAATAGTTAGCATTTATATAGTGCCTTAAGGTTGGCAAGTGCATTACATGTTATCTTATTTGATCCTAGCAATAACCTTATGAGGTAGTTGCTACTATTATCCCTATTGCATAGATATTATGCACATTATATATACACCAATTATATATTACATATATATTATATAACATATGATGTACACATGTATATATTTATATATGTGTTTTAGAAATTAAGACTGAGAAAGGAGAAGTGGCTTGTTCTAGGTTACATAGCTAGGAAGTATACAAGGTGGCATATGAACTCAGGTCCCTACGTGGGATATGAACCCAGTAAATTATACTAGTCAATTACTTTCCTAAAGAGTTTTCTATTATTCTTCCATTATTTCACTGCTTCATGGTGTGGATAAGTCAAAACAATATAACAAATATCATATTAGTTCAGACCAATCCAGTTGACTCTAAAGTTCCTTTCAATTTTAAATCTGTGATCCTAGGATGCTATTCCAAAATGCAGTAATCTGCAATGGAAGGTGATGCCTTTCCTATCTCTACCTCATCAATTGAAGGAAGGATAACCAGAGGTTGGGACTGTAGAGGTAAATCTATGATTGGTGAAATTCAAGTGAATCTCCGAGGTTCCTTCTGACTCTGAAATTCTATGATTCTCTTTCTTTTATAAAGCTATCAAAACTACTTTCCAACCTAATTTTACAACAAATTTACTTCATTTGGAATAAGTACCAAGCAACAAAATCTTACATTCAAATAATTCTTTACTGTTTTCAAAATCTTTTAAATACAACAATCTGTTGAGATAGTGTGAGGGTTATTATAGTACTTCAACACATGCATGATCTCATTGAATTACATAATCTCTTCATTTCAACAGACAACAACACATCTATGCCTGCCTATCCACTCTTGATAATGTCCTCCCAAAATTCCTGCACAAGGGATTCACCCAATTTGCTGGGCGCCTTCCTCTAGTATCCTGGACATTGAGTGGGTAACAATGGAACACATGGGTTGTTCATCCCTCTTGCCTTTTGCCACTCATTTGGCCCATTGTTTTTCCAATCTTTTTCTGAAATTGTTTCAAACTTTTTTTATTATTATTATTTAACATCCATCTGTTTTCATGTATGGGTAAGCTCAGATTTACAGGACAGATCAACTTGAACTGCATCATGAGTTCTATTGCTTTTCAGAACACGTTATTTCATTCCCTCCTACATCTTCCAGTAGATGAAGAAAAGTCTTGTGTTATTTGAATGTCCTTTCCTTTATAGTTGAAGGTCTTCCTTCTGATATCTTGCTGAACTTGATGTTTCTGAATTAAATTATTAAATTTAACCACTCACTATGGATCTCAGAGTTTGTAAGCTCATTTTCTTCTTTCCTTCCTTCCTTCTTTCCTTCCTTCCTTCCTTCCTTCCTTCCTTCCTTCCTTATTTTGTTTTCTGGAGGTGATTTGCAAATTCTTTCAATTCGGATTTCATTTTCTACATTCAGACATTCTGTGAGTTCTTTTCCATGATTTCTTTTATGATATTAAGGTTTTGTTTGTTTGTTTTTTATCCTGCTGTGTTCCTCTGGGAAACCTGTTACCCTAACTGATGTAGTGAACTGGGTTCATATCTTACCTTGGGACATCAGTTCATATTCCATCTTAAGCATTTCCTAGCTACGTGACCTAAAACAAGCCATTTATCTTTTCTCAGGCTTAATTTGAATAATGTTATTGTCTAATATAACATACATATCTTATATGTAATATGTATACATATATATTTAATTTGTATAATATCAATATAATAATAGTAAATACCTCATAAGATTGTTGTTTGTTTTGTTTTTTTGCCAGGCAATGGGGTTAAGTGACTTGCCCAGGGTCACACAGCTAGTAAGTGTCAAGCGTCTGAGACTGGGTTTGAACTCAGGTCCTCCTGACTCTGGGGCTGGTGCTCTATCCACTGCGTCAGCTAGCTGCCCCAAAAGATTGTTGTTAGAATCAAATAAGATAATATGTAAAGCACTCGCCAACCTTAGAGCATTACATAAATTTTGATAACTACTGTTGTTATCATCATCATCATCATCTCATCATCATCATTATTACAATCTTAGTACAGCATGCTAACTTTTCAGTTCCATTTCCCTGTCCTACTATACAAAGAAGGTATTGTAAATGAGAAATAGCAATGATAATAGATTGAATCTACAATCCTATCTTTGAGACTAGAAAGTTTTGCTTGCATAGTGAGAATATTTTCTTTTTAATATCGTTGGAATTTTTTTGCTCCTCTTCTAAATTGTCCATTGCTTCTGTGCATTTTCATTCTCAGTCTTTAGTTCTCTTTATTGTTTCATGGGTGAGGCTTGGCATTGCAGATTACAACTTTTTCTACTCTATTTTCGCTGTGCAAAACAAATTCTGCTCTTATATTTCTCATTTCTCTTTTGAGCCTCTCAGGAACAGCATGTTGTGCTTCCATGTTCTCAAATTCCATAAGTCCTACCTCTCATCAAGTGTTAGATATTTTTCCTTTCTTTTTTTTTCTTTTTGCAGTATTGGTTTATAGATGCTTGAACTCACCTAGAAACCATATTTCTTTCTATCTTTACTATTTATTATATTGATTTATCTGTTTATAGTCAAGGTCTTTGAGTTTCTTCTTCCTGAAATCTTTAGTAATTTTATTCTCTCTTCCTTTCCTCCATTTTCTGTGTCACTCACTTTCTGACTTCCTCCCCTCTGATTGTGATTTCCTTGGGAGCTGGAGCTCAAAGTGTCTCAACCTTCTCCCACTCTTGGCAATTCACAGTTCACTAGCTTAGATCTCTGTCCCAGCTGAATTTTGGGTGGTCAGAACTGGCCCCAGCTGGATGCTTTGCTCTTTCCTCAGGGTTAGTGAAGTGCTTCACAGCAATACTCACACTCACACATAATATATTCTTCTGATGTCCTGCTCAGCTCCCTCTGTTTCTTAGTTCTTTGGCTCAACACTAACAGTTACGATCCTTGCAGCACTGGTACTACAGGGTTTGGTTCCTGGAAGGTTTTTGTTCCTGAGGCGCTATCACCTCCTAGCAATATTTTATAGCAAGGGCAAAAAACCATAGCTTGGAGCCCGGATGGCATTAGAAACTGTGAGGGAAAATTAGAGTGCAGGGTTGTGTTTTGTTGTAAACCTGCATCTTGTCTTACAGTTTGCTAGTACAGCCTTGCTTCCAATTTTGGGGGAGGGGTGCTAAGTGAGCTCAGGGCCAGTAATCATAAGTTCATGGAATTGATTTTTTGTAACCTTCTTTTGGGTTCTAGGTGTCCTATATCATGGAGATAGCTGAAATTGCTTTATCTTTGGCACTTAATTTCTGTTTTTGAGAGGTTTGAAAGGTCATGGGGATGAGAGAAAACATCTAATCCTTCACCTTATTTTACATTTTAGCCCTACATTTCTTTAAGAAATTATTTTAAGGCACTAGGTGGCACACTGGATAGATCACTGGACTTAGAATCAGTAAAACCTGAGTTCAAATCCTGTCTCAGACAGTTTCAAGCTGTGCTATCCTGGACAAATCAAGTAACCTCTCTAAGCCTCATTTTCCTCATATGTAAAATAGGGATTAATAATAGCACTTATCTCACAAGGTTCCTATGAGGATCAAATGATATAGCTTATTTTTTATTGTTTTTTCCCCTTAATTTAGTTTTTTTGATTTTTTTCTTAATTACATGTAAAGATAGCTTTCAACATTCATTTTTGTAAAATTTTGAGTTCCAAGTTTTTCTCCCTCCCTCTTTTCCCCCCTCCACAAGACAGCAGGTAATCTGATATAGGTTTTACATGTGCAGTCATATTAAACATATTTCAACATTAGTCATGTTGTGAAAGAAGAATCAGAACAAACAGGGAAAACCACAGGAAAGATAAAACAAAAACCAAAGAAAAGGTGAAAATAGTATGTTTCAACCTAAGAGACTCTATAGTTCTTTTTCTGGATGTGGTTAGCATTTTCCATCACGAGTCTTTGGTATTGTCCAGGGTCATTGTACAGCTGAGAAGAGCTAAGTCTGTTATAGCTAATCATGAGACAGTTTATTTAAGACACTTTGCAAAACTTGACTAAGAAACAGGTAGGGTATGGTGGGAGCTCCTTGAAAGCAGGGACTGTCTTTATCCTTTGTATCCCCCAGCACTTACTACAGTGCCAGACACATAGCAGGTGCTTAATAAATGTTTATTGACAGACTAGTGTTGATTGAGGATTAGTGCCATAATCTCTAACTCCTTGTCATTTGTAATGTCCCTGGACTTTATAATTGGGCCTTCTCAAGACTAGTGTCAAGTCTAGAATGACACTTGGAGTATCTCACATGTTCTCCTAACTCTGACTTTTATTTGACTGTTCTTGCCTGGAAAGTCTCCCTTCTTCCCCCTGCCTTCTAGTTTCCCTGGCCTCCTTTAAGATGCAGCTAAAACCCCATCTTTTCGAAGAAATTGTATGTGTGTATGTATGTATGTATGTATGCATGCATGTATGTGTATGTGTATATATGTGTATGTATATATCTAAAATTATTCTATATATACTTCTATTTATCAGTTCTTTTCCCAGATACAGAGAGCATCTTTCTTCATATGTCCTTTATACTTAATTGGGATATTTGTAATAGTCAAAATACCTCATTCATTCAAAGTCATTCTAAAAAGAATATTGCTGTTATTGCATATAATGTTCTCTTGGTTCTGATGATTTCACTCTTCATTATTTCATGCAAGTCTTTCTGTATTTTTTTCTAAAATCATTGAGCTCATCATTTCTCATACCACAATAGTATTCCATCACAATCATATGCTACAATTTTTTTCAGCCATTCCCCATTGATGAGGATCCCTACAATTTCCAGTTCACTATATATAATTTCTAGAGACACAGTGATTTACACAGCCTTTCGGAGGTGAACTCCTTGAGAATAGAGGGCATTTTTTTTTCTTTCTTTGTAGCCTTTTCTCTTAGCACCATGCCTGACACACAGTAACCATTTAATATATACTTGTTGACTGGCTCACTGATGGACTGAGGGGCTGACCTACCCATGCAAGGAAACTCAATGGTAATAATATAGCTTCTGATTGATTTTCACGGTGGGACCATAAAAACCTACAGGGATTGCAGATGGGGTAGCAAGGTAAGAGCCTGCTATCTTTCACCAGTGTTGAACTAGCTCTATTATCTCCCTAATAGCTTGTCTTTTAGTAGTCTCAATTGTTTTATCTTTCCAGGCACTCTGTACCTTTAGAAAAGAAAAGCAGATCATACTTCAATGGAATCACCTATGATGTTTTTCTAATAATGGTAACAGCTAAAATTTCATTCACCCACTTATTCATTTAAGGGCTAAATCAGTACATACTTGATGCATACTATGTGCTCATGACACATGATTCTGTTACAGGCCACCTCTCTTAGAGAAAGCAACCTTATCTTTAACTGAGCTATCTCATTTGTCAATCAGTGCCTTCTTCTATTTAAGATGAGTATAGAATATTAACAAAATATATTGAAAATGCAGACACTGACAAATTAAAAAGAGTCACTCAATTAAAAATTAGGAGGAGGGGAGAGAGAAGCAAATAGCTTTTTTCAAGTAAAAGCCAAAGGTTTATGGGGATGGGGATGAAAACAAGCCTGGTTGCTCAGCTGGGTTTCTGCTTAGAAATGATTGCAGCAGCAGACAGGTTATACCGAAATGCCTCTGGCAGTAGGGATGACACTGATAATAGCAACATTTGGGAAAGAAAACAAATTGGCATCATCAAACAAGGTACGGTGTTCCTTTAAAATTTATTTCTTTATTATTTCTTCTTCCACATGTATGGCATACATATATGGTACCAATTGCTGCCAGGCCTGAGGAACCATGCATACGAATAGAGAGAGAAACAGGAAATGAATACAGAAGACCACAGCCCGTACACTAGCGATAATATCAGTGTTGTTGATTATATCTTGTTTTATAGAAACTTATTCATCTACTAATCAAAGGACTAGATGTTATTTTAAAATGAACGTAATAGCAAAGAGAAGGAAGTAAGAGAAAAGAGGAATTAGAATACAAGGACTTGCTGTTTAATCTCTGTACTTTGGGATTCACTTTGATATAAGTCAGCGGTAGAGTGGGGCAGCTGGGTGGCATAGTGGATAAAGTACCAGCCTTGGAGTCAGGAGGACCTGAGTTCAAATCTGGCCTCAGACACATGACACTCACTAGCTGTGTGACTGTGGGCAAGTCACTTAACCCCAATTGCCTTACCAAAAAAAAGAAAAAAAGAAAAGAAAAAAAAAGTCAGGAGTAGGAAACCTGTGGCCTCAAAACCAAAGTGTAGCCCTTTGACTGAATCCAAATTTTACAGAATAAATCCCCTTAATAAAAGGATTTGTTCTGTAAAACTTGGACTTAATCAATAAGCCACACCCAAGGACCTTGAAGGCCACATGTGGCCTCAAGGCCGCAGGTTTACCACCCATGATATAAGTTTTCAGAGCAATGTTCTCTTAAAGCCACCCACTTTATTAAAGATGTTCATAGCTTGGGGATGTTATTGTTGGAAGATTTTCAGTCATAAATTATTCCCAGGCTTATAGCAGGAAGCATGACCTCAGAAGGTAAACAAAGGTAGGCTCATAGTTTTGAAGATGGAAGAGACCTTAGAGGACATTTGGTCTATTCCCATCATTTTACAGATGTGGAAACTGAGGCCACCACGGATGAAGTGATTTGCCCAAAGTTATATAGGTAGAAAGTGACAGAACTGGGATTTATACCTTGACAGAAATTGTCAATGTTGGGATTTGTAAACAAGTTCTCTGACTCTAGTTCTCATTCCACTGCCCTGACTCTTTCTGTCCTTAAAATAATATGTCTGACCAGAGCTAGGAAAGAGTAGCATATCACTAAAGGAGGAAAAGTAGGGTGAAGAGATGCCAATGACGGTAATACATTGATAAAATTCGAGAATGATTCCAAATAGTACCCAAAGTGAGTGTCTAAAGCAAATGTTGCCGACTTCTGAGTTTATTTTTCCCAAATAAGAATTGAATTTCTATATAGAGTGAGACTTTTGCTATACATATAAGCTTGTCCTTCTGCTTTTAGTAGTAATTACATAGTAATTGCAGACCTTCTTTTCAAGTACACAGAGATGATTCTATAGAGTGACTCTGCTGCCATGTTTAAGGTATGTTTAAGAAGTCTAATAGCCCTCTGTGACCACTACTTTCTCATCATTAATCTAAAATTCTTTGGAAACTAAGTCATTCACATCCACAAAACCATCAAAAATGAATATTGCAACATTACAAAGAACAAGGATGGCCCCAAAGAAGAGTAATCTCAGTCTTTTATAGATATTGGAGACTATGGGATATTCAAGGACAAACAGTACCTCTGGTGTGAGGGTTTTCCAAGAGAGCTTCAGGGCTGCTCATCCTTCTTTGGTGTCCACCTTTACCCAGCTCTTACCTGTGGTTCCAAGAAAGCTGTAGCATGAACAGTGGCCACACCCTGGTAAAACTGTCTTGGCAGACAGATTAAATCATTGTGAAAGTATCAATCTGAGGGGAGGCAGATATAGAGGGGAAGTTGTAGTGAACAGAAAGAGCATCACTGACATGGAGGATTGTCTGAGAAAAAACATGGAAGTAGGACATGGGATGCTGTGTAGCAGGCACATCAATCAGAGTGTTTTATCCATAATGTTCAAGGCATTAGAAGCAGTAATGTGAAACCAGGCTAGAAAGAAAGCCTGAAACTAGATTGTGAAGACTTATCAATGCCAAAAAGAGAGACTTGTATCTTATCTTAGAAGTAATAACAATTTTTTTGAGCAGGGGAGTGACATGGTCACATATATACTTCAGGCATTTCAATTTGGCAGGTAACTAGTTGTGTGAATTTGGGTAATCTCTATGATTATATGCTCTTCCAGCTTTTTGGATATCCTGTAGACATGTTAAACTCAACATGTCCAAAAATGAATTTTCTTTCCTCCAATGCTTCTTCTCTTCCCAACCTTGTTATTACTGTCAAGAGTACTACTATCCTCTCAATTGCCCAGGCTTACAAGCTGGATGTCATCCTCAGTTCTTCACCATCACCCTTCATATCCAATCAGCCTTGACATCGCTTCTTTCATAACACCTCTCACATATGCTCCCTCTGACACTGCCACCAACTTGGTGCAAATATTCTTTAACTCATAGGTGGATTTATTGCTATAGCCTACTAATTGCTCTCCTTGCCTCAAGTCTTTCCCATTCCAATGCTTCCTCCACTCAACTGTCAAATCAATCTTCCTAAAGCACAAGTTTGATGTATCACACATCCTCCTTCAATAAACTCCAATGTCTCCTTGTTATCTACAAGATTAGGTGTAAAACCTTCTCTATAGTTTTAAGCCCGTTTATAATTTGTCCTTTCTCTGGTTTTCTAATCTTCTTGTTCCTTGTTCCTCTATACAATTCAGTGACACTGCCCTCTTGCTGTTCCCCCACTCAACATTCTAGATATTTTCCCTTTTTAGGCTGTACTCCATGCCTGGAAATTTGTGCCGCCTCATCTACATCTTCCGGCTTTCATTGATTTCTTCAAGTCTCAACTAAAATTCCAACTTCTATAAGAAATGACCATTCTTAATGCTAGTGCCTTCATTCTAATGAGTATCTGCAATTTATTGTGTATATGTCTTACTCATACATACTGTATCTTTATGCATGTCATCACCCCCATTAGCCTGAGAGCTTATTGAGAGCAGGGGATGCAATGGGTATGATGCCCGGCCTGGAGCCAGGAAGACTCGATTTCAAATATGTCCTCAGACACTTGCTAGTTGCGTGACCCCAGGCAAGTCATATAACCCTCTTTGCCTCAGTTTCCTCATCTGTAAAACAAACAGGAGAAGGAAATGACAAACTACTCCTGTATCTTTACCAAGAAAAACCCTAAATGGGGTCACAGTGAGTCAAACATGATTAAACAGCAACAACAACATTTTTTTTGTTTTTCTTTCTATCACCAATACTTAGTACAGTGCCTTGACCAGAGGAGGTGATAAATAAATGTTATTGACTGATTGACTGACTACTTCACTGAGATGTTAAGCAACTAGTTTGTGTTAGAAATGAGATGTGAATTCAAATCTTGCTAAATGTATGCATCCCCAATGCTCATCAAAGTCATCCATGTAGTAGGTGTGTAATAAATGTTAGTTGCTTAGACATATCATTCTCTGAGTCCAACTAATTTTGACAGTTTGTATTTTATAGTTCAACTACAGCAATTAGTCAACCAATATTTATTTGTGAAGGATCTGTCTGGTATCTAATAAGATTCTACATGCTATGGAGAAAACAAAGCATGGAGCTTAAAATTCGTATGGAGATGTAGGACATATACATGTGAAGCCATGAGAGAATAATACACCACAGTAGATAATAAATGCAAAGTCTGATAGTACAAATTTGACATGCCTGTAAGAGTTCGTAGAAGAGTTCAGAGGCAACTAGGTGGTACACTAAATAGAGCTCTGTGCCTAGAGTTAAGACCAAAGTGCAAATCTGGCCTCAGACACTTACTAGCTGTTTAACCCTGGGCAAGTCACTTAGCTTCTGTTTACCTCAGTTTCCTCAAATGTAAAATGTGGATCACAACAGCACCCATCTCTCGGAATTGTTAGAGGATCAAATACAATTATATTTGTAACATGCTATATAAATGCTAGCGATTATTATTATTATCCTTAGACTGAAGAAATAGGTGGTTGATGGATCAGTTGGGAAGGATTCATTGAAGATGTGAGACTGGCCCTACATATTGACAAAGTCTGACTGTGCTGACTTCTTAATTATGTATTAGTTCTTTCATTGAACAAATGAAGACTGGCACTAATAGTGTTCACAAACGAATGTTTGTACACACACAAGAAAAGGCTAATTTTAAAACCAACAAAAGACAGTGGGGCTCAAGAACAACAAGAAGAAAAATAGACATTGCATTGGTTACCACATTTTTAAGGAAGAAGAGAATCTTACTTGGAAGGAACCTCAGTGGTCCCCATAGGAATCACTTCTAGAGCAATGAGCTAAAAAGTAGTTATGTATACCCTTTCCTTGAAGGTGTCCAGTGAGGGGAGAAATCACTTCTTCCTGAAGCAACCCATTCCATTTTGGGATCATCAAGCCTCAATATACATCTTTAACACTTCAAGAAACTGTTCTAGTTCTCTCTTCTGGGGCTAAGTAGAACAAGTCAATTCCTCTTCTAGTTGGCTTCCCTTTAAATACTTGAAAACAGTTATCATGTGCATCTCTGCCCCAAATATTCCCTTTTTTAAGCTGAAGATTTTTACTTCATCCATCCAGTCCTCATATGGTATGATATTGAGTCCCCTGCCCCCCCCCGGGATTGCATCCCTTTGGACATTCCAATAGAAGGTAAGGAGAGGGTCTGATTAAATTTTGATTTTGTATCTCTAGCACATCATACTATTGTCTGGACCACAGGAGGCACTTAATACATGCTTTGTTGAAATGCATCGAATTGAATTGAATGTGGATCCCAGAGCTGAACACGATCCTCCAGAGGTTTTAGTAAAGCAAGACCCTCTCCACCCTCATCTTGAATAATATTCCTTTTGAGCACGCAATAAGGCATTTAACCTTAGTAAATACATGTTGGACTGAATTGAATCAATTTTACTGAATTGAATCCTAAAGTTGAAGGATGAGGAAAGGATAGAGGGAGACTGTCATACTGTACCGTTGGCTCATATTGAACTTTCAGGTCCTAAGACTCTCAGATCATTTTCACATGTACTGTTACTCAGCCATTTTTCAGATTTGAATAGTTTCCTATGGAACAAACTCCCTCCATATCTCTGCTGTGCCCATCAGCTGAAACTATTCTCTTCTTCCTCAAATTCTCTGATAGCACCTTCCTGTATCTCTCCTTTACCCTTATTACATTATCTCGTGAGTTATACTTACATGTGTAAATATCAACCCCAATGTTATATTGTAAGGGTACAAATGATAATTTTCCGTCTTTGTATCACCAATGCCTAGCACAATGCCCTTGACCTCCTAGGTAATTAGTGTTTTGTCAAGTTGAACAATCATTGATTCAACGAACAAGATTGCTCAAATTCAGCCAGAAGTGTGGTTCCCTATCCAATATTATCCTACTTCCAAAGCTTACTTAATAATGATGATGGTGATGTGATGACTGACATCTTTACAGCTCTTTGATGTTGCAAAATGCTTTACATGCATTTTCATTTTGTCCTTGAAATGGACCAGTGAAGTAAGCAATGCAGGTATTCTTCCTGTTTTACAGGTTGAGGAAACTGGTTTGGAAACCCTAAATGATTCTTACCTACCTAGGGTCATATGACTGCTGACTGCTTGAAGTCATTTCATCCTGATTCCCAGAACAGAAGTCTCATCCATGAAGTTATTCTCCCTCTCACCAATGGAATATTATTGTGCATAAAATTAATATTATCTATTTATCTAGGCCACATAAAAAAGAAGAAATCAGGAACCTGAAAATGAAATACAAGCATTCTCATGGAAAGTTATTTTACCCAAATATATAAATTTAAATCTATACATATTTATGTATAAATATCTATTTATAGACAACTTCATCATTGAGAGTTTATTTAAAAAGAGAAATGTTATTTCATTTGTTTCAGAGTCTTCAAGGTAGCACAGTATAGTTAGAATAAATGTGTTATCCCAGAAGAGAAAGGGTCTGGATTCAAGTGTCATCTCTCATGGTTACAATTTGTACATCATTAGACAAATCACTTCACTTATTTTCTTTACTAAAAGACTACTACTCTCTGAAGAAAAGAACAACTTGGAAATAAACCTAGATCTTATATAATCATGTATTGTAGTGGCAAGAACAGTCGATTTTCTGTCAAGACATCTGGATTTTAATCGCACCTCAAGTACATTTGTGTGACTATGGATAATTCTCTTAACATCTCTGAACTTTGCTTTCTTCATTTATTAAATGAAGATTATAGTATTTCTATAATCCTAGTTATCATGAGAAAAGTGTGTTATAAACCTTAAACAATATGCAAGTAAGAATTATTATTGTTATTATTGTTTTAAATGTAAGCTCCTCTAGGAGCTCCTCAAGAAATCTTTGTTTTTTATCTTTGTACTATCATTGCCTAGTGCAGAAACTTGCATATAATCAATATGTAACAAGTGTTTTAAATACCTTTAAATAAGGAGGAATGGAGGGAAATTTTATGCTGTTTTCAATGAAATGGACTCTCAGTGACCATCTTAACCTTCCTTCCTTCCTTATATCATTATCCACTGGATGAAAAGCCAGTGGCATGGGTACCATTTCCCATACCATCTATTTGTTAGTCTTGTCCCAGCCTCTGTGACTCATGAATTGATGCACTTTGTCTGGCTAAATGATACTCTAGTGACTTAGCAGAATGAAAGTATCTTTTGAAGGTACCAGGGAGCAGCTTCAGCACTGAGAGAATTTGACTCACTATATTATAGTAACGTATGTGGTACTGTAATGTCCAAAATGTGACATTACTGTCTAGTCCTAAAGAAGAATAGAACTTCTGTGGAATACTTTTTTTTTCCCTTGAAAGAAGCTCAGAGAACAAAGAACTGAGAAACAAAATAGGAAAAGCAGAGAAGGGATAATTATTTTAGAGATGTTCTGAAAATAAGTTTACTAGTCAAGACAGCATTTCTTTTAATAGATGATATAGAATTTTGCATGAGAAATTTTCTGCAGACTTTTTTGTCAGTTTCCAAGAGATTTATTATGATTTGTAATGCTGAAGGGAGCATGTTGACATGTCTGAGAGCTAAAACAAATGTGAAGAATGAATATGAAAAAAAAATCTGGCTGGGAAGAAAGCATTTTAAAGCACCTTGTGGTGTTTAACATGGTGCATCCAGAATTGACACTGATGGGTTTAGGGAAAGGATATAACATGGTGCTTGTAGTGGGCCTTCCAAAGAGGAATTAAAAAGGATGTATTATTCACCATTAGAAGGAAATACAACTGATATCTAAGCATCTGTGCTTTTCTATTGTCAACAGAGACATACATGTAAAAAATGGAGATGTGCCTCTATTTACACAGCATATGTATTTTTTAAATGACGCTTTTTCAGAACATTTCTTTGTTGAGCCATGCCTTTTAACACAGTTGGGGGAAAACAGCTATACAAAGCTAACCAGATAGTGACAACATCTGACTCCCTATTTAGTGTCTGTCATCAGTCACCTATCTGCCCCGAGGAGAAAGGGATTGTTCATCATCTTTTTCCTGCAGCCATGTTGGGTCATTATAATTAATCTGTTTGACCACATTTTGGTGTTGTTCTATTTACACTGCTATTGTTGTTATTCTCTTGGATTCATTTAACTCACTTTAAATCAGTTTGTCTTTGCATTTTTTCTGAATTGCTCATATTTATTGTCTCCTATAACTCAATAATATTTTTGTAATTCATGTGCCACAGTTTGTTCAGGCAGTCTTAAATTAATGGGAACCCATTTTGTATTTCCACTGTATTTTTTTTTACTGCAAAAAATTAAAGCAGAGTATCGAAAAGCTTCATGCAAATCAACAATTTGCAAATTACTCATATTTTCTCATTATAAACTCAGAGGTGATTATCTTTTATTTAATTGCTCTTCACTTACAAATTATTGAACACATTAGTTTTATGTTTCTTTGTTCAAATCCCATGTTACAATCCACATCAGCTACCACCTTTAATCCCAATGCGTTCAATTATAAGTAAAGGGATAGATGGGGTGTTTACCAATCACTGGATGACTTGATACTTTGAAGTATAGGTCTTATATAAACAAAAATTTTTTTAAAAATCTCATCAAGCTGGAAGACTGAGCCACATCTAATAAGATAACATAAGTGGGTGTAAATATAAATTCCTACATGTGGGTCCAAAAATTCAATTGCATAATACATGATTGTGGAAGTATATGTTTAGGCAATGGTTAGGTGAAGTGTATAGAGTTCCTGGTTTAGAGTCAAGAAGACTTGAGTTCAAATCCTGCCTCAGATACTTGTGTGTTCCTGGGCAACTCAATCTTTGCCTGTGTCATTTTTTTTCATCTGTAAAGTGAGCATATAGCACCTATCTCTTAGGGTTATTCTGAAGATAAAATGAGATGATATTTGTAAATTAATTTGCAAAACTTAAAGTGGTATATGCATTTGAGCTATCATCATCATTCGTTCATTCATTCATTCATTCATTTAAGTGAAATTACTGAAGGTTTTACCTAATAAAGAGATAATATGATGTAGTAGAAAGAGCATTGGATTTAGAATACATTTACCTGGAATCAAATCCTTTTAGTACTTTTATTCTCTGTCTGAACTTAGGTCACATAACTTCTCTAGGCTTCAGTTTCCTCATCTGCAAAATGAGGAGGTTCAACTGCATGATTGTACCTTCTAGATCTAAATCCTATTAAAGAAAATTCTAATCACAAGATGCATTAACAGAAAAAAAAAGTACATAAAGATTACCTTAGCACTATGAATTATTATGATGATTTCACATACCACTGGACAGCTACCTGCCCTCCCCCTCCCTGCCAATCAACGTCCCCATCCCTGACTTGTCTTTAGAGCACCAAACTCATCTTTCCAAATACTTGTAAGACACTACCTTCTAGATGTTTCACCAACCATTTCAAATTGCTATGTCTAAAGCAAGCTGATTTTCTATTACCCTCCCCAAAAAAATCCATCCACTTTTTTTTTGGTTTGATTGTTTCTGTCTGTGATGCAACATTTATCCATTCTTCCATATTGCCAGTTTGTAGCAATCTTTTACTCTTCTCCTCCTTTTACTTCTAATATCCCATCATCAATCCCTGCTGGTTGTACCTTGACAATATGTCTCACATCTATCCAATTTCACCACTAACACCATGACATCCCTAGGAGGCTATGTGTTATTGAGAAAAGAACCTGGAAAGCAGGATATTGCAATGGAAAGAGTATTGGCCATGGAATTTGGAGAACTGACTCTTGATCCTACTTCTGGAATTTATTAGTTATGTGAACATGGGCAGGCAGACCATTTAACCTCTTTGAGAATTCCTCATCTTTAAAACAAAGACAACTGCATCGATCTCACAAACTTATGGTAAGTAAGATAATGAACACAAAATACTACATCAGTTAGCCATGATCATTATAATACATACTCTCCAAGTGATTCCCATTTTTACCAGTAAAATTTTTGTCCAGCCTTTAAATATCAGTCCACACACCACTCCCTCCAGAAAGATTTCCTTGATCCTCATGAGTTGGCAAGGACCATTCCTCTCAGATCTCATAGAATCACAGATTTAAAGCTAAAAGGGAACTTGGATAAGACCTACACCAAATCCATCCTTTTATAAATTAGCAAATTGAGACCAGAGAAAAGAATTGAATTGACTCAAGTTTAAATAAGTAGCAAGTAATAGAGCCAGAATTTGAACTCAGATACTCTGAGTCCAATTCTTTCCACTGCACCACACTGACAATTCATGTGACATTTTGTTTTGCAACTCTTGAAAAAATTTATTATATAATCATCATATAGTCATTTCTGTTTCTGCCCTACCCACTCCATCATGTGACATTAAATTCCATGAGGAGGGAGACCGTACCTTAGTTGACATATATTTCTTCCTGAGTGCGTAACACAATTCTTTGAACATAATGATGTTTGAAATTTTGGATAGAAGCTTCAACATGTAATTTCATTGTTATAGAGAACCCTTAGATCCTGAAATTCTCTACAATGATGGCTGGCACCTTCTCTCTAACTTATAGCCTTAGAAAGTTGCTTAAAGCACTGACAAATGAAATGACTTGCCTAAAGTGACGTAGTTCCTATGGGCTTTAAGGACCCATGGGACCCTTACAACTCCAAGGCCAGCTCTTCATCCACAACCTTATGTTGTATCCCCCTTGGTCTAAATGGTTTGCTAAGTTGAATTTGTTCAACTGACCAAAAAAAAACACATATAATTCCAATGTACTCTGCTCTTACCTGATCACATATGCAATATTCTGAAGCATTTTTCACGTCACATTTTAGCAAGGACTCTGAAAATATAAAGCATATTCTAAGTGAGTGATCAGAGTGGTGAAGGTTTTGAAGACTTCCCATTTAAAAATCAGTAAGAGGAATTAAGGATATTTAGCCTGGAGAAGAGAAAACCTAGTGGGCACATTGTATTCCTGATCAAGAATTTCCAGGGCTATCAAATAGAAGAGGTTTATGGTTCTACTTGGATCCAGAGGACAGAGTCAAGAGCAGTGGATGGAAGTGACAGAGAGGCATATTTGAACTGTATGAGCTTAATGCCTTGCCTTGGGCTCCCTTGGCCAACTTCCATAGCCACTAGCAAGATGCCCCCAGAGGAGTGGCTTCTATTATTTTCATGGTCCTAGGGGTAAATCAGCAGTTGCCTATGAACCTAAACACTAGCTTAGAAGCCCTCATTGGCATGCTTCCCCTTTAAAAATCAGTCAATAGACTCATTAATTCTTTAGGAAAGGCATTTATTCAAAGAGTATAACAAGAAACAGGGTTATAAAGATTTTTTTGAATGCCAAGTTCAAACTATTTCACAAATATACCCCTAAATTAGGAAAGGAGAAAAGGTATGAACCTTAATATAATAGTAGCCAGGTATATGTGTAAAGTAATTTGTGGTCTAGAAAACACCTAAACTGTGGGACTTTTGAGCCTTAATTTCTTTTTTCTCTTTCATGGATCTTTACAACATTCTCTGGAGGGCATGGTATTGACAATAGGCCAATTTCTCTGCTAGGATGACTTTTACAGGGAACCATGGCTCTATTGGATCTTCTCCTTCTCTGGTTCAGTATCAGACTGGTCAATCTCTGGACTGGGTCAAATAGGTCACTCAGTGGCTACACTGCCTCCCCAGCAGGCCTTATTGTTATTGTACTGGGTAGGGCAGCCTCAGAGCAATGGCTGCTGGATAGACCTAGGCTGACCACTCTCCCACTAGCCGAATGTAGGTCATACATTGATGCACAGGTTTTACTGCTGCTGCTGCTGGAGGAGAAGGACAGCAATTGCCATATGAAACTCAGAAGACTGCTCTGGTATTGGGCAGCTACTGTCAGAATGGACCAAGTAGGTTACTTGGGTGTTGGTTTCTTTTCAGGGCACAGCCTCTCTACTAGACAGATTGATCTTCTGGCCTACTTGTTCATTCTTCAATAGACAGTTGCAGTTTTATTCTACCTTCAGTCACTGGCTTGATTGGTGGTCCTATATTCTCTTCATCAGGAGTTTTACTGTGTTCTTTGTATGTAGAGTGCTATAGAGCTCCTTCAGGTGGGGAAATTAACTTTAGCTTAGGATAAGCAGAAAATCTTTTCCCTTGATTACCTTAAAACCTCAACTCTGAAGTTGCTTGTCACCTCCTGGCAGGAGATGGGACAAATTCTATCTGGCTCAGAAGTTACCTCCCAGTTAACCACTCCATACTGCCTTAGTTTCAATTCAGTCAGTCTCACCTCCCATACTGCTTTGGGGCTGTTATGTAAATGGGAGGCTTGATACCAATATATGAATTCAGTCTATACTCTGGATTTAAGTTCACTATCTTGTTGTCTTCTTTATGTACAGTTGAGGTATTCAAATCTCCCACTTAGCGTTAGATATATGTTTTGAATCTGAGTGTTGTCCCTTACATTTCAATATGCTTTTGAATCATTATAGACCTTTATCTTTTGTGGAGATGTTCCTGGAACAACATCAAAACACGTACACACACATACACACACAAAAAAAGAAACAAACAACTTCCTAACAATTACTGCTGTTCAAAAATTAAGTGAGCTGCCTCTATCTCTAGAGATCCCTATCTTGTTCCCTATCTCCCTATCTGTAGAGATCTTCAAAGGGGAAGCTAAATACTTTGGGAGAATCATATAGAGGAGATTAGACATTTTCCTTGATGATTTTGGAGGTGCCTTCCAACTCTGAGTTTTTATGATTCATTTTTCCCATGAAATAGTTAACGTGCTAAAAATGAACAGTTAGACACACTGGGAGGCCCCTATTTAAAGGAGCCATATATATGATCCTTTTGTTATGCAAACAATCTCTCCCTCCTCCAATTTATCTGTTCTCTGGCTTGGTGTATTATAAATCGGGTGTTCTTAAAGTGAAATCCAACTGTGCACTTGAGAAATGCACAGTAATTAGGCTTATTGTGCATCCATGTGTTTTTCCTCCCTGCTCTCTATAAGAACTAGCATTTGGTTTTTAACCATAGCCTAAGTTTAGTCTTCTTTCTAGGTTGTAATTTCCTACAGAGCCATGTTAGCATTTGGCTATTTGGACAACGACAAGGATAATGCAATGCTTTGGTAAATCTGGTCTCCTCAAAATGGACAATCTTTCCAATGGTACGGAATATAGCCCACTCTACCTTCTCACCAGATCTCCCCAGGCAATTTCTAAAAGTTTTCCTCTATATCTTTTAATGTTTATTTGTTTTCATTCAAGTATATCATTTGATCTGTACATCTTTTATTCCTCATTCTTGTTGCATGATAAGGCAATCTCATTTTTTGATTATACTTCTCTTGGGTCATGGATTGAATGTTTGTAAATCATCATTGGTTTTATACTGCAGCCTACTTCTTCTTGCCCTGAATCTTACCAAAGCAATTCACATATTTTCTTTGTCCATGAGTTTAATGCTTTCAATGATTGTGGTTATTTCATGATTTACAAGCCATACATCATCACCAGAAAATTATTAGTTTTCACAAAATATGATATTTTTTTGTTTGTTGAGCATTATACAATCTGGAAAAATACAGTGAAATTCACCAAATACAAGCTAGCTTACTGTCTTCCTCCTATTCAGTCCTGGGCCTAGAACATTGTCCTTCTGCTGTGTCTATCTCTACTGATAAAATACTCAAAAGGTTGTCCATCCAATTTCATGTCATAGGTTAGACAATGGTCTAGACCTCTAGTTTTTCTTATGTGGATTCTTAGACTGACTTTTTAGAGTAGTTGAGGTGCTTTTTTTTGGCGACTGCAGTCATCTGGGACTGGTTGCAGGCAAAAAATATCACCCGCAAATAGTAACAATCTGAGGACCCATCTGACTGCGAGGGTTGACCTCAGCCATTAGGGTACTACTATGAAAAAATTTCCTGAAGTGGAAATTCAGCAGTGGTTACATAGAAGTGGGAGGAGTAACTGAGTCAATGAACAGCAGAATAAGAGTACAAACAATCTTAACAGTTTGAACTTTGGGACAACTCTAAAATGACATTTTACATTTAGGTGCAAGAAAATGATTTTATAAGTAAAACATGGGGGAGATATAGAGATACAGGAAAATGAGTGAGCCATCTTTCCATTTCTGGACAACTTCCTTTAACTTCTAACTCTAATCATAGCATGGTCTATTTCTCTTAGCAATTATGGATCAAGGAGCCCACAGAAGAAGGACCAACTGTAATATTGATATTTAAAGAGAGTTCTGAAATAGATTGATTCTTAGGCCTTCTGTTTACTTTGTTCATCATTCTACTACCTTTACCATGGACGTAGATAATGGCTATGCAGAATTGGGGATTATTTTGCTTTTTTTCCCCTTTATTTCATATGTTGCCATTGTGATGTTTAAAAAGTTTGAGATGCATGATTTCTGGGTAATTAGTCTCCTTATTAATCATGCTAGCATTTTAATAAAAGAGATCAGTGGCACTCTTGAATGCCAAAGACCTCTCATGGTGGTGGGCTCACAGTTTATATGCCCTTGGAAGAACAGGTGTTCCTGAGGGTGGCAATCAACTCTCATTGATTAACAATTAATGAGAAAATGAATATTATAATGAGATGTGGGCTCATTCTAATGAAGGTTTTGTGGGTATGTGACTTGGATCACCCAAGTCTTGGTCCAAGAGACTTATCAATATACATATCAAAGAGGAAGTCCACTTCTACACCAGACCTATCTGACCAAGCACAGCAAAAAGGAATTCACCAATTCTCTCAGCCTGGTTGAGTATACCTTTGCCCAAGATTTCTCACAATGGTTGATTTCTGGATGAGGAAGTAGAAAAGGAGGAAAAACCTTGGTCCTGATTCAATAATTGGTTATTAATATAAGAGAGAAATAATAGCTTCTCTCACCATGGCCAAGGCTTCACCATCTAATGTTAAGTCTGTCAGATATTCTCTTTTTTGCTTTTAAAATCCAAACGACCAGGCCCTCTTTTACCTTTCCAGTCTTGTAACAGTTTACCCACTCCACGTATGTTATAATCCAGCAACACTTGCCTCCTTGCAATTCCTAATTCACAATTCTCCATCTCCTGACTCTATGTTTTTTCAATGAGTGCCCCCTGTTGTTGGAATGATATGTATTCTCACCTTCTAGATTTCCTGTCTTCCTTCAGGATTCAGCTCAAATCCTGCCTTCTGTAAGACACTTTCTCTGTCTGCCCTACCCGACACTGTTATTACCTTCTCTATGAGATTATCTCCCATTACCACTGTATATATCTTGTAAGTACATAGTTGCTTGCCTGCTGACTTTTTTTTTTAGGCAATTGGGGGTAAGTGACTTTCCCAGGGTCACATAGCTAGTAAGTGTCAAGTGTTTGGTCTGAGGCCGGATTTGAACTCAGCTCCTCCTGAAGTCAGGGCCAGTGCTCTATCCACTGCACCACCTAGCTGTCCCCTGACCCTCTCATTAAAATGTAAGATCCTAGAAGACAAGAATTGCGTTTTCACCTCTCTTTTTGTCCTCAGTGCTTAGCAGTTTCTAGCACATTGCAAGTACTTAATAAATGCATGTTGACTGTCCCACTGATGCCCAGCATCACATTTAGATGGGATGATCTTCAAACAGAAGACATTCTAAGAGTTGTCCCTTCAAAGAAATCTCAAAATCTGACAATTGTTTGTAAACTGAGAGACCACTGAGTCTAAGTTGAACACAAAGACCCTCAATGAAGTGTTTGATGTTTATTCAACCCTTACTTGATGACCTCTAGTTAAAGGGAACACATGCCCTCCTGAAGCAGCCCATTCCACTTTTAGATAAGCCTAATGATTGAAATAGATTTGTTTGTTTGATAGAGTGTGTTTGTTTTTTGTTTGTTTATTTTGTTTCCCCACCTAAACCAAGCTTTTCTTCCTTAGAAGGAGGAGCAGAGCTTATACTCTTCTGACATAATCTTTAAGATCCTGTGGTCACCTCAACCCCTATGAGGAATTAGAGTAAGATTTGCACAGAGCAGGCCAAGTATATTTATTTTCACCTTGTTTTATCACAAAATTGCCATGATGGGGACAATCTTAACTTCATCTCATGTCCCTTCATCTTTCTCCTTCTTGTCTCTTTCCCATTCCAAATGGTTTTTTTTTGACCCTCTGATTGCCATCCATTTTAATTTCGTGGTGATCTTCAGAGAATTTATTGTAGTTCTGCACCTAGAACATGTAGAATAAAACTAGTTGATTACCTTGGTTGATCGGCTTTCTCAATTTGATTCATCCTTTTAGAAAATTCCATGGGATCACCTTGAAGATAAATTTACTCTCAGTTAAATACACACACACACACACACACACACACACACACACACATCCTTGTACCATTTGGCAGTTGCTATCATTCAATTTTCTCATGCAATATATCTCACATTTATTCTCTCCCTCTCAAGATATGTTGATTTCAAAGAAAATCATAAAATGTGTCTGAAGGAGACTCCCCACCATCACCGTGATATGATTATTTTCATTTTCTCTAAAGAGAAACTAGTTCTAAGGCCCACTGAAAGGATGAATACTTACTCTATTTGGAAATTTTTCTAGGGAAGAATATTTCATGACCTTGCTCTATAACCATTCTGGGGTTAAACATTCCTGTCAGGAAATTTTTCCTCATATCTCAACTAAATCTAGCTTAATGATCCTTTTAGGCCAAGCCAAGTGCCCCATGTTCGTGTAATAGCAGACCTAAGGCATTCTCTTTGCTCTGGAGTGCCCTGAAGTACTTCAGAAGATTGGATGGATATGTCAGAAGGAAAGCAGTTTTTATGTTATCAGGTCTGCATTTCTATCAGGTGTCTGTTTGTATGGACAAACACACAGTCATGCCCATCTTTAAATAATGAGCTCAGTGTCAGCCTGGGAATTACCTACCAATGAGACTTACTTTCTGGATGAGAAAAAACAGCTGAGGAGATCATTACTGAATGTTAGAAAAGACCCAGGTGAGTACATGCACAGCATCAGTAAAGATAAATCATGCCTCTCTAATCTAGTTGGAATTTTTGGAAAGAGTTAACAAAGGAGTAGAGTGTCAGAAACTAGTGGACATTAAATATTTAGGTATTCAAAAAGCTTTTGATCAGAGCCCTAACCAGAGGATATTTAGGGCCCCTTTTACCCATATTTAGTATCCAGGAGGTGAGAGGTAAAAGCTGGCCTTGTCAAACCTTGAAGTTTAAAAATTGGTTAACAGAAAGGCAATGAAAGCTACGAATAAATGACATTCTTAGCATAGAAGTAGGTTAATAGTGAGGGACCCTAGGGGATAGCATTGGAACCTGATTCCTTGTATATGTTAACACAGATCAATCTGGAAAGCAGTCTGAATAATGAGGTTACAAAATGTACTGGTAGCAGAGAATTATTTAGGTGATTCAGGAGTGGGAACTCCAGGAGGACCCAACCAAAATAGGGGAAATTGAGTAACATGATATCAGATAAAATTCAATGAAGACAAGAAGAAAGTATGCTCTATTATAAGGAATAATTTAAGCTACAGATACATACTGATAGAATTGAAATTAAGTATAACCTCTCAGGAAAAAAAAAAGGTCTAGCAGTCATTGTGGGCATCTTAATAAAGAGATCTGTTCTAAGTAGAAATACAGGAGGAAAGGACTACAAAAAGATGTACTGAATGACTAAGTGTATGAAGGAAAAAAATTTAAAAAGTCAGAATAATTCCTTATAGAAAAAAGAAAAGCAAAAGAAGAAATGTTAAAGCAGAGTAGATTAATGAAAGGTTAAAACACAAAGGCCATTTGGATGCTCTTATTTACTCTTTCCCATAATACTAGGGCAAGATAACATTCAATAAAGTTAGATAATAAATAATTTAAATGAGAAAAAATGTTTAAGAAAAATCTCATATAATTCACCAATAACATTAGGGAGTTTTCTGCCTACGATGTTACTGAAAGAAATCTTAAGTAGTGAGGAAAGTATCAGATGGATACCCATAAACATAGAGATGGCGAGATTGAACTTATTCCCCAAATCCCAAAAGTCTAGAATCCTAGAATCTCAGAGGTGGAAAGGACCAGAGAAATCATTTGATTCTCAACATGTATCCTTTCTACAAGTGATGGTGCAGGATACGCATGAAGGCCCACAGTAAAAGGCAAACAAATCTATATCCTTAGGCAGACCAATGTGCATTTTGATATTTCCAATCATCAGAATACTTGTATTTCAGACTGACATTGGGCAAAGATTCTCATGTTTTCCTTGTGGGAAAAAAATGGAGTTATATAGACCAGACAATGATATTGCTAACTGGATTTAGTACTGATTGAGCAGTCTGACCCCAAAAAATAGTCAATAATGAATGTTTGTCAAATTAGAGGCAGTTTTTTAGGGTGGGAGCTCAAGACTACATTCTTGGCTCTATGGATTTCAACATTTTAATCACGATTTGACTAAAGAATAGATCATATTCTTTTGAATTCATATTGTTATACAAAACAAGGAGGGATATCTAACACATTGGCTGACAGAGCCTAGTTTCACTGTTTTCATCAGGTTAGAATTTCAGATTCAGACATAAAATAACTTGCCTAAACAGGTAGAAAGATTGTGGTGGCAAAATGTGAACTCTGTTCTTCCTGACTCCAAGTCTAAGGCTCTAATTGTTGTGACATTCACTAGTTACCCAATGAAGAGAGGGAAAGGTAATTTATAAAACTTTCCCCACATGTCTATCTTAGATATAAAAGGAATTTGCTCATTGGGTAGTGTTCCAAACTTACCATATGATTGAAACTACTCTCAACCAGGTTACCAAAGATCTCTTAACTTTTCCATCCATTAACCTTTCCTCACTCTTCATTCTACTTGATCACTCTACAGTGTTTGATGGTGCAGATCATCCATTCCTTCTGGACACTGACTTATCTCTCAGTTTCTATGCTATTTCTATGATATGCACTATAATTTTCTCCACCTGTTTCTCTGACCACTCTTTTGATTTTCCTAGACATTTCAGAGAACCACCAAGTATTAGCATTTCCTAAACTTCTATCCTGATCCCCCCTATCTTTCCACAATCTTTCAGTGATCTCAACAGCTCCAAGTGTATAATAATTATTTCCATATGCCCCTTTCTTTCCACTCACAAAATTATTAACCTAATTCAGGTCCTCATCATATCTTATATGAACCGTTGTAGTAGTCACTGAATTAGTCCCCTCTCCAATCCATCTGCCACACAGATGCCAAATTAATGGGCCTGAGACTTGGGACTGACCCTACTACTCTCTTACTCAAACATATTCAGTGGCTCCCAATTGCCTCTAGAATAAGGTATAAACTTAGCCTCATAAATAATGTACTCCACAATCTGTTTCCCATTTACCTTTCCAGACTTACTACGCATTATTTTCATTTGTATACTCCATGCTCCAGCCAAACTTACTGACGATCTGTTCCCAGAACTTGACATTCTATCTCCTGTCTCCTTTGTACAGGTTGTTCTCCATACTTGGCACTCACTTCTTCCTCAGCCAAGAGTCTCAGAATTCTTAGTTCCTTTAAGTTGAGTTTAGGTGACACCTCCTACAAATTTATTGCTTTAAAAACCACCTTGCAATAAAATGATAGTGGTATCTCCAGCCACCATTTGAAAAATCCCATATAGATCAAGAATGGTGACAAAGCAAATTAGAATGATGAATCCAGCACCGGTACTCAAAACAAATTCACTGAATCTTTAAATCTTCATTAAAGGAGAATCTACAATTCTGTGTCCTCATCTGTTATCTGCAAGATGTAACTATTTAATCCAATTCAAACAGACTTTAACACTTAACCAGGGATCTACACTGTACTATTCCTGTGAATCCAAAAGCAAAAAATATAAGTATCTCTTGTTATTGAGAAGCTTAAATGTTATAGAAAATATGCAACATGTGAAAATGTGAGAAAACACATTATAATCAAAAAGAAGAGATGAAATGAATGAAATAAATGAACATGACTACAACTTTTTCTTCTCTGTACTCAAATAGCTTTATTCAATGGTTCATACATACTCATGAAGGGAAACTTGCCTTGTAAACTCCATAGCACTATAAACAGTAGGTCCAAGTGTACATGCAAACATATTGGACCTGTACCAGAAGATGGAGATTTATAGAGAGGTTCTTCTCCTTTCTAGATGTGTATCTATGGACAACCCACTTCATATCTAGGAGCCTCAGTTTGACCATATGTAAAATTAGGAAAATAATACTCAAATTCCCTAACCCTGTAGGTTTGTTGTGAAAAAGATCATTTGCAAGTAAATAAGAGGACTGCATTTGCATCCAATCTCTGACACTATTTAAGTACCTTTAGGCAAGTTGTTTAGCCTCTTTGGGCCTCAGTTTCTTGAGGGGGTTGGTCTATATAGTTTCTAAAGTCCCTTCCTACTCTAAATCTATGATATTATTACCAAATGCACTTTATAAAATGTAAAGCACCAAATACATGTGGGTTATGATTGGTATTACCCAGTAAGGGGAGCTAGTCACCTGCCATGAGGCACATGGCTTAGAGATGCACTCCTTTCTTTTCTTTTCTTTTCTTTTCTTTCCTTTTCTTTTCTTTCCTTTTCTTTTCTTTTCTTTTCATCTCTTCCTTCCTTCTCTTCTTTCTTCGTCTTATGAGACTGCAAACAGATTTCTGGCTAATAAGAGTTACCTTTCTCCTTCAGAGAGGAATGTTCCTTGCTAGGAGGAAATAGGGGTTATACAACAAATAGAAATGAAGTCACTTTCTGTTCCCCCTTTAACCCACTCTCAATAAACCCCCTTTCTGAGCTCTGTGACCAAGAATAGAGCACAGAACTAAAGGCCTTCACTCATTCAGTCTTGGTAACAAAACTGTAAGATGGTCCCTTCCTCAAACTTTAAATAAATTTTTTCTTCATTTCCATAACTGACTGATAGAGTATTCTTGCCATTCTCTAGTAGAAAACATGCTTCTTAAGAAGAGGGACGCTTCATTTTGTCTTTATATTCCCAATGATTAGGATAGAGCTTGGCATATAGGGACTGATCAAATGCTTATTTGCATGCTCATAGGATCCTAGACAGAGTTGGATGAGACCATAAAGATCCTCTAATCTAAAGTACTTCAGACGTGAGAGCCAGAAAACTCTTGGTTTTAGCCCATGATCTACAACTGACCAGTTGAACAACTTTGGGCAAGTTAGCCTCTTTGAAAGGTAAAGTAATGAGAGTTGCCCTACCTATTTTCAAAGGGAGGGAAGTGCTTTATAAAGTACTGTAAATGTGAGGCTATTACTATTATTACCTACCCTTGGATTTAGGATTGAATTTCTATGAATGGATGTTAAGAAATGCCTAAGAACTCTTTTGAAGTTCAAATTTCACCTAAAAAGTGTGAGGATCAAATGAAATAATATATTTAAAGAACTTTAAAAACTTTTAAATCCTATATAAATGTCAGTTGGTCAGTAGGTATTTATTGTGTGTGCAAAGACCATATGCCAGGCACTAAACACCAGATATACCAAGACCAAAGCAAAACAGTTTGTGTCCTTAAGATACCTATGTTCTAGTAGAGGAGACACATATAAGTGTAGAAGTATATGCAATATACATGCAAATACAGTGTATGTGTATATGTAGGTGGATACATACAGCAGCTGGGGGAAACAAGAAAGACCTCCTATACAAGTTGGTGCATGTTCTGCGTGTTGGAGGAAGTGAGAGATTCCAAAAGGCAGAGGTGAGTAGGGAGTGCATTCTAGGCATGGGAAAGAGTCTGTAGCACAGGAAGGGAGAGGGGAAACTGAGTGTTATGTGTGAGGAAGCGAAAGAAGGGCAGTCATTATTTTATAATTAACCTTGAAAGATAAGTGGAAGCCAGGTTGTAATGAATGAATATTATTAACTCTATATGTGCCAAGAACTACAAATACAAATACAAGCAAGCAAGATAGTCCCTACCCTTAAGGAACTTGTGCTCTAGAAAACAGACATGTAAGAAAGCAAGAATTAGAGGCAGGGAATATGACAGAGTGCATATGCAAGACAATTTGGCTTGGAGGTGGTCATGAAATGGTGCAGTGAGTCTGAGACAGAGTAAGTTAAGTTTAAAGCTCACCAATTAGAAGTTCCCGGTAACTGGAGTCTAAGTTCCAAAGGGAAGAAGCCCAGGCAGAGGTTGAAGTATATGTAGTATGGCTTGAAAACGACTGGGAAATGGCATGGTAGAAATGGGATTTGTATGGTAAGGTGAAAGGTCATCAGTTTTCCAAAGATCTAAACCCAATTGATGCTGTAAAGAATAAAATAAAAGCTGATACGGTTTTATCTGCCTACATACTTAACTATTATAACCTGTTTTAAATAATTAATATTAAGTTTGGCAAAAGGCATATTTAATGAATTTGGTTTTTCCTCATCACCATTTCTTTTGGTATTCACCCTGGGAATCCTTGCATATCTAGCAAGATCTATGTCTTTCAAAGCACACTAGGAACAGAATCTAGGCTGGAATACAGCAATGAGCATCTTTGTTTCTCTTGAAGAATGTGCCATTTTGTTTCAAAAATCGCAAAACAAAATGTTCCTGCTTGTCTCTAGCCTACCTGGTGAAATCTGTTTGAATAATTCCTTCAAGTTTGTGAGATGTGACTGCCCATTTCCCTGCTCCTGCCACCTCCCTCTTTTCAGCAGCCAGCCTGTCATTTATCTGACTTCCTGTGCTCCGTCGACTGTCTCCTTCCTCATTTGATATTCCAGGACTCTCTCTCCATTTTATATCAAACTAACTGGTCTATGGCTTCCTTGATGTCTCTAGGCACTTTTCAAATAACTTTGTTATGTCAGCCACTTCTAAATCCCCAGGGGAGTCTTCGAAACCAAATGAACTCGGGGAAATGTCTGCTAATTCCTTCCTTTTGTCCCTAGTTCCCTGGGTGCCTTTGAATATTTGTCTGGAGCTGATCTTTAAGAGCCTTCAACCATTTCAATCATTTGAGCAGGTTCCACATTGTAATTCTTTGCCATGTGAGCAGAATTCATCACTTTCTTTTTCTCCAGATAGCTTTACATTGTTATTTGTTGAGTCTTCATTTCTAATTTGGGGGCTATCCTTCTTTATACACATTTTCCCACCCCAAAGTCATCAAATAAAAATAGATTTACAAATACCAATTAAAATAAACACCTACAAACATTTCTCATGGGATTAAACTTTCTTTTCCAACTTCTATTTCCCTAACTCCACTTAAAAAAAATTAGATAGCTAGATTTTAAATGCTGTCCTTCATGCTGTCAAGCTATATTGATTTAACTAGGGTTCATGTCATCAACTAAATGTTTTTTTAAACTATTTCCACAATAGAGAGGAATATAATATTTTAGCTTCTGCCCTTTGATTCTAGCTACATCTAATAATCTGTCAAACAGAAGTGGCTTTATGTTGGGGGGCATAACAATTTCATAAGTGAGCTAGGTAAACCACCTAATTGTTCAGTGAAGAATTCCACTTACATCCCGAGATAATTCTTATTATACACACACACACACACACACACACAAACACAGACATATATACATTGTATGGATATATACATTGTATGGATATATACATGCATATGTTTATATACACATGTGCATGTATGTATACACATATAATATACATATATTTCATATACATCCTTCTCCACGAACAAGAAGGAAGTTCTTTTTATATATGCATGATGTCTTGGATATAGACCTTTCATTGGGATGATGAAGAAGTAGGTTTGAGTCCTGCTTCTGACTAGCTCTGTTACAAAAGGTGATCGCCTTAACTTTTTAATGGCCTGGGCCACTTCCTAAGATAGCATGTTGCCAACATGCTCTGGATTGAAAAAGTTTGCCCATCCCTTCTTGCACCCATGTGCATGTATAAATTCATACACACATCAAACAAGTATTAGATATACAACATGATATTGGATAGAAGGCTAGGCTCGGAGTAAGGAAGACCTAGGTTTGTGTACCACATTTGACCCTCAGTAGATGTTTGACCACGGACAATCACTCATCCTTTCTGATCTTTGGTTTTCTCATCTGTAACATGAGGGAAATGATACCTATAGTACCTGCCATACTATACAGGCTTATTTCAAGGCTCAAATGAGATGAGTAGAGTACTTAGTAAATGTTAAAGTTCTAGATAAATGCCATATGCTATTATTATCTCTGTCTCTTTCTGTCTCTCTGTTTCTCACCATCTCTGTCTCTATCTGTCTCTTTTTTTCTCTGTGTGTCTCTCAATCATTCCTTCTCTTTCCCTCTGCTGCTTTGTCTCTGTCTCTCTTTTACTCTGTCTTTCTCTTTCAGTATACACACACACACACACACACACACACACACACACACGCCTATTATGTGTCAGGTACTACTAATTTATAGAAATAAATGAAAACATTCTCTATTTTGTCCAAGAGTTTGCTGAATAATTGGGGTAAGAAGGTGGAATACGGAAAATGCGCACAAACAAGTAAATATAAAATATATGGTAATGAATTAGTGTGGCATAGTAGGAGAAAAAAAGTTATAGGAGCCATAAGGCCTGGGTTCATATCCCAAGTTTACCACTTACTATCTGTGTGATCTAGGGCAAGAAATAGAGCCTCTGTTGGCCTTAGTTTCCTTATTTTTAAATTGATGGGGTAGGACTAAATGTCCTCCAAGGTCCCTCTTAGGGATATATGACCCTCCTCCTTAGCCTCTTTTTATTTGAGAGGCAATGTAGAGTAGTGGATGAACAGATATTTCCGAGTCAAATAGGATTGGATTCAAGTCCCATGTCTGACCCATACTAGTGGTGTGACCCTGGACAAGTCACTTAACCTCTAAAGGCCTTGATTTCCACTTCTGTGAGACAGGTGAGATGAACTAAATGGCCATCTCTCCTCGTAGTATTTATGATGAACATAGAGAAAAAGATCCTGAAGAGGTTTATGACAGCTATGTGCCAGCCTCTACCCTAGAGGTCGAAAAAGTAGAGAAATTCTATTAAGAGCTTGGCAAAATCCTGCAAACCAAATCAGGATATACCCTGCTGTGCTTGACTTCAATGCAAAGGTGGACATAGGAAAAGTTAGCAAAGAATTTATTGGAAAACATGGTTCAAAGTTAAAAATTGTGCCAAATACTTGAAGTTTATTCATAAACCTCTCACCAATATATTTTCTACAAAAAGTCAGATTGTAACCCAAGATATGTAAAGGAAAACAACTTTGAAAGACTTGAGAAATCTGATCGATTCAATGTCCAATTATTTCTAAAACACTGATGTTGAAATATGCATCTATTCTCTTGACAGACAAATGGTGGACTGTAGCTGCAGAAGGCAAACATCATCAGACATCTGACTTATGCTTGTGAGAGTTGGTTGTAAAATGTTCAGTGTGAGCATTTATGCCTCAGAAATATGTATACATTACAAATCAGGGCTTGACACTGTTTTGTTGATTGTCTAGACTGAAGAAAGTTGTAAAGAAAATGTTATAATGCAAATTAATCTTAAAATGTGTCATGAATATATTTTTCTGAGGGCCAGTTGTTAAACTTTTATGAGCACCCTCCTGGCATAATGAATACATCGGTTGTTTTGCTTGAATATACTTCTGTATTACAAGGGAGAGTTCTAAACGGGAGGGAGAGGATCCGTGGGAAAAATAAGTTATTTTTTGTTGTTTGTTTTTTAAGCATCAGTACAACTTTTTTATTAACCTAGAGAAGAATCAGAAAATACTGGAACTATCAAATGGTGAATAATATGACCAAAAATTAATTTGATGGCATCTTAATAGAAAAAAATGCCTGGTTACTGATGTGGGATTTATTTCTGAAACAGTTTTTTTTTTTATCATGTCACTAATTTTTTAGGGGAAAGATCCAAATGAACATAAAACTATTAGAAAGAATGAAATAGATTAAAATACAAAATGCAATTATAAAAGCTCCTGTCTGACCTATTCAAAGAAGCTATTGATGCAGAAAAATGGGAAATGGACAAAGGAAAATACATTGACATATACTACCACAATTCACCATTTAATTTTAAAGTTTAACGGACACAGAACAATTGCCAAGATGAGCCAGCCAAAAGAGTTCCAACAATATCTTAGTGAAGTAAATAGTTGATCTCCTTGGCAAGCAGAACTAAATAATAATCAAAGACAACATTGGAACTGATTTTTACAACCTCTTAAAGAAAAATTGTTTGGAAAAAAAAAGTAGGCGATATTCCCTACAAAACAGATGAGAGCAATTATTGAGGGGAAAATGAATCTACAAAAAACTTATTCTGAGACCAATTAAGGCAAATCATCTGATGAATATTTCTATATGACAAATGATAGATGAAAAATGTAGCAGATCTATTAGTATTTCTATAATAAGTAATTGTCATCACTGATGACAGTGAAACAATCAGATTTGAACCCTAGTCTTTGGGTACCTAATATGCCACCAAGAGGTAATTAAACCCATGATCCTCTGGAATAGCATTGCCCCCAAGTCAGAGGTTCTATTTCCAGCCTTGACCCTAGTACCACGATCTGATGGAACAACTCCTGTAAAGAAGGTCCCTTCATTGCTCCTACCACCACCAACACAACTATCAACCAACCGTCACTGATGGGGTGAACGAAGCATTCTAACTAAAACAATAGGACACACAGAGGCAGAGATAGGAGATGACAAGACATAGCTGGATCAAACCAGCACTATCACTTTGAGTTCTATCTTTCCTCAAACAGAACACGCCAGCCCTGTTTCCTGCTATGTACTTGCAGCCATTGTGCAGGTTTGGAGATGAAACCTGGCAACTGGCACTGTGGTTAATGCAACTTCTACTTTTATCAACAAAGTCATTCTTACTGTCAAATGACGCAATGGATATGGTTTCAGCAATGGAAATGTCAATAAAGAAAACGCATTTCCAACTGCCTTGTGGCTGCCCTCTGAAGACCATTTGACCTTTACATCTTACTTGCAACTGAATCCTCATATGTATGTTTCCTCCCTCCCTCTGTTAGAATATGAGATCTTTGAGAGTAAAGATAGTCTTGCTATTCTATTTGTATTTCTAGCTCACATAGTAAGCACTTAATAAATGATTTTTTCATTCATTCGTTCTCCCTTCATGAAGAGGTAGAAACAGTAACAAAGATGAAAATAGGACAGCAAGGCCTGACCAAGTACACGTAGATGAAATCAGTGCAAGAGATAACACAATTTGGAGAATATTGAGCAATCCATTTTCCACATCTCTGAGAGAATGATTTTGAATGTTTAAAAAAATACACATGTTACTATGACCCCAGGGGTCTCTAAAAATTGGGTCAACATAACTGGCTACTGACTCATCTGGCTTAGTTTATCATCTCTATTAAATCATTACTTGGGTGGTAAAGACATACCAATGGATTCCTTGATAAAAAAAAAATGAGAAAAGAATAGGTAATCTTTTGCAAAAGGTTTCAACAGGAGACCATGTCTGCAAAGTATCAGAAGTGTTTTAAAGATTCAGAAAATTTGAAGATCTTTTTTTTTAGATTTTACTGTTCACTATTTTTTATCATTACAAAAATTCATTTGAGTAGAGTGGAATGAACTTACATGTTAACTTCTACCAATGTTTCTTCCATGATTATATTATGAATATCCAAGATTCCTTAATGATGCAGCCATTAGAGCCATTTAACTGGGTGTCAATAAATAAGTATGGCATAGAAAGTGGTGAAAAAGAACACCATCAGGGGCAGCTAGGTGATACAGTAGATAGAGCACCAGCCCTGAAGTCAGGAGGAGCTGAGTTCAAATCCGGCCTCAGACCAAACACTTGACACTTACTAGCTGTGTGACCCTAGGTAAGTCACTTAACCCCAATTGCCTAAAATAATAATAATAATAATAATAAGTAAATAAATAAAATACAAAGAAATAAATAAGTAAAAAGAAAAAGAACACCATCTTCCTGAGAGTGTGCTATAGTTTTCACTTTTACTGAGTCACAACACAAGGTCATATGAAGGCATTGGTTGTAATGGCCCATGCCGGTTATTCATATAATTTTTTTCAGAACCTTTAAGTTTATTGAATTTATTCTTTTCCTATCACATTCCCCTAGAAAATAGGTGAAGTTAATAATGAAGAATTCAATGACCAAAAACTTATACCGACCTTTTCTTGGACAGTAATTACTGATTATTTTCAAACTAATTTTCAAACAGGGCTATTCATCACCTTAATTTGGTAAGAAATGAAGCTATCATTATGGTTTAAACTCTCATCATCTTTCATCTAGACTATTGTAATAGCCTCCTAATTTGCCTCCCTGCCTCGACTCTCTGCCCTACCCCCAATCCATCCACCACACAGTCATTTTCTTAGTGAGTGGGACTGACCATATCATTCCTTTACACCATAAACTCTGGTGGCTCCCCATTATGTCTATGAGCAAATATAAACCCCCTCTGTTGTCATGCAGAGTCTTCATAATCTGACTCCATCATGATTATAATTCACTCCACATAATGAGCTCCAGTGAAACTGTCCTTGCTGTTCCTCATTCATGTCGATCCATTTCCTATCTCTGTGCCTTTGTACTCAGTTTCCCATTATTTCAATGTACTACCATCTTACCTTCACTTTTTATAATCCCCAGGTTCCTTCAAGAAAATCTCAGGCACCCATTTGTATAAGAGAGGTTCTTACTTTTTCTTAGTGTTATGGACCCCTTTGGCAGTCTGGAGAAGCCAATGGGCCAAAGTCTTCTCAGAAAAATATTTTTAAATGCATAAAACAAAATATCTAGTATTACAAAAGAAAACAATTACATTGAAATAAAGAATTTTTCTCCAATTTCCATTCACAGCCACCCCAACCCTCTGAAATGTATCAGTAGGACATTTCTGGATACCAGGTTAAGAACCTCTGTTCTAGATGAAGTCTTTTTTAATCCTCCAACAGCTCCAGGTATCCTCCCCCTCAGATCAATAAATCAATCAGCAAGCATTTATGTGCCATTCATTGTGCTAATTGTTGAGGATACAAAAGGGTTAAAAGGGACAAAAAAGAAAGGAACAACAATAAACAGTTCATGTTCTCAAGATATTCACAGTCTAATGGAGGATGTAACAAGCAAACAACCATGCACTAGCAAGATTTATATAGGATAAATTGGAGATAATCTTAGAGAGAAGTTACTAGCACTAAGCAGGATGGGGAAAGGCTTGAAGGAAGCAAAGGAAACTGAGGGGCAGATTAGAAGGGGGGAGCATTCCGAAGATGCAGATAGTCAGTGTAAAAGCAGATGGGAGATAGAGTGTCTTGTTCAAAGAATTACAAATAGGTCAGTGCATTTGATCACGGAAATGTGTGGATGGAAGTAGTTGCTCATCCTTAGTTTTCTTTTTTTTATGTTCATTATATTTTTATTTATTTTTTAAATATTTCTCAATTACATTTTGATCTGATTAGTGCCTGTGCAGGAGTCTCGTGTGCCATGCCAGAGTCATTGAAGTCTAATGGCAAAACAAAAATCAAGATGACTAGTGATGGCCTGGAATGCAGAGGATGACCTTGGTGTCTTTGATGTCAGACTAGACTCTAAGTGGTCCACAGCAACTGCTTTTATGGCTGTTGGAATAAACTGTTCTCATTTTTCTGTTCTGCCAGGAGAAGTCTTTTTGTGCTTGGGGGTAGACACTCCCTGACTCACCAACAGGTTTGAGGCCCATCAGTTACCCTCAATCTGGTTTAGGCCATCTGTTAAAATGGTTTACCAAGGTGTGGCCACTGTGCATGGTACAGCTTCTTGGAGCCCCAGGTGAGAGTTGGGTGGTAAATGACACCCAAGGTGGTTAAGCAGCCCTGAAAAGGGCTTGACAAACCCTCATACCGGAGGTGTCGGTCCTCCCTGAACACCCTGTGTGGAGTAAAGTGTGGAAAGAATGGAAAGGTAGGCAGGAACCAGATTATGAAAAACTTTAAATGCCAAACATGGAACTTTAGTTATGATATTGAAAATTATGGAGACACTAGAGTTTATTTTGTAGGTCGTGGGTATGAAACGGTCAAACCTACATTTTAGCAAAATCCTTTGGTTAACTGACTGGAAGATTAATTGGAGTCGGGGAAGGATGAGGCAAAGAAAGAAATTAGAAAGTTATTCCAAATCTGAGTAAGAGGTGAGGGCCTGCTTTGTGCCTCTTTTGTAGATACTGCCTATGTACATATCTCCTCTTATAGATTATGAACTCATAGAGTACAGAGGTGCTCACTTTTGCCTTTTGGAGTTGTTAAAGTTTTGTTGATGTGTTTTTTTTTTATTATGTTTACTTCTTGTCCCCCTCTCCATGAGAGGTCTCTTATAACAAAGGAGAAAAAAAAATTAAGCAAAAGTATATAGTGACCTCCTAGGAAAGTGTGTGCAACAGTCCATATCTGTAGAATCTCCCAAACTTTCTATTTTTCAAATTAATTAACCTAAATCTATTTTCTCTTTCAACAACCCTTCACCCTATTGGAAAAAAAAGAAAAAGAAAAACAAATTTCTTGTAACAAATATGCTTGATCAAGCAAAACAAATTCCCTCATTGGTTATATATAAGTGTATGTCTCATTTTGCATCCTAAATCTATCCCCTCTCTGTCAGTTGTGGAGAGTGTGTTTCATCATTGGTCCTTTGGAATCATGGATAGTCATTGTATTGATCATAATTCTTACATCTTATTGTCTTTCCAGTGCTGTCATTGTATAAATTGTTCTCTTGGTTCTGCTCATTACATTCTTCATTGGCTCCTATAAGTCTTTCTGTGTCACTTTCTTACATAGCAATAGAATTCCATCATATTCATATGCCTCAGCTTATTCAGTCATTCTTAAATTGAATACTCCTTTATCAAGCACCTACCATGTGCCAGGCACTGTGCTAACCACTTTTTACAAATATTACTTCAATCGATCCTCATAACAACCCTAGGAGGTAGATGCTATTGCTATCCCCATTTTACATAAGAGGAAACTGAGGAGAGCAGAGTTTAATTGACTTTCTCAGGGTCAAACAGTTAGTAAGTGTCTGAGACTGAATCTGAACTCAGGTTTTCCTAACTTTGGGGCCCAGCACTCCAGCCTATGTGCCACAAGTGCATTTCTTTAAATCACATTTTTGGCTTTGTTTTCCACCAAAAAAAAGAGTTGACGTAAATACTTTGGTACCTAAAAGATATTTTCATATTTCTTTTATGTCTGTTGGGCATAAGCCTTGCAGTGGTGTAACTGAGTTGAAGGTCATGTAGCATTTTGTAATTGTAGTGTTTTTCTTTGTATTGCTAGAGCCTAGGAGAGTGCTTGGTAAATGATAGGTTTGGTTTGGTGAATGTGAATTGACCATTTTGAGGTCAGTTTCTATAAAAAAAACCAAGAGCTCAATGACCTTGAGATGAATCCAAGCTGTAATCTTCTACTGATAGATTGATTTTCATGGCCAATTGTGAGTCTGTCATATCACAAATCCAAGAATTGTGGCTATTGTCCCAATCTCTCAAATTAAATCTTGCATAATCTAAAGGAACAACAAAAACAAAACAAAACAAACAAAAACAATATCATTGTTCTAAATCTGGAAGCTGATTTTGAATTATGTCAAAGACAGTCACAGTTATGTACCATTTGTTATTGTTGTTGTTGTTGTTATTTGTTTCCTCCTCTTGACTTTTAAATTATTATTATTATTATTATTATTTTTAAGGCAGAGTGGGATTAGGCAGGACTGTGATTTCATCAGTATAGATAGAGTGGAAATTTCTTCCACCAAAGAAGATCAGAAACTCCTGGTAACTTAGTGTCTTAAATGATTGCCTGGGTCAAAGGTGTCAAGCTCGCTGCCAGCAGAATTTGTGAGTGAGGTCCACCCAGATTAAAATGTAATTTGGAATGTTTCACAAAAGAAATAAAAAATATCCTACAACATAGATAATGCTAGTTTTTGGTTTTCTAAGTCAAGATGCATCCCTCAAGAATCCACTGGAGTTGTTCAATCATTTCAATAGCGGCCCCCTCTTCATGACCCCACTTGGGGTTTTCTTGGCAAAGATGCTGGAGTGGTTTGCCATTTCTTTCTCCAGCTCATTTTACAGATGAGGAACTGAAGCAAACAGGGTGAAGTGGTTTTCCCCATGGTAGCCCAGCTAGTAAGTGTCTGAGGCCAGATTTGAAGTCAGGAAGGAGTGAGTCTTCCTGGCTAGCCGCTGTGCCACCAACTACCCCAGAAGATACAAAGTTATAGAAATATATTTTCGTAGGAATATATATTTAAAGCTGAAAGGTATCATAGACAATAGCCAATCATCCAGGTCTATCCAAATTGTAGTATTCCGTACTCTCCATTGCCATTTCTAGCTCCCCCCCCCCCACC
Organism: Vombatus ursinus; assembly: GCF_900497805.2. Classification (NCBI taxonomy): domain Eukaryota; kingdom Metazoa; phylum Chordata; class Mammalia; order Diprotodontia; family Vombatidae; genus Vombatus; species Vombatus ursinus. The sequence goes on from NW_020954581.1 coordinate 4,252,723, forward strand.
TCCAACACTTAGTAACCTCTCCTGTCTTGTGCTCCATTCTATTTATATATGCTACCCAATAAAATCCTGGTATCTATTGTCTCCAGATCTTTAGGTCACTCCTCTTCCTTCTTCAAAGAGTTTTTGACTCATAATTTTTCTCTCCCACCCAGTTCATGCCCTCATACTGGGGGATTTAAACATATGTTGACTCTCCCTCAAACTCAGCTAATCATACCCTTGATCTTGCCATCACCCACACATATAGTACATTTATGTTTAAGAATTCTGAAATCCTCTTATCCTCTACACTCTATTGGCTTCCTTCCTCTCCCTCTAACTTCCCTTATAAACCCTTCATCCACACTGTGACCTTGACCCCTCAGTTCTCTGCAAGGACATCTCCCTTGCACTAGCCATTCTCTCCACTTTCCCCCATATTGAAAACTAGGTTATCCAGTTAAACTCTACATTTATCTTGAGATCTTAGCCCCCTTATCATATTGTTGATTGCATCCAACCAAGCCTCAGCTTTGCATCACTCCCACCATCTGACACCTTTACTCCTACACATACACTGCTCAATGTAGGTGAAGAATCACTGAAGCTATCTAACTGGGTCAACTAAAAATTTATGTTACACAATTATACTATAATAAGTACTATGCTTCCCTTATTCCACCCTACACAGTGGTTCTAAACCTTTTCATCTTTCCTCAAAACAACCCTGGCTCCTCTCCCTCTGACTCCTGAACCATCTCACCTGAGATTTATGTTTCATATTTTACCAAAAAAAAAGAGGCTATTAATCATGAGCTCCTCCTTCTCTCCTCTTCCTCATCTCATATTTCTCAGATGCCTTCTACCACTATTCCTTCCTTCACTCTTGTCTGCCACAAAGAGTGGCCTTACTACTTACCAAGACCTACTCCTCTGTTTACAAAAGGGATCCCATTCCATCCCACCTCTTCCAAAATATTGCCACCTCTGCATTTCCCAATGTCTCTCTGTCTACTGGCTATCTGTCTCTCCCTGTTCCAACTACCCAAAAACATACTCATGTCCCCCCCACCCTTGAAAAGCTCTCATTTGGTCTTTCCATCCCCACTATGATCCTATATCTTTTCTGTACTTTATGGCCTTGACAAGGCCACCTAAAATGGATGCTTGCACTTTCTCTCTTTTCACTCAATTCTTCACCACTTGCCATTCCCTTTCTCCTTACCCTCTATATTGTGTCTTAATTGCCAGATCATTGCCTTACCTTTTCTCAGTCTTTACTCTTCTTGCCCTCTCTGCAGCCTGTGACACTGTTGATCAGCCTCTTCTCCATGGTAGTCTCTTCTGTCTAGGCTTTTGGAACACTACTGTCTCCTGGTTCTCTTCCTACTTATCAGACTTCTAAACCTTCCCCACCTTCTAACTTGCCTATTACTATCAAGGGCAACACCATCCTCTCCATTCCTCAGGCTCCCAGCCTAGGTGTTATGCTCAACTCCTCACTATCTCTCAGCAGCCCATATCCAATCTGTTGCCAAAACCTGTCAATTTTCACCTTTGCCTCATCCATCTCAATGATGCCCCCTTCTCTCCTGACACTGCCACCACCCTGGTACAAGTCCTCATCAGTTCACCCTTGACTATTACAATAGCCTAGTACTAGGTCTGCCTGCATCCAGTCTCTCTCTCTTCAAATCTATCCTCCATTGAGCCACCAAAGTGATTTTCCTAATATGCAAGTTCCTTCATGCCACCCACTACTCAATAAACTCCACTGGCATCCTATTACCTCCAGGATCAAATACAAAATGCTGCGTTTGGCATTTATCCTTCATAACACCTCTTCCTTCCCTCCACACACAATCTTCAATCTAGTGACATTGGCCTCCTGGCTGCTCCACCAAAAAGTTCCATCTCTCATCTGCAAGCATTTTCTTTGGGTGTTCCCTCTGCCTAGAGTGCTCTCCCTCCTCATGTCTGCCTATTGATTTCCCTGGTTTCTTTCGAGTCCCATCTAAAATCCCATCTTCTACACAAAGCCTGTCTTAACCTCTCAATTCTAGTACCTTCCTATTTTTTTCTTATTTCCTATTTTTATTTTTTAAATTTTTAATTTATTATTTTATTGTTTTATTTTATTTATTATTTTATTTTTATTTCCTATTTTTTCTTATATATAGCTTGTTTATGCATATTTGTTTGTTTTTTGTCTCTCCCATTATATTGTGAGGTCCTTGAGGGCAGAGGCTGTCTTTTGACTGTTTTTGTTTGGTTTTGTTTGTATCCTCAGTTCTTAGTACAGTACCTGGAACATAGTAGGTGCTTAATAAGTGTCTATTGACTGACTTACTATTGCTTGAAGTATAGTTGTTTGTCCATTTGTAGTGTTATCACTGAAGAAACAACTACCTGAAATATTCCACTAAGATCTTTTCTTGATGACCTTTTCATTCCCTGTTATAGATCATCAAAAATTGCTTCCATTGACATTGATGAAAGTAATTCCCTTTTCCTGATGAGCAGATATTACAATAAAATGCTCTCATATACAGCTCTTTGGACTACCGTAAGGTCCTCTATTATCATTCTTCCATATCGTAAGTTCATTTGATTCTAGTGACACCTGTTAAAATTTAAAGTGCCTTAAAGCAAAAAAAAAAAAAAAAAAGTACAAAGGGCCTCTCAGGCACCTTCAGAAAAAAAAATGTTCTTGCTCAGTTTCTTTTCTGGGCCCCTGAATATGAATATTGAAGATACTAATTAATGGATAGTTATTATATCAGGCACCTGAATGGAATTATGATTGCCTTTTATTCATTGGTAAGTAAAAAAAAAAAATTCTCATCAGTAACCATCTCATTGCAGCAGATTTCATGGTGGAAAAATTTCCATGAAAAACCCCTCTGTCATCTCTTATTGACAAAACAAATAATGAACCCAATTTGGTTTTGAATTTAGCTACTGGCCATCTGCCTCCCCTGTCCCAACTACCCAAAAACATACCAAAAGAATTGCCAATTTGTCAAAATTACACAAACAATGCAAGATTGGTTCAATATTAGACAAAAATTATAAACATAGTGGACAATATTAATGAGAAGAAAAATTAAAAAATGAAATTGATGTAGAAAAAGTTTTCATAATATTTAGCACTCATTTCTGTTAATAATAAGTGAAATCATAGGAATAAATGCACTTTTCCTTAATATGTTAAGTCATATCTACATAAAACCAAGACCCTGCATTATATGCAATGAGGATAAAGTAGAGGCCATTCCAATAAGGTCAGGGGCGAAGCATGGATGTACAATGTCACTACTATTATTTGACAAAGTTCTAGCAATACTAGTTATATTAATAATACAAGAAAAATACGTAGGCAAAGAAAAAACAAAATGAGTATTTTTGCAGGTAATATGATGACTTCATTAAAGAACCATAGATAGTCAAGTGAAATTAATTGAAGCAATTAATAACTTCTACAAATTTTCCTGCTATAAAGCAACTCCCTTTCCTTTCTAATGTCTTTTTCCCCCTCGTAATGCTCTGGGCTCATGTAAGCAGTTAGTTAGAGGGCTTTGCCTTCAACTCATTCTCAGGTTTAATGTGTATCCAGTCATGGTTTTAGGTAAAATTGCATAATGGCTTAGGATATTAAAACCCAAAGAAAACCACTAAGTAATTTTTTTAACATACAAAGAAAAAACTCTCTAATGGTATAATTTCAGATATCATCAGGCTTGTAGGAAAGAGATTTGGTGTGGCTGAGTAGAAAACAGGGAGAGTAACAATGACTTATCCTGGAATCCTTCAAATTATGCTGTATAGATGGTTATCTATTTTCTAATTCCAATACTTGTTATAGTAGCACTACTTCTGAGATTTTTAGTAACAAAAACTGCCTCTCCCATATAGCACATATCTTCTTTACATGAACATGTCCTATATGGTGAGGAGGACTAATTTGCATGGAAGGAACACTTAGAGCATGTACTGAAGAATTTGGGTGACACCAGGATGTTTGAATCAACTAATCAATTAACAAGTATTTATTTAGCACCTAGTATGTGCCAGGTACCATTTCAGGATAAGTATAAAAGTACAAAGAATGAAGCAATTCTTACTAAGAGGGGCTTACATTCTAATGGAGGAGACAGAAATTACATATGAAATGTATGAAGCATCAATATTAAGTTATATGTGTGTGTGTGTGTGTGTCTGTGTGTCTGTGTGTGTGTGTGGGTGTATCAGGAAAAACTTCCTACAGAAAATGGTGTTTAAGGGGCATCTAAAATAGAAGATGGAAACTCTTTTAATGGGGGTAAGGAGAATATACCTCTCTATTAAAATGTTTCCCTCTTTATAGAGATTGTGTCTGGATCAAGAGTTTATCATTCCGAGACTGGAATTCTCTGTGGCTTTAAATGTGAATTAAGGCCATTCACTGTCATCTTCAACAGGGGCCTCTGTTTTTTTTTTTCCAAATTTCTGACTTCCATTCAAAAAGACAATACTGCAAAGAGAATTAATTCCTTTTCTGTTGTTTCATTTCAGAGATCTCCAACCAATCTTAGTTTTCCTTCAAAACAATTTCCCTCTAACATAACATGGCCATCTTGACTCCAAGGTAGCTGCCCCAGCCTTTGGAACTACTGATTGCTGATTTGTCATTGCCTGACTTCCATTTAAATTAAATTAAACTGGAAACTTAGGGTGGAAGTTGGAGAGAAAGCTCAATTCAGATTATCCCCAGGAAAAATCCAGGCTTCCCTAAGTGTTTTATTTTTGACAGATAGTTATTCTAATGAAATGCATGCCATTTTTCATATACTAAAAGTGTTCATTAATGATTCAATGTCAACTTGAAAGAAGGTCTCCAGTAGAGTGCCCCAGGGATCTGTGCCCTTTAATATTTTTAATCAGTGGCTTAAAAGCACAGATGGCTTGCTTATCCAATTTGCTGGCACAAAGCTAGGAGAGATTAACTAAGACATGGGATGAATAAAATGGGAACCATGAAGACCTTGATAGGCTAACTGAAGAGAATAAGGTGAAATTCAACAAGGATAGATATCAAGTCTCACTTTCAATGTCTGATCATTTCGAATGAACATGTTGGGCAAAGTGTAACTGAAGTACAGTACATCTGACTGCAAGGTCAAAAGGAGTCCATAGCACAGTATGGTAGCCATAAAAGCCAATGTAAGCATAGGCTTATTCTGGAATCCTAAAGCATTCAGCCTAGAGTAACTGAGACAAGATTTGAACTCCCATCTTCCTGATTCCACATTCAGTACTTTGCCCTTCTTGCAGTCTGGGATACTGCATTTTACAAAGGACATTGATAATAAAAAGGAAACTTTCCTTATTAAGGAAACCAGGTTTGTAAGAAGCTTGGTGATTGTACTCTATTCAAATTTGCTGAAAGAACTGATAGAATTTAGCCTAGAAAAGTGAAAACCAAGGATATTGAAATATATTGAAGGATTGTGCCATGCAGGAGACATTAGATATCTTCAATTGGGATCTCGAGAGTATAAACAGGAGGATTGGATAAGAATTGTGAAGAGGCAAATTGAAGGTTGAAGTCAAGAAAACAACAATAATAACTTTGTAACAGAAATAACTAGGTGGCAGTGTTGGATTTTGAGTTGGCAAGATCTCAGTTCAAATCTTGCCTCAGATACTTACTAGCTGTCTGACTCCAGCCAAGTCAATTAAACAATGTCTCAATTTCTTCATCTGCAAAATGGAGATAATAATAGCCCCTCTGTCCCAAGGTTGCTGTGAAGATCAAATGAGATCATATATTAGGTGCTGTGCAAATGTTAAAGCACTATATAATTGTTAGCTATTATTAGTTATTAACAAGACTTATCCAAAAATGGAATGGGTTTTCTCAGCTGAGATCAGATTCCATTTAATTGGAGGTCTCCAAGCAACCACTGGGAAAACACTTATTTGGGTCTGTTTTAAAGATGATCTTTGTTCAATTATAAATTAGACTAGATGACCTTTCTGGGACCTTCCACTGGCAAGATTTTGTGATTTTTTTTTTGAGTTGGCTGTTAAAACTTCAAATACTTTTGAATGGCTGCCTTTCATGACCTAGGCCCATGTCAAACTTGGGTATTGTGCAGTATAAACCCTGTTAACCTATATTAGTCCCACTCATCGTATTTGGTTTATTTCTTCGGACTTAATCCAGATTAGCCTCTAAACTTATTGGCTGCTGCACAAAGATCTGAAAGAGAAGCTTCTCACTACCTCCAGCAGCTGATTCTCTGGCTTTGTGAGCCTCCCAGCATTTTTCCAATCTACAGAGTAATTGAAAACCCTCTTGAGCAAAGTTCTAGTCATGTTACATACCTCCCTTATCTTCATCAACATTTCCTGAGCTGCTTTCTTCCCCCATCCCTGAAGGTCAATAACTATTTCCTATGATCTTTTTTCTTCTTTAACCATAGCATTCTACTTTGTTTGCTTAGTTTTGTTTGGTTTTTGACTTAAATCCAAATAGACTCATTCAGCAGACAGAAAATGTTGATTTGGTTTTAGATATTAGGTTACCTTTCTCCTTCCTCTCACTCCCTTCTAACTCCATTTTTCCAGTTAAGTATTGTACAGACTTCTTCGAGCCCTTCTGTAGACATGTTGGGCGTATCGGAATGACTGAAAATTGACTTCCTATTCTAAGATAATAGTTTTAGAGCTGGAAGGACCCTTGTACAGTGTCAAGTTCAACTTCACCATGTTTCATAAGTGTCTTGCCAAAGGTCATCCATGATAAGTATCAGAGCTTATTTCAAACAGAGGCCTTCTAATTTCAAAGTATGGTACCATACTTTGGTTTTGAAAAAAAAAAGCATATGGCACTATTCTGAGATGCAACAACTTTTTTAATTTAAATGATTAAAAGGATATTTCCATCATTGTCCTATGTCTATATGTGTATTTTTTTTTCACTGTAGTCTGATGCCTGTTGATAAACATGGTAGCACAACGAATGGAGTGTTGTGGTCAGAAAGACCTGGGTTCAAGTCCTTTGGTACATACTGATGTTTTTTTTACCCTGGGGAAGTCATTTAACTCATCAATAATCCTCAAGATTATAGACTGGAAAACAGTGATTGAGATGCATTTGTTGAGTTTCCTGACCAGGAGTTTCAAGCATCACCAAAATCAGACTCCCTTTCTTCCTCTCTACCCAAAATGATGTCTTCCATTAGTGTCCCAACTAAAAGTGAATCCTCCCTCCTCTAGAATCCTTTAACACTTTTTATAAGCGCTGGTCAGCGGTCCCTCTCTCTTACATAACTAACATCTCATATTCTGTCTAGAATGCCCATTAGATTGTAAACCCCTTGAGAGCAGAAACCTTCTTTTGCCTCTTTTTATATCCCCAGTGCTTAGCACAGTGTCTGGTACATAATAGGTACTTAATAAATGTTTATAGATTATTGCCCAGCAAATATAGGTTGATTATTGATCGTAAAATCTAGAGTGAGAGGAAAATTAGGAATTATCTACTTCAGGATCCTCATTTTACAGATTAAGAAATTGAGGCACCAAAGAGACTAAGGATCTTGCTCAAAGTCACACAGTTAGTGAATAGTATATTCACAGTTCAAACCTAGTGCTTCTGATTTCTAATCAAGTGATCTTTCTACCACATCACATTGCTTGACACAGGAGTACTAAAGATTTCACCTAGTTCCTCTGTTCATCAAATCCCTATAGATACCGTCCCTACTTGAAAACCTCCTATTTCTTACCTTGGACCTCGAATTGATTTCCATACTTTATTATTTGACCCAATGTTGACTCAGTATTTTTGTTATGCCGTATATCCTACATGCATTACATGTTTCAGCTTTGTACCTTTTAAACAATAGCTCCTAGAGAAGGGAAGACTTTTGTGCAGATGATGTCCCAAAAGTCAGCCAAATAGTAAAGGGCAGAGCTAGAACCCAGGACCTCTGATTTCAAACCTTGGATTCTTTCCATGGTACCATACCATACCACGGAAATACGTGATACCTTTCTCAGATATCATTACTTTTTAATAGAATAACTAAGTAGATATTCCCACCATTATCCTATTCCTAGATTTTTCATTTTCATCGTGGTATATGTCTACAGAGAAACAGTGTGACCAAGTGAATATTGGCACAGAAAGGGATGGCTGCTCTTCCTGGTAGGCAATAGATCATCTCTCACTTCTGTGTCTTTGCACAGACTGCCCTGCCCCCCACCTATGTTTACAATGTTCTCCCTAATCATCTCTGCTTCTAGGTGCCATTACCAGGCTCAACTCAAGAATCACTTCCTTTCAGAGGCTTTTCCAAATTTCCTCAATTGTTAGTAATCCTTCATACTTCATGTGTATTTCACATCCTAATAGTGGATGTATATCATGCACAAAGATAACCATCATGTGTATTTTGTATATATTCTATAGTTAATAATCTATGAACCTATTGCATCCCCACCCCTCAACCTAAATAAAGTATAAACTCCTTGAGGGTAGGGACTATCTCACTAGGCTTCTTTTGTCTAGCTCATTGAAAGTGCTTAATAAATACTTGCATAAATTGACTGGTTGATTGTAGGAGATTTTAATGATAGCATTCACTTATTATGTCCTAATAGTTTGATGTAGTTTTGAGTTAACATTTTCTTCTAAGTTTTAAATTCACAAAGGATGCCCAATTGTCATGGTCTTGGGGAGTTCTCAGAAAGAATAGGCAAGTGACAACATGCATTAAAAATGCGGCATTTCAGATTTATGTCAAAAGGATCAGTCATGAGAAAATGTCATTAACCTTTAAGTACTAAGGAATTAAGCATCCCTCACTGTTAAAGAGGCATCAGAAGAAAAGCTAAGTAATTCTTTAGGGCATCCAAGCGGATCTTCTCCTGGGTTTTGACCTCTGAATAATTATCTTTAAAAAGGTACTTATGTGAGTGCACATTCAGCGGCTTCTCAAAGAATGTATTTGAACTGTATCTTAATTTTGAGTCTGTTGATATTTTCATTGCTATCCTGTAAGGAGAGTCTGAGCTTACACTTATTTGGGGAAATGAAGGCAGGACTCCCATTGGCCCCAATAAAGTTTGTAATAGTGTGAATGAGAATTGACTATTTTTAATATTACCCATGAGTAGTGAGCAACTGTGGTGCAGGGGATAGAATATTGAGCTTGCTGTCAAGCAAATCTCGATTCAAATCATGCCTTTGCAATTCTGAAACTAGGAATTCCCCACACTGATGAATACATACATTCTTTACTTATTTAGACATGTAATAAGTTGTACTTGAGCCTTCTCTGCTTTCATTTCAACATATTATTTTCCCTTACATCCCTACCTCTTGGAAACACTATGTCCCTTCAAGGGATAGGCCAGATGTCACCTCTTCCAAGAGACTTTTTCTGATTTCTCTGACTTGTCAGTGCTTCTTTTCTTCCAATTAAAAAAAAATAATTGGTATACACTTTACATTTGCTTATTTGCATCCATGTTGCACACCTGTATTCTTTTTATGCCCAGAGTCTAGCAAAGGACCTAGCACAGAGTAGACGCTTAATAAACACATGACTATTCAAATAAATTTTAATTCATTTATTTCAATTCAATAATTCAAAAGAATTAACACTGGGCTCTTTCTACACCTCTGTCTCCTAGAGGTAACAAAGTAGAGATCTAAGAAAATTCATTGAACAAATCAAACCAAATGAAAATTAAATAGGGTTATGCTAATTTTATGGGTATTTAATTTGAAAATGGTTTTTGGACTGTATAATTCCAATAGAATTGAATTCCACTGAAATTTTTCCACGATGGTTATCTTTGTGCAAGATATATGTCCACTATTAGGATGTGAGCTTCTGAAAGTTAAGGGGATATTTCTTTCTTTCTTTCTTTCTTTTTAATTTTTGAAAGCCCCCACAGTGACTTGTTCATAGTGGTAGCTCAATAATGACTTGTTGTATGAATAAATGAATTCTCCACTTAATTTCATGTGTGATATGGTTTTTGTTATCCCCTTCTTAACAATCAAATCTTTTGTAATATTTAGGCTTATGAGCTTCTTACTGGTATGAAACTGAGTATGACTGCTTTGTTATATATCAGAAAGCAAAAAGGCACGGAAAAACTGCACAGGATTTTAGCTTAGGCAGATGATGATTAGTCTTTGCTGTGTATCTAGGTATAAGAAGATTGTGGATTGCGAATGCAGAGTAGGACTTTTGCCTTCCCTCTTTATGTACATAACCTTTGGCCTTCATATTCCATTCTGCTGTTATTCTACTAGGTAGAATATAACCCTTTTCTTGGGCTTCTATGATTCCTAAGGGGAAGTTTAAGAATCCTCTGAGGCAAAATCAATCAACAGCAATGATGATAATGATAATGATTGTGATGATTGTGGTGGTGGTACTGGTGATGATTACAATGGTGATGATATTGATGAATAACAAAGATATATAAAAGTATTTATAAATATCATTTAATTCTCACAACAATTTTGTAAGTGCTATTATTTTACCCCTTTTACAAGTAAGGAAACAGGGGCTCATAGAAGTTAAGTGACTTGTCCAGGGTCACAAAGTTAGTAAATTCAAACTTAGGTCTTCTTGGCTCCCAAACACACCACTTTATATAATATGCTACAATTGCCCTAAAACTCCACTCAGCATCCTTATGACATCCTTGTACAAAACAATTCTCTTTGGTTACTATTTCCTGTATATGTTGCCTTCCCCCAATTGGAACATAAGTTTCTCAAGGTCAAGGGCTATCTTGCTTTTATGTTTATATCCTAGGCACTTAGCAATTTTTTTTATTCATTGATTGACTTGGGTACTCCTTCCCTTGGTACTCATCTATGTTTTATCATCATGTATGATTCATATCTATGTCATTCCACAAGTGTACCTTAAAGTTTCTATTCAATGCACTGGAATGCTCCCTCTGTCCTTTAACAATCTGTAAGTACCAATGCAGCATTCAGTCTACCTGTCTTCTTCATGCTTGTTACATGATTTGTTTTCCTCCTCTTTATCCATTAATAAATGCCCTTGATAATGCTTTATACCATTCCCTCTGCATAAATCAGCACTGCTAATAATGCTACACCTGCTTATTACAAGTCACATCTTTTGCAAATTTGATAAGTATATCATTAATTCAAGTCATTAATGAAAATGTTTAACATAGGACCGAAGATTGGATTCTGGAGAATGCTGCCACAGATTTCTTTCTAAGGTGCAACTGTGGTATTATTGATAGTATTTTGGGCCTAGATATTCAACCAATTCCAAATCCAACTAACTCTAGTACCTAGAATATATTCCTTGATCTTGTCTGCACATTCATGTTGTCCCAGACACCTTGTTTTCCAGTCCTGGAAGCATAATCAAATCAATATTGCCATTGCACCTGGAAGAGGATTGCTTATCTACTCATCTATGATTCCACTCACCATTCTTGTGGTAACATCCCTGACTAGCAAAAATACTCCTCCTAGGATATGGTTTCCTCTTATGTTTTCAAGCAGCCTGAGGGCAAATACTGTCAGCTTTTATATTTGTATTTCTAGCACTTAATGTAGTACGTGGCATATAGTAAATGTTTAATAATGGCTTATTTTTTTTCCAATGGGAAATGTAGCTTTATTTTTCATTCATTTGAGACCATGTAAAGTATTTTGATGAAACACATATGTGTGTGTTTTTTTTGTTTGTTTCACTGATCTCCTAGAGTAGGAAACATAAAAAAGAGAAAATTAGATTAGTCTGAAGTGACAATACTGACTTACAGCAATCATACTTTACTTAGGGCTTGCAAAGCACCCGTTTAATAACTTGTGCTAGATTATTTATTTTTCTAAGAATAGCATTTCAACCTTGGCAGCTAGGTGACACAGTGGATAAAGTGTGGAGTGGAGGACAAGAGGACCTGAATTCAAATCCAGCATCAGATACTTATTAGCTGTATGATCTCAGGCAAGTTACTTAACTTATATTTGCCTCTGTTTCCTCAACTGTAAAATAGGGACCCTGGAGAAGGAAATGGCAAACCACACCAGTATCTTTGTGAAAAAATCTCCATAAAAATGGCGTCATGAAGAGTCAAACATGATTAAAAGACAACAACAATAAAAAAAAATCACATTCTCTGTTTTGTAGTTTGCAGACTAGATCCTCTTTCACATTTTTTGAAAGTAGGACAACATGTATACCCTTCTCTAATGGTATAGCATATCTCAAATTTTTCATGATGTTTCAAACTTCATGAGTCAGTATAATAGAATACGTAGACAGCTAGGTCTCAGTCAGGAACATTTGGATTCAAGTTACACTTCTGACACATATTGTCTTTGTGACCTTGAGGGAAGAAGAAGGGAACAAGCATTTATGAAATGTCTGCTATGTACTAGACACTGTATTAAGTGCTTTAAAAAATGTGTTCTTACAATAATCTTGTGCGGTAGGTTATTATTCTGATTTTACAGTTGAGTAAACTAAGGCAGAACTTAAGTGACTTGTCGAAGGTCACACAGCTGGTAAGTGCTTAAAGACAGATTTGGTCTAAGCTATTCCTGACTCCAAATCTAACACTCTTTCTGCTGTACCACTTTTACCTCTAGGCAACTCTATAAACTCTTAAGTTGCTGAGAAGGTGCCAACCTGCATTGCTAACAAGTGCTTCCTCCCCCTGGCATTCTCTACATCAATGAAATCACAAGTCCAGTCCCTGTGGCTATTATTTCAAAATTCACCAACAGTGTCATCCCAACTGGCAGTACATTCAGGATACCTATCTGCTTGAGGCTAGTGACTTCAGCTCATTGGATGAAGTCAGATATCCTCTGATTATCTCTTTCTTCATTTGTTTTGATGATAATTAAGGAGTAGGTTCAGGTTGAGAAGTGGGAATGGCCATGAGACAATTGGCAGAAACATGTCTTCTCTTCTATGTGACTTTAGCTGGTCCCTTCATTGGCTGCTTTGAATGTAAAGCTGTGGAAAAGCATGCAAATCTTCCTCAATGCCAGGTGACACTGAGAACATTCTGCATTGCTCTAATTCTGAGTTCTTTTTTAATTAAGATTAGAATAAGAGAATGGGCATCTGAGGGTATTAGGGACGTGCTATTGCACATTTCACCTCCAGGTCAGTGGTAAGTGAAATGCATTTACATATTTTTAAAATAGATTTATTACTCTCACAGGGAGCCCTGTTCATAATCCTTGACACCAAAAACTCTTTATCCTCAGCTCACCCAGAGGCAATAAAACATTGATCTGGAAGCAGCAAGTTGAAGAAAAAATAGGTGGTTCCATCTCTACTCTCTCTCAGATGTTTGGCCTCCCTTTCTAAGACTTTTCTAAATGATTTCAATTAGTATTAATTATGGTAGTTTTTTTTAAGTGGATGCCTTTCTGATAGCAAATTGGGTGGACATTAAATTATAATGACTTTTGATCACTACCATATTCCCTGTTAGATACCAGTAACCTTTGAATATGTAACTGGAGCAGGAAAACTACAGTGCCCACTTTGTGACCTAGAGGGGGAAAATCATGAGTGATGGAAATTTTATTTCAAAGTTCATCAATAGGAATAAGAAGGACAAGACTTGATCTGTTTGGTCCCAGCAGGCAAGATTTGGAAAGGCAGGTATGTGATGCAATGAGATAGATTGAGGCTATGGTGGGGGAAAAAAATCTTAGTAATTGGAGCTGTCCAAAAGTTGAATGAATTGCCTAGAGAGTTGATGGGCTCTACTGCATGGGAGTTCTCAAATCATTAATGGAAATTATTAGAATAGACAAAGCACTAGGCTTTATCATAAAATTTGGACTTGAGTCTCAGCTCCAAGGCTTACCTAGCTAGATGACCATGAGCAAGTCTCTTTTCTCAATCTTATTTTCTTTCTCCTTAAAAAGAAATCTTTCATGAGACAGGGTGTAGTGCCAAAAAGTTCTAGATTTGCAGTCATAGGTTATGGATTCTAATCTTGGCTCTGCATTTCTTATTTGTGTTACCTTCGGCAATTACTTAGCCCTACAAATCTCTACTCTCCAATTTTTTATTAAATTTATTTTTATAATTATCCACATTCATTTGTTATTTTTCCCACTCCTCCAAAGCAAAAAAAAAAATGAAAGAAGGAAAGAAAACAAGGAAAAAGAAAAAAGGCCCTTATAACAAATATGTGTAGTCAAACAAATTTCCCCTATTGGCCATGCCCAAAAATGTGTAACTCATCTGTGTGTTATGATTTTTCATGTGTAAGAAGAGTAGTTTAAATTGAATGGCTTCTATTATTCCTTTGAGCTCTAAATCTATGACTATATATTCTACCCAGTTAGTGCCCTCTCCCTTCTAAATTCTCTTGTACTATAATCATGTGTGCACTTACCGTACTCCACCACAGTAGACTAGAAGATCCTTGAGGGAAGAGATCGTTTTTCATTTGCCTTTGTATCCTCAGCCCCAGTATCCTCAGCATTATTTCTGTTTTGGCCAAAAACCCTGAGAGTCTTCCCCTCCCAGACTGATTTTTTTGACTAGGTAAAAGAGGTCATTCTTTGCTTCATTTCTTACCTAGTCTTAATCACTGAATGGGTATTGCCTAAATCAAACTGAAACCTGGGAATGACCTTACTTGAAAAGGCCAAGGTCTCCCACAGCATCTGCAGCCATTTCCAGTTGTCCTGATCTATTTCTTGCCTCTGGACCTAGATGGATCTGGAGGAGAAAGGGAGGCTAGTGACTTTGTATAACCCTCCTTCACTTAAATCCAATTCACTTGCAAGTTACAGCATCACCTTCTTGATGTCATGGTCCTCTTCGAGAATGAAGGACAAACTACAACCCAGTGCCTAGCATAAAGCCTTGAATGAGAAACTTAATATTTTGAGGGTTTTTTTAGTTGAATTAGGGATGATAATACTTATGCCATCTATCTCACAGAGTTGATATGAAAAAAGAATTTTGAAACCATAAGGTGCTATATAAATAGGAATTATAATTAACATTGGAAAAGGGTAGAAGTGCTAATACTAGTTGGCTTCTCAAAGTGGGTTAATGAAAATAATTGAGTTGGCTCTTTTATTTTGAGTGAGGGAATGTGAGGGGCTATCATGTTATCACCTTTAGAAAAGACAATAGTGAATTTGAACCTGTCTCATTCTTTTGCCTACAAGACAATTAGTTTATTACAACAACCAAGACTTTGAGTACTTCAGAAGAAGAGGAAGAAAAAAAAAAGTATTTTAATCAACTTAATGGCCAAATGAAATACATGAGAAAGACAACATGAAATAAAATCTACCATCTGATAAGTAAAATGTTCTAAAAAAAACCTTCTTAACAATTTGACTTTTTCCAAAGTGAAATGACCTGCCTAGAAAAGTGAGAAGTTCCTCCTCTTTAGAAGACTTCAAGAAGAGATGCTCTAAGGCCACTTGTCAAGTATGTTATGGTGGGATCTCCTTTCAGAGTGAGACTGCTACGTTGAAAAATGTTAAGAATACTGAACTTGGAGTCAGCTAGACCTACATTCAAATCCTGCCTCAAACATTATTAGCTGTTTAGCCCTGGGCAAATTACTTAACTTCTGTCTGCCTTAGTTTCTTCATCTACAAAAATAGATTTTTGACATGAGGAACACATGAATAATATATTTCAAGTGCTCTGTAAATCTTAAGTTGCTATATAAATGTTAAATATTATTATTAGGTGGTACAGTATGTAGAGCACTGGGCCTGGAGTTAGGAAGACTCATCTTTGTCAGTTCAAATCCAGCTTCAGACTCTGAACAAGTTATAATGCTATTTGCCTCAGTTTCCTCATATGTAAGATGAGCTGGAGAAGGAAATGTCAAACCACTCCAGTGTCTTTGCCAAGAAAACCTCAAATGGGGTCATGAAGAGTCAGACATGACTGAAATGACCAAACAACAAATTATTATCAAAATTATTATTTTGCAGCTAGACAGAATGGCTATCACAGCCCCTTACAGATCAAATTCAGAGATTCTGTCACTTTGACTTCACAGATAAAGCTCAACAAACATTTATTAATTACATACTATTTGCAAAGTGCTCTGCTAAGTGAAAGACAAGTCAATGTATCAAATATTAGGACTTTGTTGAAAAGCAATTTATTTGGAAGTTAAAGTAGGAATGCTTTCCATGTCATGTTCCAGGTTTATGCGGTAAATCTTTCTCATTTGTGAGGCATAAAGCGTTATTGGAAATGTGACCTAAGGACATTACCTCATTTTTTTCTATGAAATAAAATGGCAAATCTTCCCTTCTTTCTCCATAATTGCCTCTGATTCCGGGAATAGTGAGATCTTTGTGTGGGTTGGGCAGGAGAGGAGCTTCAGGGTGTTGGTCATTATAGCATGTGGGGTGAATGAGACTACTTGGGTGACTGGATGGGAGACAGAGCTGGAGTATAAACAGAGTACATTAGAAGAAGGAGAGATGTCATAAAGTTTAATGTGACTGTGACTAGAGCCTGGCGACATGGTTGAAAGAGGACTTGATTTGGAGTCAGAGGAACTGAGTTTAAATCTCAGCCCTTCCATTTATGTCAATCTAGGCAAATTTCTTCACCTCTCTGGCTCCAAGTCTCCCCTCTAAGTTCCTTCTCACCCCACATCCTGTAAGCCTAGGCTTGTAATCCTCATCATACTAATAGGAAAATTGAGAAATAATGAGGCTAAGGAGATTTGTCCAAAATCTTCCAGTATATCAACATGAAAAATTGAAGCAGAAGCTAGATTCTTGGTCCTACTTAAATAATAACAATTCTGATAATGGCAATAATAATAGTACTGCTGTATTTTTTAATGCTTTAAGATCTTTAAATTGAAATTCCTGACCTGTATTTGTAGAGAGAGTGTGCTTATATGGGAATTTCCCATACCAATGAAGTCACTAGTCTTGTCTCTATCCTTAATCCTCGATATCTCTCAATTTAATACTTTATTTACGTGCTACAGAAACATTTTGTGTAGTAGACTTGTAGTCAAGAGAATATAGATTCTATTCCTTTGTCTGGAACTTGTTATTTGAGCAGGTATTTCACCTCTCAAAGCCTTCATTTCCTAATTGGCAGAAGAGAGATAATAACACCTGCAGTGCCTACTTTAAAGTGCTGTTTTGAGCAACAAGGTAGTGATAGATTTTAAATACTTTAAAACTTTAAAGTACTAAGTACATGTCAGTTATTATTCCAAAGAGTTTCATGTTCAGTCATGTCTGATTCCTTGTAACCCCATTTGGGGTTTTCAAGGTAAAGATACTGGAGTGGTTTGCCATTTCCTTCTCCAGCTCATTTTATAGATGAAGAAACTGAGGTAAATAGGGTTAAGTGACTTGCCCAGGATCACACAGGTAGTAAGTGTCTGAGGCCAGATTTGAACTCATGTCTTCCTGACTCCAGGCCTGGCACTATCCACTGTGCTGTCTAGCTACCTTAATATATGTATGTCTTTTCATCTAAATATATACATTTGCATGCATCTGTATATATAATTTATATATGACATAAATATTGGTTAATCCACATACATCATCTGTGTCCACTTGACGTCAAGAGAACTGGAGGAGAGCCTGCAGCATACTGGTGAATCCCATTTGGACAATTTATCAGAACACATGGATAAGAGTCACACAGTCTGGGAAGGCATAGAAAGGTCACAGGTTGCATCATTAAAGGGAGTGCCCATCTTGATGATATGAATCTTTTAGTGTATTGAACTGTAATATTATATATAATCATCTCATTGGAGCCTCCCCAAAAACCCTGCCAAGCAAGTACTAATGCCTCCATACAGGGAAACAGAGGAGTAGAGAAGGTAAGCGACTCAGGCAAGTAAATGCTAATATTAAGACTTGTAAGAAGGTCTTGAGTGCTCTTTCTACTATATCATGGATTTTGATATCATTATATCACTTGCTTTTTACACATTGCTTTTTACACATTAAGAAGTTTGAGTTTAGATTTTGACATATTTCTTAAAATCAATCTTTTGTTATTTTTATTGTTAAAACATTAGTGGCTTAGAGTATACAGGGGCACCTTTGCATGGGAACACTTCCAAAAAAACTTCCAGAGGAGAATCAAGACCGTGCCTCACACAGAAGATTTGCAGACTCAGTCATGTCACCATTCTGGGATGTCACTTAGGGACAGACTTTAATAGCTGAGAATGTAAAATGTACTGACAAAAGTCGATCAGTCACTCCCGTATTTAAAGTCCGTGTTTCCATATGAAAGTAAGGAAATGCCTTGCAAATGGCTATCTACACGTCTCATTGCTTGTTTAGTTGTCTGTGTGTCCTGTATGTGGTCTTCCTCTAATTCTCAGTTCCAAGTAGATGGGGACCATGCCTATTAAAGCACTCTGCATAGCAGCACCAAGCACTAATAGACACTTAACAAAATTATTCTTGACGGTGAGATGGCAATGTGGAGGCAATGGTTATTCACCATCTTCTGTAGGAATGCAGACTCAAAGCTTTCTGTCACACACTCAGGCTTAAAAATCTGGCCTTGAGCCAGGGCTCTGAAGGCATTTTGATTTTTTTGAAGCTCACCTAAGCCAGCACTGACCATACTAGATTTGAAATATGCTCTCAGAAGATTACCCACCCCCATTTCTCATTAAGAGGGTGAGCCAATGAGCCATCCATTTCTGGGAAAGGGAGCCATTTTCTCCCTTGTAATGTTGCTGGCTCTTGCATTCCTACCCTGATGATGATGGAAGCAGTGGGACTGTGCTCTGTTGGTAGGATTCTGTTGGACAAACAGCCTGATGGAGACATGGTGCCAAATTGAAAGCCTATTCTTGCTGCAAATGTGTCTGTATCTGCACTTTGGCTTCCAGGGACTTAAGACTACTATCATGTGCCATCTCCCCCCACCTTGGTAAAAATCCAGATTGAAGTCTTCCTTTCTCAAACTTTAGATAGCAGTATTGCTTCTCCAATTCTCCATTCTCTACTCTTTCTCCACATTCTCATCAGTGACCAGTTCTTTCTTGGCTTGTCTTCTCTTTTGTGTTGTGTATGTGAATGTTGCATATTAAGATCAAGAGAGTGGACACCTGGTTTGTTCCTCTGAGCTCTATGAGTTCCACTGAGCTCCTATGAACTCTCATAATGTTTTTGCTTTGGGCATTGCAGCTGGCAATCCCCTTGCTATATTTTTCTCACAGCTGAACAGGTCCATGAGGGAGAAAAATGAACGCCTAAGCACTCCAACCCTGTTTCCTATCTACCTAGCATCCTCCTGTGTCCAAAGGGGAAACACATGTTTCTCAAACTCCATTTTTGCTGATCAAAATTTTGCTCAATTTCACAGCAGGACCTAACTATTTGTCCAAGCTGGGGTAAATTCCATAACATGGCTAGACAAGGAAATAGCCAACCCAATAGGTTCACATGGGAAACCTAGAAATGTTCTCCATCTCTAGTATTCAGATCAACTTCTAAAAGGAAAGAAATAAATGAGCTGACATCTTTTTTTTTCCCCATCAAAATACTAAAACGTTTAGTGATAGTGAGTTTTTAAAAGAGTTTATTTAGAAGAGGGCAATGTAATAAACTAGCTTACAGATGTGTTTTGAGGCACAGCTGCTTTTCATATCAAATACACAGGGGCTACAAGGACTAAACTGAAAGAGGAAGCTATCAATAGAAGCAGAGCCCAATAACAGATACATTTTCTTCCTATCCACATGCATAATAATATTTGACTTGCATTTGTATATGTTCTCCTTTCTTTAACTAATATGATCCTTTTATTTCTTTGATCCCTGCAGAAATTCACTCCAATTCCAAGTAAAAGTTAAATTCCAGTTTGCCCTGGCACTAGGTAAAGACCCTTTTTTGCATAGGTCACTTTCATTAAAAGTAGCATAAAAATAAATGGATTGTAACAGGTGAAGAAAATACAAACCGCAATTGGGGGAAAGGGGCTTCTTTTACAGCTCTGCCACAGGGAACCTTTTATTTCCTTTATTTCTTTTTTTAAATTTCATTTGGTAGGTGCAGACAATTGCAAGCTCACAACCACATGACTGCATACCACGGGCACAGAATGAGGAAGCAATGACCTTTCCTCGCCTGGAGAGGCTCCAGAGAGCCAGATCGTGAGTAATATCTATCAAACATAAGTCAATTTCATATGAAGAAGAGAAATTGCCTCCCCTCCTCCTACTGTATCCTCATGGATGTGAACTAAGACTATGAGAAGTAGATTGTTATGGTCTTTTGTGGCCCCACCCCTTTCATGGCTGTAAGATATCTCTCTTATTGAGAGCATACATATGAGCATTGAGAGTGTTCATTTTATGGGTATTTTTGTCTTTCAATAAACAGCTTTACTTGTCAGTTACCACAGAAAGTAAGTGGGTTATTTTCTTAGGATGTCAGCATTCTCCTGTCACAGGTGATTAATGAGAAAAAAAATTGAGATCAGGCCACTGAAATTCTGATTTATTCAACAATTAACTCAAAGAAACACCATTTCCCTCTCTTAATTGAGAAGCAGTTATTAAGCACCTGCTACATTCCAGGCACCATGCTAGACTCTAAGGAAAATACAATAAATGAAACAATCCCAATTCACAAGAAGTTTGTATTATTTTGGGAAAAAGAAGTTTTATTGACTGAGGAAGACTTGTAAAAACTGATGACGAGTGGGGAGGACGTGGGCAAAACCAACACATTGTATACAATAACAGCATTATTGTAACTACAAGCAACTTTGTAAAATTTTAAATCTTTGAATAACCAATGGTAATTCCATGATCAAACATTCTATCCACCCAGCTTCTGACAGACAGGTGATGGGCTCAGAATGCAGTATGAGATTTTTTTTGACATGGTCTTTCAGGAAATATAGTTTGCTTAACTATACACACTTCTTCTTTCTTTCTCAGTGGTAGTGGAGGCAGAGAAGGAGGGAGGGAGGGAGAGAGAGAGAGAGAGAGAGAGAGAGAGAGAGAGAGAGAGAGAGAGAGACAGAATTTCCCTTGATTGAAAAATTAAAAGTTTTTTAAAAATAAATATTTTATCTTTTGCTTTTATAGCCAAAATTTCCATCTTTACTCCCTTTCTTCTCCCTACTATATTAGTATTATTATAATAAAATAATTTTAAAATAATAGAACATTACTTTCTAAAGAAAAATAAAACAAAGTAAAACTGATTTATATTTTGGAAAACTCTGATATCATATGAAATATCCCATGCCAATGGACTTCCCACTTCTGCAAAGTAGAGGAGGAAGAAATTGAGAAGCAATATTGTAATGGCAACTCTTTCTGCTTTCTTCCAAGAAAAAGAAGAAAAAAACCTTCTTTTCAATAGAGAATGATACTCACAAGCAAACCTTTTCAAGTGTATAATCCTAACTTCAGGCAGTTGGGTGGTTAGTGAAGGATGGGTAAATTGGAATCTATCTGCAACTAGGGATAAAATATTAAGCTTCCACAATGTCAACATGCCCACCAAATCAAATGCTAGAAAATAAAGTACAGCTATACTATCTCCTAGGAAATATGTTGTATAGGAAATGCTCTAAACCTTACTTTTCAAGATTTCTCAGGTTTGTTGCTCTGTAGCTCTTTAAGAGAAACTAAGTCTGCGCATAACCCTAGGAGATTTAGCACTAAGTGTACTGAGAGTCAGCCCAGTATATCTTTCTTAGCCGACAATTAGGAATAAAGTGAAAACAAAAGCAAGCTAAGGGCACCATCTCTCAGCACAACCTCAGGGATGCTACTCAACTACTGGAAACCCACCTCTAGGCTCCTTTCAAATGCTGCCTTAAAATAATGAAGCTTGACAAAAACTTGGCTAAGAGTTTTTAGAAACTATTCATCTCTAAGTTAATCTAAAATGCCCAAAATTATAAAGTTACAGGAAAATTTCTCTAGATATATAAATGAAGCATGTAGTTGGATGGGGTCGGAAGAGAAATGTTCCCTCTGCATTGTTGATATACCACACAAATTTGTGGGACATAAAGACTTCAGCAGATGTGGGCCACTTCTTTTTAAAGAAGGATTTTTCAGCAAAGCTAGAACTATTGTTTGAGGAGACATTTCTTTTTTTTTCCATTTATATATTTGGAGATTCCTCTTTCCCTTGAAGTATGGCACTACTAAGAAGGACTAAACTTAGAGAAGCCTTAGGAAACAGGGATAAATTTTGAGTCAGAGGACCTAGATTCAGATTTCACTACTGGCATTCTGATTCCCTACCTTTATAAATTAGAAAAAAATCATATAACATGTCTGAGCTATAGAAGGCAATGAGTCCTTTAATACGTGAGATCTTTTTACAATGGGAAGTGTTTCCATGCAATCATTCCAGTGTGCCTGAAGCTTTAACCAGAAGAAACTCCAATCAGAGATATAACAAGTA
Source organism: Vombatus ursinus (assembly GCF_900497805.2). Classification (NCBI taxonomy): domain Eukaryota; kingdom Metazoa; phylum Chordata; class Mammalia; order Diprotodontia; family Vombatidae; genus Vombatus; species Vombatus ursinus. The sequence continues at coordinate 4,275,167 of NW_020954581.1, forward strand.
ATTTTTTCCAACTAGGAGAGCAATACTTGTCCACGACTGGAACAAAGAAAAAGAAGACCTGGGGACATCACTCCTCAGAGTGAAAACAGAAAATCTTGGACACCTCTTCTACCTGGGAGTCCAAGAGAACAGTATGACTGGGCCAGGGATGAGTTCACATGGGAATAGGGCCACACCATCTGCAAATTTCCTATGTTAACTAATTATTCCTGCTAATTGGGTCCTAAGCTCAGTTGTTTCGAGTGTTGTAAGTACCCTGAAGCAAAGTTCTGATCAGGCTACCTTAGTTACAGCTCCTATTAAGAGGGAGAAGACAGTGGGGGAGGGAGAAGAAAAAAAAAACTGTGGCAGAGATCCAGCAGATCAACTATATAGACAACATCTCTCTCGCTCTTTATTTTCCACTGCTCCTTTGCAAAGTTCACCACTATAAATGATTCTGAATATCAGCTCCAATAACAAATACCTTCTAGGTTTGCTTAACCTTTTTCATTTGTCATGGACTGCTTTGGCACTCTGGTAAAATCTTTCAACTTCTGAGATTTTGAAATACTGTTTATTATATATATTATATACATACACATACAGATATAATATTATACAGCCATATATATGCATGTGTGTGTATATATATATATATATATATATATATATATATATATATTCACTGACCCCAAGTTAAAAATCCCTCCTCAATCAGGAAGACTTGTTGCCATCTTTACATACATTACTGCTATTTGTTGTAAACCTGTGACTGATTTGTTGAAGAGAATATAGTTCTCATATAAAACCTCCCCTTTGGTGTTTTCCCTGAGCCATGTGGATGTCCAATTCAATAAATACTGAGATTTGTACCGCTTAAAGGGAGACAAAGGATCTTCTTGACTTGCAAAATAATTAAATTTCCATGAGGTATCAAGTCAACATGGACTGGTGGAGTATGAATGCCCATTACCTGTGAAATTCCATGCATAGCTGTAGTCCTTTTTAAGTCCCTTTAATTCTCTGCACATAGTACTGTGACTCCTCTTATTCCTGTGCATCTTTGTCTTAGGTCTCTGTTTACAATACTGATACTTGCTTATGAAGAAACCTCTGCCCGCAAAGGAACTGCCATGTGATTTATTTGCCTCTGACTGTTCTCCAGGGTTGTAAATCATATTTGGGTGCTCATTTACTTTTGCATGCTTTCTTGAGCCACCGGCACCAGAGCTGACGAATGGGAATCAAATGAAGTGTGCTAAGTGTAGCCGCTGTAGGCTTTCAGCCCGCCACATTCTGTGGGGTGATTTATCTTCTCCATACACCACACCACATATGTGCCTTTACTTATTTTATTTAGGATTGTCACAAATGATATCAATTGGCCATCGACGATGAAGCCTAAGCAGTGGTAAATTAATGGAATAAACTGCATCTACAGAACTCATCTGTCCCCTTTTTGATTAGAGGCATTTTGGGTGCACCAAGCCATTTACCAGAGATGAACCTCATTTATTAAACAGGCAGCTTCATGGGCTCATGGCTAGCTATAGTAAATTGTTATGCATAGTATTTGCAGAGATTTTAATGAAACACTTAAAACAAACCCTTTTATATCTCAATCATAATAAGTATTTTATGCTTTTAAAATGGGAATTTCCAATGATCCTGTTATTTTGGTCCCCAATTACTTCATCTCAAATATTCATTCATTATGGAATCCTATGATTAAAGAAACTGTGATCTGGAAGAGAAACTTGAAGGTCTTCAAGCCCAATGTCTTTATATTTCAAGAATTAGGAAACTGAGACACAGTTATAAGAGCTAGCTTCATTTTTTCTTCTTAGTCTCTCTTAATTCCACCTCCCAGAAAAAAAAAAAGAAGGAAGAGGTAGAGATTTATCAGCCTTTCATAGAACAAGTTTTTCATTGTTCATCCATTTCAGTCATGTCTGACTCTTCACGGTCCCATTTGGGGCTTTCTTGGCAAAGATACTGGAGTGATTTGCCATTTCCTTCTTCAGCTCAACTTACAGAAGAGCAAACTGAGGAAAACAGGGTTAAGTGACTTGCCCAGGGTCACACAGTAAGGGTCTGAGGACAGATTCAAACTCAGGATTTCTGGCCTCCAGGCTATGCACTCTATCCATTGCATCACCTAGCTGGCCTAGAACAAGTTTATTTGTTTGTTTTTAAATGCTAATATTAGCATATGACTTATTTTCATTTTTTTTTACCATTGCAGGTTTTTACATTATTGATTTGCTATGGTTAAAATTATTATTGTTTTATAAATTTATTATGTATTTCATATTTATTAATTTACCTTTGTTTTGTAATATATTTCTAATTGTATAACCTAATATACACTTGTATACAGGATATGTAATTATAAAATTGTATTTGCTTTTGTTCTTTGTATTTTTTAATACTCATGATTTATTTGATCACTTTTCCCACCAATTGGTGCATTTTTGTATTGCTTATTTGCTTTTGTTGTAAACTATGTGTCTATTGATTTATGAGATACAGTTGATTTATAGCTTTTGCATGGTTATCTGCATGTTCAATGGTTTAAATTGTAAATTTTTACTGAAAACAGAGCCTTTTTCTGTTCTTATCTTTAATAGCTGACACATTTTTCTGTGAACAATATAGTCAATGAAGTTGAGGAATAGGGAGCACAGTATAGTAGTAAATAGTTAGCCTTAGAGTGAGGAAGACGTAAGGTTAAGTCCTAGCTTTGATACATATTCATTCTGTTACCATGGAAATGTCTGTTAGTCAGCCAACTAGCATATATTAAGTGTCTAATACATGCCAGCCAATGTTCTGGTTATCCAAAAAAAAAAAAAAAGCAAAAGATAATTCTTAGTCTAACAGAGCATACAATCAAATGGGGAAGACAACATGCAAATGACTATACAGAAACATTTTATATTTCAGATCAATTGAAGTTAATCAATTGATAAAAGACCTTAGTATCAATGGGGATCAAATAACATACATAAAGTACTTCCCGATTATCAAATCTATATAAGTTGTAGCTATTTTTGTTGTTGTTATTGTTGTTGATTATTCAGTCATGTCTGATTCTTCATGACTCCAGGGACCATAGCACATCAGGCCCTTCTATCCTCCACGATCTCTTGAAGTCTATCCAAGTTTGTGTTCATTGTTTCCATGACACTATCTTTCCATCTCAACCTCTGCCACCCCCTTTTCATTTTGCTTTCAATCTTTCCCAACATCGAAGTCTTTTCTAATAAGTGTCCCCCTCAAGATGATGGTCTTGCATTGGCAGAGGGGCTTATGTAGCTCAACAAAATTATGAGCTATGCTGTAAAGCATACCTTGTCCACACCCAGGATGGACAGGTGATAGTAAAGAGCTCTGACAAAAGCTGATTCACTGAAGAAGGAAATGACAAGCCTGGATCATTGCCTTGTCATAAATCAATATTATTAGATATTAGGAATACAATGATCCTCTTATTTTGGTTCCTACTTACCTCAAATACCTCAAATATCCATTCATTTAAAGGGTCCTATAATTAAAGAAACTATGATATGAAATTGAACCTTAAAGGTTATCTCACACAATGACTTTATATTACAGCTTAGGAAACTAAGAGCTAGTTTGGGAAGAGTGGGCATTTTAAGGTGGATCAGGAAAGCTTCATTTAGAAGATAAGTGAGTTGTGAAGGAAACCAGGAATGTCATGAAGCAAAGGTAAGAAAGCATTTCAGACATAGGATCAGCCAGCATCAAGACATAAAGACAGGACAAGGAGCATTGTGTGTGAAGAAAAGTAAAAAAGCCATTTTGGCTCCACCATTAAGAATATTGAGGAAAATCAAGAGCAAAAAGACTGGAAAGATAGAAAGGAGCAGATGTTGCAAAGAACTACTAGGAGTTGCCTTCTCAGATGCCCCCAGTATTTCTGGGGTATTATTAAGTTGTAGAATAGTTGCCAATCCATTTTGGTGAAATAAATTTTCATGCTGGGAATTTTTCCCACATTGATGAAATCACCAAGTTGTATGAAGAAAAAGAAGAAGAAGGAGGAGGAGATGAAGAAGAAGAAGAAGAAGAAGAAGAAGAAGAAGAAGAAGAAGAAGAAGAAG